>NC_142173.1:31939726-32280050 GCF_029865625.1 Vigna umbellata | reverse complement strand
TAACTTCATATTCAACATCAAAATACAGATTTACTTCCTACAACATAACATCCATTTTTCATACGTATCAAACCAACATGCAGATCAATCAAAAATCAGAAATCATATTGCATAACAGGGATCGTCCACACAGCTTAAACATCATACATGCACTCCAGATTACACAACATGCAAGTATAAATTAAACATATAAGCTTCCCTTACCTGGATAGTAGGGTTCGTTCAACAGCAAAGATTTGATTTGTCTCTTAAACTTTCTACCCTCAGTTTCACTAACTATCTTCACTTGATCTAAACATCAAAATCAGAGATTGCTTAGAAATAGTTCATGCATGAACCGAGGACATGGTTTCGAATGAAACCCTAACGGACGAACTGCTAGCGAAAGGAACTTACCAGCTTAGAATCTAATTCTGTTCGGTCCAAAGTGACGAGCACAGCTGGACGAACACTCCTACGGTTCTGAAATGGAATTTGGAGAAAGCTTGGTGAGTTACAGTAGAGAAAAGTTTACTGGTTTATGAGAGAAGTTGGAGAAGATGAAGGGTTTGGGTTCTGAGGAAGAGGATAAGTGGTGCAGGTAAGAGAGAGAATTCGAGAAAATCCCGTTTTGTTAAATTCATGTTTGTTTGAGCGAACGTATCCCAAGCTGACACCTGCACACTAAATTCTGAACTGGAAACTTCTTCTGCAACACGTGGCGGGTGTACATGTGAAGCCATGTGCGTTTTTAATGTTGCAGAGAATGATGTGACTCGGTTTCAGTGCACAGCAGAGGGTTTATCAGATTTGGAGATGGGTTTAAAATGAGATAAGCATGGATTGTGGTGTGCATTAATGGTGATATGACAGGTAATTTACAAAGTAAATTTTCAGGGTCTCACAGCATGCTACTCCTACCAAAAGTGAAAGAATCCTCTAGCCGTAACCCTCCATGTGCTGCAATTTTCCAGCCTCCGTGACTCAGTGTTCTTCTTTTTAAACTAAAAAAAATCCTCCAACTTAGGTGGCGGCTGGACCATCCTCTATCCAGCCCTAGGCAGAGACACACCTCATGTAAGGAATCGTAATTAAAAAAAAAAAAAAAAAAAAAAAAAAAAAACAAAAGAGAACGGGGAGGAAGGGACGTGCGCTGCCACAAAGGGGCAGTGAACGTTGCTTCCCCTTTGAAAACAAAACCAAAAGAAAACAAGAAAAGGAAAGAGAAGAAGAGGGGAAGAGGGAAGAGTTTGGGAGGCTCGTGGGAGATAAAAAGGGGTATGGGTCTGCACTTAGGGAGTGAAATCATTGCTGCCAAGTTTCTGAGAGAGGTGAAGTTGAAGCTGCAAGCAAGGTTTGGTTCTGCAAGTTGGGGAAAAGAAGAGGAGGAGAACTTTTGGAGTTGGAAGGAAATCAAACTCTCTGGAAGTGATTCAAGGAAGTCTTCAAGAGGTAAGGGGAGCTAGATCTTTTGTTTGATTGATGATATATGTTGTGTTTAATGCAAATCTGGGAAGGAAGGGATGAAAAATTGGGATTTCTGGGTTTTCTGGGTTTTCTGGAAAACCTGCGATTCTGCAGAATTCTGCAGAAACGCGCGTTCGTCCAATTTGATGAAAATTGGACGTTCGTCCAAAATGGCTCGACCAATTAGTGGTCGGCCAAGATATTGGCGCGTTCGTCCAAAACGGCTCGACCAATTAGTGGTCGGCCAAATTATGTTGAGCGTTCGGTTTTTAGTTCAGGGTTAGTGTTCGTACTTCAATCCTGTATAGCGTTCGGTCTTTTTGAAAAAGTTATACTAGACGTTCGGTTTTGTGGGTGTTAGCGTTCGTCCAAACATTTTAAATGTTCGGTTTTGATGTAAGAGTAATAGTGAGCGTTCGGTTTTTATTGGGTGTTCTAAGGTGTGGATATTAGACGTTCGGCCTTATTTAATTGAAACTGTGAGCGTACGTTTTTGTGGGTACTCTTAGGTTTGGATATTGAGCGAACGGTTTTTGTCTAATTGTGATGTGAGCGTTCGGTAATAATTCGATAGTTTTAAGTTTAAATCTGGAGCGTTCGGTCTTGTTCTGTTGAGCATTCGGTTGTAGTTTAAATTCTGATTTTGAGCGTTCGGTCTTGGTTTCAATCTGATTTTGAGCGTTCGGCCTTAATTCGATTTCCAATCTTAAACGTTCGTCCATATGGTGTTCGGCCTTGATATTTAAGCGCTAGATCAAATAGTGTTTAATTCAATAGGGTATTCAATGGTTTAGCGTTCGACCCTGTAGCGTTTAATCTCATAGCGTTCGGCCCAAGTACTAGATCTCAGCGTTCGGTCTAAGTTCTCTATTTCAGTGTTCGATCTTAAGTAGTATTCTTAGGATTTAATCTTGAACGTTCGGTTTTGATGTATTAGTGTGCGTTCGGTTTTAAATTCAGAATCCTTAATTTAGATCTGGAACGTTCGGTTGTAAATTGATATTCGTAAGGTTGGATCATGAACGTTCGGTCTTAGTGTACTAGAAATTGTAGCGTTCGTTCTTTTAGGATTCGGATTTAGCGTTCGTCCAATATGGTGTTCGATAAAATAGCGTTCGGCCTAAGTACTCGATCCCAGCGTTCGGCCTAAGTATCAATCTTAGCGTTCGTTCTTAAAGTGCTTTCGGTGAAATAGCGTTCGTCCTATGTATCAATCCCAGCGTTCGACCTAATGGTGTGATCAGTGAAATAGCGTTCGGCCTGTTAGTAAATAGCGTTCGGCCTGATAGTATAGGGTTTGATAACGTCCGTCCAAATAGCGTTCGGCCTATTGATTGGTAATTAGCGTTCGTCCGATGTTTGGCAATTAGCGTTCGTCCATTTGGCAATTAGCGTTCGTCCGTGTTGTTCACTTAATAGCGTTCGTCCTGGGTGGTGAATAGTGCTCGTCCAAATAGTATTTTGCAAATAAGTTGGATTCCAAGTTCCTTTGCTCTTGGGTTGAATTATGTGTACCAATATTTGGAATATTGTCTGTGACGTGATTTATTTGAAAATATGTGAATGTATGAAATATGTTGGATTTGTTGTGATAATATGGTGGTATCTGAATATTCATAATTGTGGTTAAGTTTCAAAGTAACAATATGATTCATGGACGTAATTCCATGATCCTCAAGGAGAGGATACATGGTGGTGTTTTGGGGGGTTGTATAGAATGATTACATGGTAGCTCAGTTTTGGGGGTCATCCTGAAGCTCCAATGGTCTTTCTTCTCATGTAGAGAGGATTGAACCATGTGGTGAGGAGTAGCAGGAGGTCCTAGTCTTGGGTGCTTCCATATGACCCAAGGTGAGTGATAACGGATTAACCTCGTGACTGTGGCCGGGCGGTAGTGCCCCAAAGTTTCACCAGGCGGTAGTGCCAGGGCGGTAGTGCCCAAGTTTCATAAAGCCACCACGGGTGCAAGACCCGCCATAGCTCGGTAATCATTCTAGTCCGGACGAGTCGGGGTATAAAGTAACAAGTCTTGTGATGTCAGTTTACCATGTTTGGATGAATGTTTACATGTCATGGGAGTGTGTGAATATGGATCAATGAGTATGCTTTAATTGTTATTTTATATGAACCTATGAATGATTTCATGAATTAATTGTGCTAGGAGATAACATGTTTTTATATCTAGCTCACCCTTGCATTGTTTGTGTTGTGTGCCAATTTGGATTATGTTATTCGGCGATGATCATCCACTTGGATGGGAGCAGAGGTCGTCGAAGAGAGTTTCCCTTGGAGCAGGAGCTGGAGGTTGCTGATGTTGCAAAGTAATCTTCTTAGAAGTTTCCTGATTGATCATTTGTAGCGATCAATCCTTTCCAACTGTTCAAGTTTAAATTTTCACTCCTTTTAATTGGATGATTGAAATTTAACAATTAAATTACACATCATATTCTGACTGTTCTCTATATTTGAATGTTGACGTCTTTATTATGTAATATTTATTATTATATAATCGGGATGTTACATTTATGGTATCAGAGCAGTTCGTCCTTAGGATGACCTTTGTGTTTTGGGTTTGCCATGTCTTCTCTGTGAAGAATTGAGTGTAAATGGTATGACTTACCATTTCCCCCGAATCTATATAGTAAGGTGTATATCTAACTAGAAGTTTTAAGAACAGAAAACGTCTTAATAAGAGTAATGAGGGTGCCAGTTGTTTCCTAATCATGTTCCATAAGGATGGGACTCCCAATGTAAACTTTTCAGCTCTTGAGAACCAGAGTGTAGACCTTCTGGTTGTGAATGACTTCATGGATGTTTTCCCAGGAGAAGTTCCTGGTTTACCTCCTCCGCGAGAAGTGGAGTTCTCTATTGATCTGGTCGCTAGAGCAGGACCAGTATCCATGGCTCCTTATCGGATGGCTCCAGCTGAGCTGGCTGAGTTGAAGAAGCAGATTGAAGAATTGTTAGAGAAACAGTTTATCCGGCCAAGTGCTTCGCCGTGGGGTGCGCCAGTGTTGCTAGTAAAGAAGAAGGATAGTAGCTCAAGGTTGTGCGTTGATTATCGACAGCTGAATAAGTTGACGATCAAGAACAAGTATCCATTGCCGAGGATCGATGATCTGATAGATCAATTGCACGGAGCTACGGTATTCTCCAAGATTGATTTGAGGTCGGGTTACCATCAAATTTTAGTGAAAGCCGATGATGTGCAGAAGACGGCATTCAGGTCCAGGTATGGCCACTATGAGTATGTAGTTATGCCTTTTGGTGTGACTAATGCTCCAGCCATCTTCATGGACTATATGAATCGAATTTTTAGACCCTTCTTGGACAAGTTTGTGGTGGTGTTTATAGATGACATACTTGTCTATTCTAAAACTCGGGAAGAACATGAAGATCACCTTAGGGCAGTACTTGAAGTGCTGAGAGAAAGAAGATTGTATGTCAAGCTGTCCAAGTGTGAGTTTTGGATGAAAGAAGTTCCTTTTCTTGGGCATGTGATTTCAGCTGGAGGAATTGTTGTTGATCCCACTAAGGTGCAAGCAGTACTTCAGTGGGAGAGACCTAAGACTGTTACAGAAGTCAGGAGCTTTGTGGGTCTAGCGGGCTACTATCGGCGTTTTATTGAAAGCTTTTCACGGATTGTGGCGCCGTTGACACAACTGACTAGGAAGGATCAACCTTTTGTTTGGACAGACCGTTGTGAGACTAGCTTCCAAGAGCTAAAGAAAAGATTGACTAGTGCACCAGTTTTGGTTATCCCTGACACGAGTAAACTTTTTGAGGTTTTCTGTGATGCCTCTCATCAGGGATTAGGGTGTGTACTGATGCAGGAGAAGAAGGTAGTAGCGTATGCATCAAGACAACTCAAGGTTCATGAGAAGAATTACCCCACTCATGACTTGGAGTTGGCAGCTGTAGTTTTTGCTTTGAAGATTTGGAGACACTACCTGTATGGTGCGCAATTTCAGGTGTTTAGTGATCATAAGAGCCTGAGATATCTCTTTGATCAGAAAGAGCTTAACATGAGGCAAAGGAGATGGATGGAGTTCCTTAAGGATTATGACTTTGATCTTTTATACCATCCCGGGAAAGCCAATGTAGTGGCGGATGCATTGAGAAGAAAGGCAGTACATATTTCCTCATTGATGATCAGAGAGCTTGAGTTAGTAAAAAGCTTCAGAGATTTGAGGTTGCAGGTAGAATTTGAAGCTGACAGCATCAGATGCAGTAATTTGGTGGTGTCCAATGACTTATTGAAGCGTATTAAAGAAGAGCAGTCGAAGGATGTTGAGCTCCAAACGTCATCCAGTTTGATTGGGACGGAACAAGGAAAAGATTTTGCATTGGGGACTGATGATATCTTAAGGTTCAAAGGCAGAGTATGTATCCCTAGCAATTCAGAAATGAAGAGGTTAATCCTTGAGGAGGGTCACAAAAGCCGTTTTAGCATGCATCCAGGCATGACAAAGATGTACCAAGACCTCAAGAAGTCCTTCTGGTGGTCGGGTATGAAGAGGGACGTGGCACAATTTTCGGCTTCTTGCTTGACTTGTCAAAAGGCAAAAGTGGAACATCAAAGACCTGGAGGTTTGTTGCAACCGTTAGAGATTCCCGAGTGGAAATGGGATAGCATCGCGATGGACTTCGTTACCATTTGCCACGCACTATTCGAAAACATGACGCAATATGGGTAATAGTGGACCGATTGACCAAGAGTGCTCACTTCTTGGCAATTGATTTGAGAATGTCTACGACAAAGTTGGCTCAACTATATGTTAAGGAGAAGAAAGGTTTTAGAACAGATGATAAAGGGTGGTTGTAGTATAAGTTGCTAAAGAGGGTATCGAGAATGATCAGAGAAGTTTGGGTTGGTTGAGATGTTTAGAGTTATGAAGTTGTATGTTGTGATAAAGTTAATTTTCTTTGGGTATGGTTTTATGGTGATGTTTAGTGTTCGGCTGAGTTTGATCAAGAGAGAAGTGGATATTGAATGATGGAATGCAGAAGGCAGTAAGTTAGTAAGTTCAGATAAGGTCAGAGGATTGGTATTATTGGTTAAGATTATCTTGAGGTTTAGAGGATTAAAGATAGGGTTTATATTTTGACGACTCCGAGTTGAAGAGGACAATCCTTGAAGAAGAAGGTTTTAAGTTAATTTGGAAGGGATGAGTACAAGAAGAAGTATGAGTGATGTGGCGTTTGTGGAGTTAATCTAAGAGCTCAAGTTTGAAGTTTATATGGAGTGCTTCCTTGACAAGGAAGGAGAACGAAGGTGGTGCATCAAGTGTAGTTGAGCGAAAGATCGAAGCAAGTGTTATGAGAATTCAAGATGTCTGCAAATTGTAAATGAAGAAGAGATGATGTTGTTCTTTCGTAAGTTTGAGGTGTGATTCAAGGGAAGGGTTTTGATTGGTTTTCTGCAACAAGTATGGGATTTTATGACTTGAAGAAGTGGAATTCACTTTGGAGTGGGGTCTTAGGCAACATCTGCGTCCGAAATTTTTGGGTGGTTCCTGTTTAAGTCGTGTAGTGTAAGAGGAAGATGGAGGTTGAGTTAGAGCAATAATATTTAGACTCAATATAATCATAAGGAGAACTACAAGGTTGAGGAATCGCAGAAGAGAAATAGAGGACATGTTGGCATAGTCTAGTATAAGTCTTGACAATCAGGAGTGATTTCAGGCATGGTCGTTTTGTGGAGTAGAAAGCAGTGTTGAGGAAATGGAATGACAAGGCTATTATGCAAAGGGAGAGTTCTCAGAGTTTTGGTAAGGCCATAAAAGTCCTGAGAAAGGTTCTTCGAGGGTGATCTTTTGCTGGTTACAGTTGTCATGAAGGAAGTGTCATTTTAAGTAAATTGGTTAGTAAGGAAGTATGAGGAGCAGAGTAGCGCAGCAGATGATGCTGAGCATGTTATTGTCAGAAATAGGTATGCATGAAGAGCTTTCAAAATTGTGGATTAGTAGTTTGTGAGGGACGAATTCTTTGAAACAATATTGGTGTTGTCATATGAGCATGAGTTAGGAGTGTTTAGTAATCTTCAGGAGTCAGAAGTAAGTTTAGGTGTGAAAGAAACATGTATCAGGCAAGGAAGATAAGTGAGCCTTCGGTTGCAAGCTACAGGATCAACTTTAAAGTGAAAAGTATTAATGGCTTTGGAATGGGAAGAGTGGGTCAATGGGCGAAGGAGACTATTTGAGCTGTGGTTTTGAGTTATAGTGGCAATCTAGAGGTAAGGTTATGTTAACAGATGGTTTGAACAAAGAGAAAATTTTTCGACTTGTTCCGGGAGACTTAATTTTCGAGGACGAAAATTTTTGTTGTTGGGGAGAATGTAAGGAATCATAATTAAAAAAAAAAAAAAAAAACAAAAGAGAACGGGGAGGAAGGGACGTGCGCTGCCACAAAGGGGCAGTGAACGTTGCTTCCCCTTTGAAAACAAAACCAAAAGAAAACAAGAAAAGGAAAGAGAAGAAGAGGGGAAGAGGGAAGAGTTTGGGAGGCTCGTGGGAGATAAAAAGGGGTATGGGTCTGCACTTAGGGAGTGAAATCATTGCTGCCAAGTTTCTGAGAGAGGTGAAGTTGAAGCTGCAAGCAAGGTTTGGTTCTGCAAGTTGGGGAAAAGAAGAGGAGGAGAACTTTTGGAGTTGGAAGGAAATCAAACTCTCTGGAAGTGATTCAAGGAAGTCTTCAAGAGGTAAGGGGAGCTAGATCTTTTGTTTGATTGATGATATATGTTGTGTTTAATGCAAATCTGGGAAGGAAGGGATGAAAAATTGGGATTTCTGGGTTTTCTGGGTTTTCTGGAAAACCTGCGATTCTGCAGAATTCTGCAGAAACGCGCGTTCGTCCAATTTGATGAAAATTGGACGTTCGTCCAAAGTGGCTTGACCAATTAGTGGTCGGCCAAGATATTGGCGCGTTCGTCCAAAACGGCTCGACCAATTAGTGGTCGGCCAAATTATGTTGAGCGTTCGGTTTTTAGTTCAGGGTTAGTGTTCGTACTTCAATCCTGTATAGCGTTCGGTCTTTTTGAAAAAGTTATACTAGACGTTCGGTTTTGTGGGTGTTAGCGTTCGTCCAAACATTTTAAATGTTCGGTTTTGATGTAAGAGTAATAGTGAGCGTTCGGTTTTTATTGGGTGTTCTAAGGTGTGGATATTTGGTAATCGATTACAGAGTGTTGAAATCATGACCACCCTGCACGACTTCAAATTTGTATGCCACCAAAAGCACTGGTAATCGATTACAAAACATGTGTAATCGATTACCAGGTTGTTTTGGTGCAAGGCGGAAGACACACTCGTCCAGGCAGAAGCGGACGCTCGTCCAGGCAGAATAGGACGCTCGTCCAGCCAAGCAGAAGAGGACGCTCGTCCAGCCAGGCAGATAGAACGCTCGTCCAGAAAGCTAAGAGGACGTTCGTCCATCTAGCTAAGAGGACGCTCGTCGAGATGCGCTCAGTGGACGCTCGGCAGGAGAAGTGGACGCTCGTCCATTTTCAGTGAATTCCTCCTCGTCATTCCTTCTTCCATTGACCGATCCCTGACTACCGTCAAGGTGGCCATCCTCCCGTCGCTCGCTCCCCTATCACCCTCACCAGTTCCTGGACTGCCGATTCCAGACCGCCCATGGAGATTTCTAGGGTCTCCATTCTTCCTTCCATAGCATTCAGCCTTCCTTCCATGACGCTTTCCTCCCTTCAATAGGATCCGGCAGGTCGGACCAATTGTTACGTGCCTGACCACGTAACATGCCTCTCACAGTGAACAAACGTACTTAACTGAATAAAAACTCTTTATTATTGCAACTTTGGTAATCACAAAACACAACCAATGACTGGGAGCAGGGTCTCCTTCAGTCACACGAGAGCATAACCTCTCTTACAGTACTCGAATAATCAAAAGCATACCCTAAGCTCTAGGTGCCTCCTTTATTAATACTAATCACTCCTTCCAGAAAAGGTAGGAAATAATAGTAATTGCCTATTTATTATAATTATCTGGAAAGAATCATTCTATCCTTATTTACTATAGTAATTGCCTATTTATTATAATTATCTGGAAAGAATCATTCTATCCTTATTTACTATATTTATTGTATTTATTACTGTAATACTCTGTTGACGTCCCTTGGGTCCCGCCTGTCCTTCCGCTTGCCAGTTAGACGCTCGTTGTCGTCTTCCTTTGTTCAAGACGCTCGTCCTCACTTAGGACGATCGTCCTCACTCCCTGTTGTCCCGTTCGCTCCGACCGTACGTCCTCGCTCTGCTCGCCCAGGGCGCTCGGCCTCACTCCTTGTTGCCCCGCTCGCTCGGCCTCCCCTCGCTGAGGACGTTCGTCCTCGCCCCTCGTCATCTCCAGCCCAGAACGCTCGTCCGTTACCGTACGATTCCCCTCTTGCTCAGGACGCTCGTCCTCTCCCCTATCACTCCTATATCTTCTTCTCTCGTACACTCGCCAGGCCCTAACATCTTCATACCAATCCCATCTGCCAAACCTCCCCGTCTAAATGAATTCTCCATCACATGCCAGGCTCCAGGACCTAAACTAAGACATGTTATGTTCGGAAAACAACCCAACAAAGTATCAATCCCAAACACTGCTGCATCAACCTGTTTTCTTCTTCCTACCAAATCCAAGGTAAGTCTCTTCACCGTGCTGCAGTGACGAAACATAGTAAACAAAAAACCAAGAGAGAGGCATTCTACACTGAGCTGAAGGCATTGTATATTAGCACAATTTTTCAACCTGAGCTCATCAGTATTCTCGAGGGAGAGATTAAAATTGGACAAGGAAGGGGCCTCAAGGACAACCAACTTAGGTTTGATGCATCTGAGATCAAAATCAACAAGGCAAGGTGCACATATGATCAAAGAAAGTGGAGCATTTGAGACCGACCATTGACAAGTGGTAAGGTGTAAGAAATTAATCTTAGGCTCCTTAAGTCCACCAACCCCAATAAGACTGAGTTGAGTCAAATTAGGGAAACAAGCATTGATCCTGCTTAAGTCCTCATCATCCAGTCTCACAAACTCAAGGGTCAAATGTCTCAACGTTGGCATCAAACACAAACCATCCACGGATAACCACGCATTCCTCACGACCAATTTCCCAAGATTATGGCCTGAATAAGACACATTGCAAATTTCCATGAGAGACAAATAAAACTTAGATTCATATTCTTATGGGATGTTTGGATGGACAGAAAGAAGATATAAATGAATACAATACGTTTTTTTGGTTGATTTAAGAGAAAGTGTTTTAAAATAAAAATTCAATAATTTCTTTCCATCATATTTCCCTTCTACTCAAATTTCGACATTGATGGTACGTTTAACAGGGAGGAAAGAACGTTGATGAACTATTTTCTTTGGTTGGAGAGAAAATGAAAGGAAAAAAAATGTAACTAACAAAAGTTCAAATATTACGTTTTTCTCTTCAATTCTACCTTCCAAACATACCATTAGGTTCTTTTAATATTATTTCATCCAGAGTAATCTAAACAAATGTTAATCTTCAACACAAATTGAAACACCAATTCTGACGGAAAGAATACGAAACACGCGCAAGAAACCGCATTCTTGTAAAAGAAAGTATGAAGAAAGAAAAATTGAGAATCAAGAAGCTAACAGGTGGAAGAGATGAGGGACAAGGCTTCGGATCGGCGCCAACAAGACTGGACCCAGAAATCGGAGACGGAGAAAGATTTCAGAGCGTGGGAAATGGATGGAAGCCACTCTCTGATGAAGTTCATGTCGGTAAGGTAGAGATCGTCGGACTCATCCTCGACGTCGTCGAAGGAGACGCCACCGAGGGCGCGATCGACGCCCAGCGAGACGGAGTCAAGAGTGGAGGTGGAGCGGAATACGAGGTGAGAGAAAACGGTCTTGAAGGGAGTGACGAGGTGCTTGGTCTCCGGCGAACGGGACTTGAGGTAGCGCGACATGGAACAGACCACGTTCAGCCACCGCACCTCGTATGACGCCGCGTTTAGACCCTTGGACACCGCCCTGCACCGCGCCACATCGGTAGTGTCCGTTAAACGACTCACAATTTCCACCAACAGCGACGCCGGAAGCTCCTCCATCATCGCCAATCGAATTGCGCAATTGCATTCAACATAGAGAGAGAGAAAAGAGTTTGTGTTTGCGTTTTGTTTTTCGGTGGATAAAGATAGTTTGAAAACATTGAGAATATTTTGACAAAGGTCACGTGGCAAAATCACATGGAATATAAATTAGAAAATGAAAAATGACGTGGAAATGAAGTGGAAATGAAGTGAGGTAGGATATCAAGTGGAGAGTTGATTTTGTGATTTCAAAATTAGAATTTGAGTTTGGGTTAGAGAGAACCTAAATAATCGTTTTTTCTCTTACATGCGTTGTTAGAGTTTACCATTCGTCTAAGTATTGGCGTTGACGTATTCCTTTCATCCATCGATAAGTGTTTGTTGTCGTTTGAACCTTTGGAAGGAACAAGCATCAAAAGGGATGCGTTTTCACCGTTTCGTTGTCGTTGGACTATTTGGTTATGCCATTTATATAGAATTTCATGTATAATGAACCATTCTCTGTAAAAATCAAAGTGCAAAAACTGCATTGGTAGCAAAGAGAAGATAAGTGGAGAATTCAGGCAAATGTTTTGTACAAGCAGGTCAATTATGAAAATGACATTCATTTTGAAGTGCCTAATTTATTCTTTAACGATTTTTGAACATAAAAGTGATGTCGACAAAATTATTATGCCATTTATATAGAATTTCATGTCTAAGAAACCATCTTTTGTAAATATCAAAGTGCAGAAACTGCATTGGTAGCAAAAGCAAAATAAGTGAGAGACACGTCAACTATGAAAAATGACATTCATCTTAAAGTGTCTAATTTATTCCTTAACAATATTTTAATATAGAAGTGATGTCGAGACAATTATTATGTCATTTATATAGAATTTCATATCCAAGGAACTATCTTTTTGTAAAAGTCAAAGTGCAGAAACTACATCGGTAACAAAGACAAGAGTCATTCTAATTTATTCCTTAACCATTTTTGAACATAAAATTGATGTCGAAACAATTATTATGCCATTTATATAGAATTTTATGTTCAAAGAACCATTTTTTGCAAAAATCAAAATGCAGGAAATGGTAGCAAAGACAAAATTCATTTTGAATGTCATTTTCACAGTTGATCTGTCTGTGCAAAATCTTTGCTTGAACTTTTCACTTATTTTGACTTTGTTATCGATACAGTTGGACAGCGGCGAACGCTTTGTACTCCAGTTCCTGCTTTGATCATTTGAAGTATTTAATAAAATGAAGTTGTTTAGTTTCAAAATGGTTCCTCAATTCTCGACATTTATTATGTAATGTTCAATTTATGATACACTTAATACCATGGCAGTTGTGAGTAAAAGTCAGTAACCAATACCACTTAATACTAACCAATAACACTAACCAATACTGTAAGACCCTGAAAATTTACTTTGTAAATTACCTGTCATATCACCATTAATGCACCCCTCAATCCATGCTTATCTCAATAAAACTCACTCCCTAATCTAATCCCTTCCCTCTCTGACATACACTGAAACCGCGCCCATCATTCTCTGAAAACGCACATGGCTTCACATGCACACACGCCACGTGTTGCAGAAGAAGCTTCCAGTTCAGAATTCAGTGGGCAGGTGTCAGCTTGGGATACGTTCACTCAAACGAACATGAATTTCACAAAACTGGATTTTTAGAATTCTCTTTCTTACCTGCATCACTCATCTTATTCCTCACGAAACACACCCATTCATCTTCTCCAACTTCTCTCTAGAACATCCAAGCTTCTCTCTACTGTAACCTCTCATTTTCTTCTCCAAATTCCATTTCAGAACCATAGAAACGTTTCCAGAGACGTGGACGTTAGTTCGGACCGAACAGAATTAGATCTTAAGCTGGTAAGTTCTTTTCTCCAGTAGCTCTTCTATTAGGGTTTCATTCAAAACCATGTTCTCGGTTCATGCATGGACTGTATCTGAAAATTTTCTGGTTTTGATGTTTAGATCAAGTGAGAGTGTTGAGTGAAACTGAGGGTAGAAAGCTGTAAGAGACGAACCCAACTTTTGCATTAGGGCGTACACTGCTATCCGGGTAAGGGAAGCTTATATGTTTAATTTATACTTGCATGTTGTGTAATCTGGAGTGCATGTATGATGTTTGAGCTGTATGGACGATCCCTGTTATGCAATATGATTTCTGATTTTTGATTAATCTGCATGTTGGTTTGATACGTATGAAAAATGGATGTTATGTTGTATGAAGTAAATCTGTATTTTGATTTTGAATATGAAGTTACTGAAATGCATGTTATAAAGTTTATAAATTGAAAATCCTATGAAGCATAAAGTATAAGTTTAAAGGTTGAAATCTGGAAATTTGTTAAGTTTGAGAAATCTGAAACTTAAATCATCCCCTTTGATAAATGACGCTCGTCACCATACGGTCTTAGACCGTCCGGTTTTCCTTAAAATAACTTAGAATGGAATCCCTTCATTTGGAAAGAATTCTGCTCGAGAACGAGCATCCTCATTTGGATGTCTGAGCGTTCGTTCAGCTCAGCTGTTTATAAATATTTGAAACTTTATAAATACGTAACGCTCGGTCCTTAATCGAAGCGTTCGCCTTTATGGCGTTCGGCCTTCTGTCGAACGTTCGCCCTTATAGCGTTCAGTCTTTTACGGAACGTTCGTCCTTAATATCGTTCGGTCTTATGTCGAACGTTAGTTCTAAATGACGCTCGGTCTTATACCGAAGCGTTCGTCCTAAACAGCGCTCGGTCTGATACCGAAGCGTTCGTCTTAAACAGCGCTCGGTCTGATACCGAAGCGTTCGTTCAAAATAGCGTTCGTTCCAACATTTGAATATTTATCCTCTTACGTTCGTTCAAATACTGGCATCAGTTCATTTAATTGGTCAAACAGAGAGTTACGTCCGTCCATCCAGTACTGTATTTGAACGTTCGTCCTATTTTCTTCAAAGGACTGAACGTTCGTCCTTTTGTACTCTTAAAGTTAAAGATGAGATTGATTATGAATTATGATAAATTACAGTGCGAACGTTATATTAAGTGATTTTATGATTATGGAATTTGAACTAGCGTTCCAAGGAGGAACGTCCCAGATGTGTTAAATATTAAATTGGTAAAGTATGACTGTGGTTAGCTAATGCTGGCTTGGTCCATCCTGATATTCCGTGATACTCATCTTCACGTAGAAGGGGGTAGTCATGTGTGGGAATGGCAGGAGGTTCTATTCCTTAGGGGTACTTTGGATAGGGCTAACCTCGAGTGGCAGCTGTTGAGTGTATCCCAGTTACTACATCACTCGGGTGCAAGGACGCCTGTAGCTACATGGTTCATACAGTCCGGACAGTCGTCTATTATATACTTATAAATTACTATGGTGGATTATGTTCAATTGTATGTTGTGCGTGTGTATTTAAAATGTTGAATGTGTACGTTGGATGTGTGAATTAAATATTATAAGCTTACCCTTTCGTTTTTCCTTGTGTTGTCACTTGTCCATGTACGTTCGTCCTGTCTTGCAATGACCATCCGTTGTGGATGTGAGCAGATGGTGGTACGTCCCTTGAAGAAATGCTGGAAGAAGAAAATTTGGAGGAAGCAAATCTGGTGGAGGTAGAAGTAAAGGCCGAGCCTTAGAGCGCTCGGTAGATCAGTTTGTAAAAGTTTAGTTTATTTTTTTAGACGTTCGGTTATATGTTTTGGGCAAAACCGTTCGTTATTAGCACTCGTTGTTTTGAGCTGTATATTGAACTCTGCAACCTTAAGCCGTTCGGCTTTTGAACTTGGTTAAATGTAAAGACTGCTTATTTACTGTTAATTGTAATTAATTCTAAATTATGGTAATTACTATATTTTGGGATGTTACAAATACCACTTAATAACACTGCAGTTGTCTGTAAAACTAAAAGTCAGTTTTTTGTCCAATGGTGACCTGTGTTCACCTGACTGAGTATCTGTGTTGGACTTTCTGTACAAATTGGCACTTTCTGCCGGGTAATCGTTTACAGGGGTCCTGTAAACGATTACCAGAGGCTTTTTTCAGCAGTCTCACTCATTCCTTGCACAGCTTGCTCCTCCAACTCATGAGGGGTCTCCCCACCCTCCTTGGCCTCACATCACATCACCATCCACCCTCTCCCAACACTGGAACACCTGCACAAGCCTCAGACAGGTGCAGATTAGCATAAAAGTCAGTTTTGTGTCCAATGGTGACCTGTGTTCATCTGACTGAGTACCTGTGTTGGACTTTCTGTACAAATTGGCAATTCCTCTCGGATAATCGTTTACAGGGGTCCTGTAAACGATTACCAGAACCTTTTTTCAGCAGTCTCACTCATTCCTTGCACACCTTGCTCCTCCAACTCATGAGGGGTCTCCCCACCCTCCTTGGACTCACATCACATCACCAGCCACCCTCTCCCACCACTGGAACACCTGCACAAGCCTCAGACAGTTGCAGAAGTGCCTTAAAGTCACTTTCTTTTCCAATGGTGACCTGTTTTCATCTGACTGAGTACCTGTGTTGGACTTTCTGTACAAATTCCCAATTTGTCTCGGGTAATCGTTCGCAGGGGTCCTGTAAACGATTACCAGCCCCTTTTTTCAGCAGTCTCACTCATTCCTTGCACAGCTTGCTCCTCCAACTCATGAGGGGTCTCCCCACCCTCCTTCGCCTCACATCACATCACCATCCACCCTCTCCCACCACTGGAACACCTGCACAAGCCTCAGACAGTTGCAGAAGTGCCTTAAAGTCACTTTTATTTCCACTGGTGACCTGTGTTCATCTGACTGAGTACCTGTGTTGGAGTTTATGTACAAATTCCCAATGTGTCACGGGTAATCGTTTACAGGGGTCCTGTAAACGATTACCAGCCCCTTTTTTCAGCAGTCTCACTCATTCCTTGCACAGCTTGCTCCTCCAACTCATGAGGGGTCTCCCCACCCTCCTAGGACTCACATCACATCACCAACCACCCTCTCCCACCACTGGAACACCTGCACCAGCCTCAGACAGGTGCAGAAGAGCCTAAAAGTCACTTTTTTTCCCAATGGTGACCTGTGTTCACCTGACTGAGTACCTGTGTTGGACTTTCTGTACAAATTGGCAATTTCTACCGGGTAATCGTTTACGGGGGTGCGGTAAACGATTACCAGAGCCCTTTTTGAACACTCTCACTCATTCCTTGCACAGCTTGCTCCTCCAACTCATGAGGGGTCTCCCCACCCTCCTTGGCCTCACATCACATCACCATCCACCCTCTCCCACCACTGGAACACCTGCACAAGCCTCAGACAGGTGCAGAAGTGCCTAAAAGTCACTTTTTGTTCCAATGGTGACCTGTGTTCATCTGACTGAGTACCTGTGTTGGACTTTCTGTACAAATTCTTAATTTGTCACGGGTCATCGTTTACAGGGGTCCAGTAAACGATTACCAGAGGCTTTTTTCAGCAGTCTCACTCATTCCTTGCACAGCTTGCTCCTCCAACTCATTAGGGGTCTCCCCACCCTCCTTGGCCTCACATCACATCACCATCCACCCTCTCCCAACACTGGAACACCTGCACAAGCCTCAGACAGGTGCAGATTAGCATAAAAGTCAGTTTTGTGTCCAATGGTGACCTGTGTTCCTCTGACTGAGTACCTGTGTTGGACTTTCTGTACAAATTCCCAATTTCTGTCGGGTAATCGTTTACAGGGTTCCTGTAAACGATTACCAGCCCCTTTTTTCAGCACTCTCACTCATTCCTTCCACAGCTTGCTCCTCCAACTCATGACGGGTCTCCCCACCCTCCTTGGCCTCACATCACATCACCATCCACCCTCTCCCACCACTGGAACACCTGCACAAGCCTCAGACAGTTGCAGAAGTGCCTAAAAGTCACTTTTTTTCCAATGGTGACCTGTGCTCATCTGACTGAGTACCTGTGTTCAACTTTCTGTACAAATTCCCAATTTGTGTCGGGTAATCGTTTACAGGGGTCCTGTAAACGATTACCAGCCCCTTTTTTCAGCACTCTCACTCATTTCTTCCACAGCTTGCTCCTCCAACTCATGAGGGGTCTCCCCACCCTCCTTGGCCTCACATCACATCACCATCCACCCTCTCCCACCACTGGAACACCTGCACAAGCCTCAGACAGTTGCAGAAGTGCCTAAAAGTCACTTTTTTTTCCAATGGTGACCTGTGCTCATCTGACTGAGTACCTGTGTTGGACTTTCTGTACAAATTCCCAATTTGTCGGGTAATCGTTTACAGGGGTCCTGTAAACGATTACCAGCCCCTTTTTTCAGCAGTCTCACTCATTCCTTGCATAGCTTGCTCCTCCAACTCATGAGGGGTCTCCCCACCCTCCTTGGCCTCACATCACATCACCATCCACCCTCTCCCACCACTGGAACACCTGCACAAGCCTCAGACAGTTGCAGAAGTGCCTTAAAGTCACTTTTTTTTCCAATGGTGACCTGTGTTCATCTGACTGAGTACCTGTGTGTGACTTTCTGTACACATTCCCAATTTGTGTCGGGTAATCGTTTACAGGGTTCCTGTAAACGATTACCAGCCCCTTTTTTCAGCAGTCTCACTCATTCCTTGCACAGCTTGCTCCTCCAACTCATGAGGGGTCTCCCCACCCTCCTAGGCCTCACATCACATCACCAGCCACCCTCTCCCACCATTGGAACACCTGCACCAGCCTCAGACAGGTGCAGAAGTGCCTAAAAGTCACTTTTTGTTCCAATGGTGACCTGTGTTCATCTGACTGAGTACCTGTGTTGGACTTTATGTACAAATGCCCAATTTCTCTCGGGTAATCGTTTACAGGGGTGCTGTAAACGATTACCAGAGCCCTTTTTGAACACTCTCACTCATTCCTTGCACAGGTTGCTCAACCAACTCATGAGGGGTCTCCCCACCCTCCTTGGACTCACATCACATCACCAGCCATCCTCTCCCACCACTGGAACACCTGCACCAGCCTCAGACAGGTGCAGAAGTGCCTAAAAGTCACTTTTTTTCCAATGGTGACCTGTGTTAATCTGACTGAGTACCTGTGTTGGACTTTCTGTACAAATTGGCAATTTCTACCGGGTAATCGTTTACAGCACCCCCGTAAACGATTACCAGAGGCTTTTTTCAGCACTCTCACTCATTCCTTGCACAGCTTGCTCCCCCAACTCATGAGGGGTCACCCCACAGTCCTTGGACTCACATCACATCACATGTTACTCAAAATGACCACTCAAACACCAACATGTTACAAACAAGCCTGCAACTTAGGAGACAAAAAAAATTACGACATTCTGAAATCGACAAACCCACAACTCATAATAACAATGGTATTGAATACATAAAATATGAGACCAATTCAAACCAAAACTCAAATTTTATTTCATTGAACCAAATCGGATACATTGAACATTGTTTTCTTAATCTATTTACAATGATTACAATTTTCATTACTTTCCAAATAACATTTTCAATCAACTAAATACACAGATCACTCATTTTTTATTCTAAGCACTACGGTCCCGGTGTATGGAGTCCTAAGTGCTCTTCCCTTGTAACTCCTTCGTGATCCAACCCTAACATACGTCTTCAAAGGTTGTTCATTTCCAGTAGGGGATACAAAACCAGTGTTCACAGATGGTTCTGTACGAGGCACACTTTGTCCAACGTCATCTTTATTTTGCCTTCTTGCCTTCTCTTCAGCCAATTGTGCCTCCAAAGTTGCAACCCTCCTTTTAAGTTCTTCAATTAGAAATTCTTGTTCCTCTAAGGCACGCATAAAAGTTTCTCTGCGAATTCTTTTGTGTTTCTTCTTTCCTCTTGGTTTAGCATCCTTTCTTTTAGGTGTTGGTCTGTCTTCCTCCTTATCCTTCGTTGAAGGACCACCATAAACATCGTCAACAACCTGAAATTTAACAACACATTACAGATTACACAACTTTGGTCAATATATGAAAACATAACAAAACTTTCGATAACAAACAACTTACCAAACCTGTCTCCATACACCGTTTAACGAACTTGTCTCCAACACTTATATTCATCCAATGCAATATTCGTGGAAATTTATCAATAGGACCTTTTGGTGGAACAAACAGCTCAAAAAACCATACCTAAGACAAATAAATCATCTTAACTTGTAACAAACTTAATTCAAATAACAATTTAAGTAAGTACATCAAATACTATTAATTACCTGCAGCATGTACACACAACCGTTGACGTAAACGTTTGAAATACCTTTGCCTTTCTTCAAGCCTTTTGAAGCTTTGCACAAACTATGTAACAGAAAACGATAAACTAGACTACCCCAACAATAACTACCCAAAGCACTTAAGTTGTCAACAACATTAAACATTACGGGAAACACTTTCCCGCTACGTTTTGGAAATAAAATCTCACTTATCCCTACCAGGAGGTGAAGGCTACAAAAATGAGAACAAGGAATCTTCTTCTTTTGTTTTCGCATTAGAATTTTGTATATTGAATTCAATTCCTTTGTTCCTTTGCCTATGTATTTCACACATTCACTATTGCCCAGCTCTTCCTTTAAGTTAATGTTTGCACCATCTGTACTCAGTCCCAACCCTAAATAAATATCATTTTCATTTATATTCAAAACTTTATTCCCAACTATAAAACCACTACTACAGTCGTCCCACTTACCCAATAACTCACTCAGTATATTTCTACCTACTTTAACATTGACATTGACATCTAAAAACCAAGCAAATGGAGTTGTCGCAATCAATGATCGATGCTCCTTTGTTAAGCGTTCGTTCAAAGTACATATATACTTTGTCGAAAAAGAGTGACGAACACTCAACTGCATAAACCAAAATCAAATCATCAAAACAACGAAACCCAATAACCCAAGCACCACAACACAATGATACGAACCCCAAACATTAACCCAAATCAAATAACCATGCTACGAGATGCCCAAACCGAATAACCAAGCTACGACATGGAATGGAAAACCACTTACCTTAGTCGTCGGACAATCGTCACCGGAACTTGCCATTACGCACGATAACAGGGGACCAAACTGCCAGGAGACAACGGGATGCAAATGGAACGAAGCGAGACGAAACGCGACCTTCCACCTCTCAAGAGAACGGACCTTCGTTTGCAATGGAACAGAGAAAGGGAAAGGCAATGGAATAGAGAAAGGGAAAGGGGTATTTTAGGATTTTCACTCAAAATAAGGGTTACGGTCATAGGTTTTAAAAAAAAAATTTTAAACGAACCAATGAGGTGGCGACACGTGGCGTTGTCAAAAGAGTGTTAAAAATCTGTTGTTGGAATATCGCGGTCCTTTGTTAAAGTGTTCTGATTTTGAATGAGTTGAAAGTTGGAAACTTGTTATATAAGTAAGGCTTATAAGTTTGGTTCCGTATCTATTGTTTTTTCTTACTTTTTTTAATTTAGTCTTTTTACTTTTTAAAATGATTCAATTTCATGTTAAATTAACATTAATATCGTGTTAGTATATTTCACGTTTTATTTGGAAGATTTATTTTTAATTTTTTTTATTAAAAAAATACTAAAAATTATGTATTCAGTTATGGTCGTGTTTCACAGTGACGATACCACATGTTATTGTTACTATCATGTAGTCATGTTTTGTTTTCAATTTAGTCCCTTATCTATAATTTTGATTTAATTATCTTCAATTTTTTCTTTTAAATGGAACAATTTGATTTCTCTCTGATTTGAGACCAAATTAATAATTAAACTTAAATACATTAGTATAAGTAAATTTAACATACTCGAGCAATTTCATTCTTTCCCAAATTAAAACTAAATTTAACTTTGGTTTAATCCTTTTCGACATCCCTATTTATGTACGAATGTCTCAATTGGGTCCTCGTTTTTTAAAGTGTATCAAAATGGTCCTTAATTTTGAAAATTGATATCAATTGAGTCCTTTCCGTTAAGTTGGCTGGACGGCGTTAAAAAAATTGATGAGTGGATGCTGAGATGACGAACGAACGCTCGTCCACCAGCGAACGAACGCTCGTCCATCAGTGAACGAACGCTCGTCGACCACCGAACGAACGGTCGTCCAGTGTGGAACGAACGGTCGTCCAGCAGTAAGAGGTCGACGAGCGTTCGTTCTCTAGTGGACGAGCGTTCGTTCGCTGGTGGACAAGCGTTCGTTCGCTGGTGGACGAGCGTTCGTTCGTCATCTCAGCATCCACTCATCAACTTTTTTAACGCCGTCCAGCCAACTTAACGGAAAGGACTCAATTGATATCAATTTTCAAAATTAGAGACCATTTTGATACACTTTAAAAAACGAGGACCCAATTGAGACATTCGTACATAAATAGGGATGTCGAAAAGGATTAAACCTTTAACTTTTATATAAATGTTATAATTATTATAATAATATTTTATTAAAGTTGATATTTTTATTAATATTTTTAAAGTTTAATCATTTTCGAGGTCCTTAATTTTTTGTTCAATCTCAAATCAATTCTTTAATTTTTTGTCTCAATTGAGTTTTTATATTTGAAAAATTGAAACAATGAGACCCCTACCGTTAAATTAACTAAGATTGATAAAAATAGATTGACATAGCACATAGAATTTCACATTTTTAAAAAACAAAAGTTAGAAAATTTCGTTGAAGCCCTAATTTGTTATTTGTTCTTCTTCTTCCATCTTCGTTTCCATCACTTTGTTCCTCAATCTTAATCATTCCAAGTACTTGACTGAAACCCCTACATTCTTCACATATGTATCATGAGTGTCAATACCAAATTTCGTCCGGATTGGTTTTTGGCTTTATCGTATTCTATTGTCTTATGTTTTATTATTTACTCAGTTTGATTTACATTGTTATTTTCATTTCTTTTCTTTTTTCTTATTCTTATTTTATTTTACTTTTCCTTTCATAATTTCCACTTTTAAACTTTGTCTTTACTTCTTATTTTTATTTTTAGTTTTGCTCTAATTACTATAAAAAAAAAATAAAAAAATAAAGAGATTGGAATGTTCTATTTTGTCTTTAGTAAAAAAAAAAGTAAAAAAAAGAAAAAAAAAAGAAAAGACACATGTTGAATTCGTTGTCAATGAGGTTGTCAAGGGCATAGTGTTTTTGAAAAGCAAAAGCAAAATAAATTTTGAAAATACCAAAGTTGGGTCTTCTCCTGATGCAAGGTTTCGGGGGTAACCATCGTTCTTTTCCGGCTAGAGCATCTGCATTCATACTACTTGAACCCTCAACCTTTTCATTTCCCATTAAAACAAAGGGTTGTCATGAATACAATACTGGGGCAGTGTTCATCATGGAACACATCCCCAACGATCTGTTGATTGGGAGATAAAAAAATTAAAAAAAAAAAAAATCGGAGCTCTACTAGCTGCTGCTAGCTACGTGTATCCGCTGGCCTTTGTCAAATGGTGGATGCCCTTACGGCTGGATGATGATCGAAGATGAAAACCCCAAAAGGTGTGTGAAATCCTCCTTTTTTCCTTATTTTTCTCCCTTACCTCCTACTCCCCCTGTGCCTTTTGTGCGATTTGTATACTCCCAAATCCAACCGTACCCAATTCCGTATGCCCTGCCATCACCCGGCGTCCTTACCTGCAGAAACGATTTTCTGCCCCTCACTCTCCAACATACGTACTGTTTTTTTTGTCCCCCAATCAGAAAACAATCTCTCCTTTCTCATAATTTTCTTCTTTTATTTTTTTTTATTATATATTTTTTTTATTTAAATTTTTTTTTTAAAAAAAACCGTATTAATTATATTAAGCAAAATAAACTTTAAATAGGTAAAATTGAAGATGAAAATAAAATAAAATAAAAATAAAATAATAAAAGTGTAAGAAAAATATATTTGCATATATATGAAGAAAAATAAGATAATATATGTAAATAAAACTAGAATAATACAAAAATAATAGGCTTAATAGCCTTTTTTGTCCCCAATTTTGCTCGATTGTGTCAGTTTGGTTCCTGGTTTTAAAAAAGTCACAACTTTGTCCTCACATATTAAATTTTGCATCAAAATTGTCCCTTCCGTTAAATAGAACCAAACGGAGTTAAGGGATTGATTATGTGGCATAGTACAGTAATAACGTGTCAATTTGAAGTTGTATGTGTGGTGACGTGTCTCTTCATTCTCATTCTCTAGACTTCCTCTCTCCGCCACCATCATTCTCCAAGGCAACGCTACTCTGTAAAACCTCAACAACACTTTCCAACTTGGCTTCTTCAATTTCTTCCCAAGCCTAGGCCCGTCGAAATTCTACCTCGCCATCCGCCGCACTCTTTGCCCAGCCCCAACACCATTTGGGTTATCAACCGCCTCCATCCCTCTCCTCCCAAGCCGCTTCATCCCTTGAACTCACCCCCACCAGTCAGTTAAGCCACTTCAACACCACTCTCTGGACATTCGCCGCCGCCACCACCAACCTCACCCTCAAGCTTCTAGATTTCGGAAAACCTCATCCCCTCGGACACGTGGCTCTCCTACCTCTACGCCTTGTACTTCGTTGCGTCGTTCTCCCCTGTCGCGGCCTTCGGTTTCTCCGAACGCACCATCGAGACGAGCTTCTGACCGCCGACGATGTTCCGCCTTTTCTTGCAAGCGAGTTTTTTGGAAGCGTTAAGGAAGTGGGTTTCAATGAGGTTGGAGAGATTAATGGGACCGAATTTTCCAATTAGTTCCATGTACGAGTCGAGGGTCGCCTTGACTTGGCCGGTTCCAAAGCCATCGGTGAAAAAAGTGACTTGGATTCCGTTGATGGTGATGGAAGTAGGGACGGTGGCGGCGTCTGCGATGGAGGATTTGAAGACGCGGTGGTAAACTAATTCGGTGGTGGCAAGTGTGACGTGCAGGCCTCGGGTTAGTAGGGTTTTGCCTAGCCTAAGGTCAATACTCATATAAGGGAAATTATATGTACAATGCATTCGTTCCCACCAAACACCCTTTGGTTTGGAGATACGTACAATGTTTCAAGTTCAAACCTTGCCTCGCAGAACACCTTCATAATTTTTTGTGCCACAATCCATTGATGTTCAATTTGTGAAACTTTTTCTTTCCTTCAGTGGCTACCTTATACACAGCACCACCCCTCTTACGTTTTTCCTCCAGGAGGTCTCCATCTTTGGCACCCGATTTGAGTTTTGGTAATTGGGGAAAATCAGAGTTGGGATTTGTGCCCAGAATCTCACCAGCAAAGTTGCAATGGAAAGGCAGAGAAGGGAAGTGGCGGAAATGGGGTGTGAGGTGCACTGTAGAAGGAATAATGGTCATTTATAATGCCCTTGTAGGTTAAGAGAAATTACATCTCATAATAAAGAAAATTAAACTAGATCCGACAAAGAATTACCCATTCAGACCATGGTCATATGCAGAAGGAAAATTGTATTTTGAAACCCACTTTTCTCAAATTGAGTTTCGAAAAGCACAGTGGGTTATGCAAGAAATTTTGTGATTCGTTTTCGGATTTTCAGAATTTAATTGTCGATTCAGAATTTAACTGTTGATGGTGAGAGTGGAGTTTTACATGTTAGGGTTCCGAGCAGGGGATCTGGGAGGAAGGTGTTTGATTGAAAGGTTTTGAGTGGGGTTGTCATTGGATCGGTGGTTTTGGGGGTGGTGGTGGTGACATTGTTAGTGATGGTGAAGAGGAGAGTTGAGAGGAAGAAATTGGAAGAGGATGGGGTAGATGGGTTTTTGTATGAGAAATTACGTCAGCCTCTAATTCAGTGACATGTCATCACGCATACAATTTCAAATTGACACGTTATCACTGTACTGTGCCAGATCATCAATCCTTAACGTCGTTTGTTTCTATTTAACGGAAGGGACAATTTTGATGTAAAATTTGGTAAGTGAGTACGAAGTTGACACTATTTTAAAACCAAGAACCAAATTGACAGAATCGAACAAAACTGGGGACAAAAGAGGCTATTAAGCCAAAATAATAATAACAATAAATAATAAAAAAAATAATGAGAAAAGAAATAAATAAATAAATAACAATAAATAAATAAATAAAAGATAAAAACGAAAATAAAAGATAAAAATAAGAAATAAAAATGAGTAATAATATAATAGACTATAGTAAAGCCAAAAACGATCCGGACGAAATTTGGTATTGACAATGAGTTTCAAACATGGGCAAACAATTGGGAAATTCCAATTTTTATGCAAAACCCTAAAAGAAAAATTCCTCAATTTCATTATGTTTCCGTTTTCCCCATTGTTGTGAAAGATATATAGATTTGTAGATGTCAATATTGGTTGTTTTATGGTGGTGTTCTTCCTTATTCGTTCTTCCACAATCTTTCCTGATCTATATAACCTAATGATAGAATAGAACAACACGACTAAAAATGTTTAAAATCAATTGATAAAGGAAAAGAAGAAGAAGGTTTGGTGTGAGGTCAACCTCTAAGTTGCGACATCACAGAGTTGTGCTACTGCTCATATAAGATGCTATGAGCTTCAACAACGGTGAAAGTCGTGGGTTCATGGTGATTGCATATGAAAAAGCTCTGAAGACGAAAATTATATTAGCGAAGTAGTAAAATCGCATCAGAAACAGATCGAAATTGAAACAATAGTGGCCTTGAACCCTAACAATGGTGGCCGCGAATGAAGATGACACAGAGAGACGCAGTAGCCATGAACAAAACTGAAACACAGTGGGACAACTCGACCTGAATAAAGCAGATGACATCGAGCATAAGGGAAGTATTGAGATTGTTGATAGGGGGAGCACAGGTTTAGCTAAGCCCACACAATCTCAATGATGACTGTGCTTTTGATGATGACAACACATAATTAACAATAATACATGTGTATATTGTGTTACACATGTTATATGATTTTGCTTACTGTGTTATATCTGTACAAGCATATGTGTGAACATTATTGTGTTGTTTAAAGCATTCCACTGTGTTTAATATGTGTATGCATAACATAAGTGTTCGGAAATGAAAAACCACAAGCACTTTGGTTGAACTTTAATGTGTGGCAAAACAACAGTTTTAAGTCGATTACATTATGGGATGAATCGATTAAAACTCGTGGGTTTGCACAAACTTTTTTCAAGTGTGCTGTGAGATATTTTGAAGAGAAAAGTTTTCAAAAATTGTTCTAAGTGTTTTTACTTAATCGACTGTATGCTTCTTGTATTCGATTAAGTCTGTTAAGTTTTTGAAAACTGTTAAATGCTTGTCACAACTGGCATAACAATCATATTTTTAAATATATTGACCAAGCATTTATTATGAGTCGATTGTATTAAATGTGCATTCAATTAAATGTTGTGATTGATGTTAGTATGTTATAACTGCAAAGTGTATTCGACTAGATTAATAGCTAAATCGATTAAAATGCGTCTAATGTGTGTAATACTATAAATTGACGCTGATTTGAATTCTATAAGAACTTTTGGAGAATTAACATTTTCATATCTTTCAGAAAACGTTGTGTGTCTTACAGAGGAAAAGAAAAGCTCCAAGAACCAAAGACTGACCATGGTGATCAAGGCTTAGAGGTTTCTTGAGAAGCAAGATTTACTGGGTAATGAATGTCTGATCAATCTGCACGAAGAGGTGTACTCTGCGTGATCAGGAATTTGCAATCTGTGAAGATTGGCTTGGATCCCTACGGTGTTTGCAGGAAGAAGAATTGTGTTCTTGACTTTGAGGTCGCTGTAAAAACCATGGTGTAAAAATCTTGATCTTTATAGTGCATTTGCTTCCTATGGTTGGAAGGACACTGGATGTAGGCTTGGCCGAACCAGTATAAAAACCAACGTTTGAATTCTCTGATCCCTACACTTTTTCATTACAATCGATGAACCTGTTATTGTATTCGATTAAGTGAATTGCTGCATTACATACCTTTTAACTTGCGATTTAAGAAAAGCGTAAAGACATCCTATTTTGCGAAAAAAGATTTTGAAAGCTTATATTTTTACGCTTCACCAATTCACCCCCTCTTGGTGTGAGAAACTAAACACTTCCTTTTTAACAGGAAGCGAAGCCAAGCAGTGTAACATCCCATTTTAGTAGAGTAAAACTACCAAAATAAAATATTACATAGATGATAACTTACCAGAAACTTTTCAAACCTACTGAGAAAGGAGATCCTACACCTGAAGAATACATTTTATACATGATGCTGCTTCACCCTGCTCTTCAAGCTGAGACGACCAGAGAAAACCACTCCATAAGCTCACACTATTTAAGGTGATCATTGCAAAAGAGAAAAATACACAGAAAAAAACAAGGGTAAACTAGTAGTAAAACAATTTATCATAATAAAAGAACATTGCAACATGTTTTATACCTCACACAACATAACCATCCATCCTAAACATACAACAAACTTAGATTTGACTATCCAGATATACAATAAATGTCGAGCTAAAACATGTTCTGCCTTTTGTATGGTGAAACAACTGACAACCAAGCTACCACACAAGGTTAGTCCTTCAACATGTCCTTTGTCAGATGGAGAAAGGCCCCTAGGCTAGGACCATAGTGGGTTATGCACTTGTGTAGTGGAACAACTGACAACCATCAAAGCTACCACATAAGGTTAGTCTGTACCTCATCTTAGGCTATACTAGAAGCACCTAGACTAAGACCTCTTGCTACTCTCACTACATGACTCATCACTCGCTACTTGAGCATGGATGATCATTAGAGTGTCAAGATAACCCATCAGAACTGAGTTTCTTACTTACATACTTAAAATACTTGGAAAACACCACTGAGAAGTTCCTCTTGGAACTCTCTTCCATACCTTTGAAACCATTGAAGTCACTTCACATTTACATAGTACACCAATACATGAGACTAATGATTATACAATAAAGAAATAGAAACACTAATACAAGTCATCAGAAATCACACAATAACACGATTTATTCATGGCATCTTGATAATCATATTTAGGTAAGGAAAACAGCTCTAAAACCCTCACTAATAGCTCCGGAAGGGTCCAAAACCCCTAAAACGACCTAAAGAACTTTCAAAACGGACATCCAGAACCCTCCAGACTTTGAGAAAACTTATAAAACCCTATTGTAACTCAATTTGACACTTTAAAACCCAATTTAACTCCTACAAGCTACCCAATTTCAATTTTACATCTTTATACTTCCAAATCAGTTTATAATATGCATAAACCAGTCCAAATATACTTGTTAGCACTCTCTAAAACCTTAGATTTGTTCTAGTTACATTACTTCTCATTTTCACCCCTGAAAACCTCTAAAATGGGCTAAAATCTCAACCTATGAAGTCATTTACCTTTCCCTAACATATTTTAGTGGTTTAAGCACCTAGACAAGTCCTAATAGGTGTGATAACATACCTCTAACCTTCCAAACAAGTGCAACACACTTACCTTAACATTTTACTACTCAACACCCTTTTTTTACACCAAAAACACTTGAAAACAACCCCTCTATACTACCCTTTTTAATTCACACAGTTTTTAACCATCTAACCCTCATAGCAAGTTTCAAATTACCTCATGATAGTATCAAAACTATTCTCATAACATTCCCCTACTTTTAAGCTAAAAATCTAAGTAATTTGATTAATACTCTCACAAGCACTTGAATTTTGTTTCAAACAATAAAATATCCTTATCAGACACATTTAAAACAGTATACAACACCATCATATCATCATACCAACTACAATAACACCATATAATCAAAACACCAATTTAACATACATCAAATTTATCCAAACACACCAATTTTTACTAAAACGTCTAGAATTTATAGAATTACTAAATTTACACTACAAACACAACTAAGACAAGTTCTAGCTTCCCTTACCTCAAAATAACAGCTTAAGCCACAGAAACGTCCCGTCGGTTACTTAAAACACAAGAAATTCCTAAACGAACCTACTCGTTACCAAATTAGAAAGAGATAGAGTTTTTAGAACTCTAAACTCACCAAGAACAACAAAAAAGAGCTAAATGATACATGCATAACAGTTTCTATGCATGATCATTGACTGAAGCAAAGAGGTAAGAAAATGAGTAGAAACTTACTTGCTCTAAAACAGAAATTGATCAGTTGGATTTGTAGGTCTTGACGCCATGATCGTCTAGGCACCCCCTAATCGTCAAACAATGACTTAGGAGCAAGAACATTTAGAGAGAAGGTAGAGAACTCTAGAAAAGTAGTTTCTAGAGAGATGATGTGTTTTAAAATAATGAAACTCGTTTATAACAAAACTATTTATAACCAAACCATTTAATATTAAAATAACCGAGTCTCACTATTTTTAAACTATCATCACTTCTAAATTTTCTGGGGTTTTACATTCTCCCCAACAAGAAAAATTTTTGTCCTCGAAAATTCACGTATCAGATAGAGGGAACAACCTACTCTCCTCTGATTCACTATCATACTCACCTATTTGACAAAGATATTACTTCTGAATCACTTTACTGACATGAAAAACCTTGCCTTTGTGCTAAGATGCTCTAATGTTCAATAATGTAGATTGATCTAGCCACGACTCTCAACACAAATTCTCAACCTCTAAACTTCAACTATTACATATTTTTCTTTCACATAACCAACCATATTGTGTCTGTCATACTACAAACCCCTTAGCTATCCTCCGTTACTTCTTGTAAATCTCTTTTAAAACTTCTACTACCCTTGAATTCAGATCAACTCTTGACTGATACTCTTTTACCTTCTCTTGCTTCCTCTAAGAACCACCATACCACTAACTTGATCACCACAACTTCTGATTTATTGCCAATTGTTAATCACTCTTGATCACCTTTAAACACACCCAATCTAATAACACTTTCACCTTCTTTGACTGATCTTCACTGTAGAAATAGATTAGCCTAACTTCTCAACCAAGAGGGGGGGGGGGGGGGAGGAATTGTTTTGCTTTATAAAAATTGTTCTTTGAAAAATCTTTTCAAAATCTTTAAGCCTTTCTTGGAATGCAAGCAAATAAAGAATGTAAAGAAATGAAAGAGATAAAGAAAGAAAGAACAACACCAAGGTTTATACTAGTTCGGCCTCAATGCCTACATCTAGTCTTCTTTCAATAAACCTGAGATTGAAAGTAAATCCACTATATAGATCGAGTTTATAACAAGCAATACAGAGACACCCTGTCAATGTATTCTCCTCTCTAACTTCAAATCTACTATAGTAAACACAAAAAGAACAATCCTCTTTTTGCAACCTCTTTGAGATACCACACTCAAAGTAACCAGAACTCCACAAGTTCTCTTCCTAGCCTCAACAATAGGGAACCACAATCACAGTTGATTACAAACAATTCTGATCTTTCAGCAGTACACCTCACAGTGTAGATTGATCAAACTTTGAAAGTTCAACAACTCTTCAAGAATCCTTGATTTGATTTCTTTCCCAATGAAATGCTTCTTGATTCTTGGAGAATAGACGCTCCTGCAATTATAAACTCAACAAACCCTTTTTCAGATTTTAAAGATATTATTCAAAAAGTTGTTTAATGCAAAGAGTTATGCGTCAATTTATAGAAATGACAGTATTGATGCAATTTAATCGATTACGTTATTAATATAATCAGTTAAGCAATTAATACTACTGTAATAGAATTACACTTAACAAATTAAGCATAGCATGTAATCGATTAAGCAATGAATGCAAGTCATAGCATTTAAATATATGGCCATTAAGGTAGTTATGACTTATCAAAAAACAAGTTTTCAATACACACATGTTTTAACCGATTAATAAAAGAGTGTAATCGGTAAGTATCACACTTAAACAAATTTGAAAACTTTTTCATCCAAAAACTCATCAATGCACTCAGTAATCAAGTATATGCAAAGATACGAGTTTTAATCAATTATCTACATAATATAATCGGTTAAAACTAGTAGTTTACCACAATTAATAATGTACTAATATTAGATTAATTGAAACAAATTTTATAAACTGTGTAAACAATTTATTCATCCAGATATACAAGGTGCAAAGAGTTTTATCAATCTTTAACCAATGAATATTCATATCACAGATATAATCACATATCATAGATATAAACATGTTGAATATGCATAACATATAGTTCAAGCATAATCAATAAATAAACAACAACTTTGCTTAATGTGTGCAAGAAGTTATTAAAACATTTCTGTTGTTGTCATCATTAAAAACACATATGGGATATATGTGGGTTTAGCTTTCACATAGCTCCCCCTATCAACATTCACCCTTTAAGAACATAGTTTCCCACTATGCTATCCCATTACCAAGGTAGAACTCTCGCATCTATTACCATGACAAAACCAAAATGAACTCGTCATCTTCACTCCTTCAACTTGCCAACCTGAACCATTTGCCTTTCTTGACCCACTAGTATGTACTCACACTTAGCTCTGTCTTCTTCTCGACTTAAAATCACTAGCCTAATCAGTACCTAATCCTCTTGTGATACATCTCAAACTAGAATTGTCCAAACTGCTTTTCCTCAACCATTTTGAGAAACCCACTAGTTATATTTTAGAAGCATTGTATCAATTTCCCTTTTTCTTTTATAAATCATGTTATATCTTTTATTTCCAATCCTTTATATATTGTCCAAAAGATTTACAGGGAAATGGAAACAAGTACACTCTATTAATAATATTAAGAGAATTGAAAATCGGGTACTATCTTTTTTTTTTAAAAGATTTGTATCAATATGAAGCAACACCTAATTTTTTTATTTATTTGAGATATATCCTTAAATTTTATTTGAGACATTGAACAAAATAATTAAAGGGGTGTTACTCCCTCCACCACCAACACTTCTCCCTCCACCTCCCCAACCTTCTCTAAAAAAATTTTAATTACAAAAATAACCTTTTTTAATAATAAAAATAACCTTTATTTTATTTTTAATCATATTTATTTACTTTGAATTCAAACCCTATTTTTTTACCCACTCACTTTTCACTCAGCCCCACCACCAACTCTCCTTCTCTTTCTTTTAAATTCCCACCCCCAACTCCACCACATCCGTCTTCTAAAAAATAATACATCAAAACATATAAATTACATTATTAAAATATCTTTAAAATTAATATAAAAAATAAACTAATAAAAATAATTAGAAAATAAATGTATAATCTTTAAACGAATGTGACCATCCGTCAACCCCCACCACACCGATCTTGCACGTTGATCAATTGCTTTCACCATCACTTACAATCTCGCACAGTAACTAATGAAAGTCCACCATACTCTTAGACCACAATTAGAATGAGAAGAAGAAGTGTGAAAATGAAGAAGAAGAACATGAAACAAAAAGAGGAGGAAGAAGAGTTCCCACTGCGTGGAGGATTAGAGTAGAGGATTAGAGTGGGTAGAGATTAAAAAGGATTAGAGTGGTTAGAGGTTAAAAGATATTAACCCTAAAATTTTATTAAGGGTAAAATAGGAATGAAAAAATAAAGAGAAGGGTAAAAAAGAAATGGGGTGGTGGAGGAAGCAAAGTGTGATGGTGGAGGGAGTAACACCCTAATTAAAGCTGTCAAAACGGGTAACTCGGCCCGACCCAACCCAACCCATCACAGGTTGGTCACTCAGTGAGTCAACCCAACCCAACTCATTTATTAGCGAGTCAAAAAATTTGAACTCGACCCGACCCACCATGGGTTGGTGAATTAAATGGGTTGGCTCATTGGCTCACTTAACTTTTTTTCAGCCTCTTCTTCTGAGATTTTTATAACATGTTACTTTGATCGATTAAATTGAAACAGTAATAATTGGACCAATTGATATAAAAGAAAATGAAACAAAAGAACTCTATTGTTATATATTATAAGCTATCAAACATAAAATTTTGTCAATTTAGTTTAATGAGACATACACAACCGTTTGACCAAGAAACTACATATAGCCGTTAACAAAAATATATACCAGAGGGGAACATTTGGATAAACAACAGTACAACGCAACACGAAAAGCTCTATTGTGAAGTAAAGATTGTGCATTTTGAATAATTAATTTAATTAATTTGATTTCAAAAAAAAAAGATTTGAATAATTAATTTGATTTCAATAAAAAGTAATAGGTGGGTTGGTGAGCCAACCCGGGTGAGCCGGGTTCTCAACGAGCCGGGTTAAAATTGGCTCGCATCAAAATTTTCACATTTTTTTTCAACCCAACCCGGTTCAAACCCGTGGTGAGCCGGATTGGCTCACATGTTTCAACCCATTTTGACGGGACTAAAAATAACCAATTCTAAGTTACTTCAGGAGATTTGTCGTGGAAATAAATTCAAACATACAACAGAAAACCAAACACATAATTTAATTAAGAATTACATTATATATATATATATATATATATATTTATTTATTTATTGTTGAACAGGTTAACTTTTGAGTTTATAACTAAAATTGTATAGGAAAATTCATGGTGATTATTTAATTTTAATAGAGTTTTAATAAGTTGAACAATGGATTGGTCTTCTATTAAGAACTTTGCTATCATGTTCTTATTTTTCTTTTATTGGGTTGATTTGTTCATGTACAACTTTTTTATAACTTAAAAGGTATTCTGTATTCTGTCAAGAGAAAAGAGTTTATTTTAATCTGTTCAATTATACAAAACTTGTTGCTTGACGTTGATTTGTAATTTTTTCTTGCCGACATTATGATGTAATACAAAGATTTTGTTTTATGCTTAAGGGAAATTTAGGGTGTCGAAAGAAGCATTGGAATTTGTAAGTGTCATTTTCATGAATTAAATCAAACGCAGGTCTCGTTAAGAAGAAAAATGACTCTTCACCAAACTTCAAAGAAACAACAAAAATCCTAACAAAGCACTCCACATATATAGTTGTTTCAAATTTGCCTTTCAAAACAAGACATTTATTATTTTGATTGTGCCTCTCATTTTTTACTCCTCTTTGGAAGAGATTAGCTTGCAAGACTAATATTTCTCTTGCACATGCAATATATTTAATGAATCTTTCAGGACCCACCATCATTTACAGATCTTCGCTATCAAAAGTTATAAACTTCAAGGAAAAGAAAATGAAAATTATAGGATTTGATTGAAAGAAAAGTTTTACTAAGTGTAACATCCCAAAATCCAGTAATTACCATAATTAGAATTAATTACAATTAACAGTAAATATTTCAGTCTTTACATTAATAAAACGAGGTTCCAAAGCCGAACGGCTTTAATACAGAATTAAACGAATACGAAACGGAACAGGGAAAGTCTAGAACGAACGGTTTTACAAAATATTTAACCGAACGTCCAAAATGGAAACTAATATTTACACTCCTAACATAAACGAGCGTTCTAAGGCTCGGCTTTGACTTCCACCTCGACCAGATTTTCTTCTTCAATGACGTCTTCCAGAGTGGCCTCGCCTTCTGCTCACATCCACACGGATGATCATTGCAAGACAGGACGAACGTACATAGACAGTAGACAACACAAGGAAAACGAAAGGGTAAGCTTAAGTAATTTAATTTATACATCAACATATACTCTAACATTTCAATTCACATAAGCACATAACTTAACATATAACATCATCCGAAATATATATATATATATACTAGACCGACCGTCCGGACTGTATGAATCTATGTAGTTACAAGCGTCCTTGCACCCGAGTGATGTAGTAACTGGGATACACCAAACAGCTGCCACTCGAGGTTAGTCCGTTCTTACGTCGCCCATGTTAACTTATGGACTAAGGACCTCCTGCCGTTCCCACACATGGCATACTCCCTCTACATGAGGATGAGTACTCACGGAACATCAGGATGGACAGCGAGTCTTAACTTATCCACAGTCATACTTTACCAAATTTAATATTCAATATACGTAAGAGTCGTTCCTCCCTGGAACGCTCGTTCAAATTCCATAATCATAGAATCACTGAAAATAGTGTTCACACTTCAACATCTTACAATTTATCATCATCTTTAGCTTCAGTTTTAAAAGTATAAAATAACGAACGTTCATACTTCTAAAGAACGAAGACGAACGCTAAGAATTAGATTTAGGAGTTTTGCTGTCAATCAGAATAACCTAACACCTACTCATACGACGAACGTCAAGGCTACCCGAATCAGTTGAACGAACCGACTCTTAGAGATACAAAATGAATGTTCATAATAATTTAGGTACAAAGATTCTTGATCAATCCAAATGGATAAAGATACAACAAGACAATTATTTAATTACACTGAGAGCAATCGTTTTAAAGGGATAGACTGTCAGTCAATGACTGAACGCTACAATATACTGTTACTAATAATTTGGACGAACGCTATTTACGCTCATTTAGAAAATCAACAGTAAGGACGAGCGTTCGGTATAAGATCGAACACTTCTTAGGACGAACACTAGTTATAAGACAGATAATCAATTAGAACAAACGCTTGGTATAAGACCGAGTACTAAAGAGGACGAACGCTCAGTGTAAGACCGAGCGCTACTTAGGACGAACGCTTGGTATAAGACCAACCGTTACTCATTTTAATATTATTTAATTTAAGGTAGGCGACATCTTTATGCTGAGCCGAACGCTCAAACATAGTAATTCGAATGGGGACGCTCGTTCTAGATTCAGAATTCTTTCCGAATGAAAGAATTCCATTCTAAGTCAAATTTCAGGGAAACCGAACGGTATAAGACCGTACGATGACGAGCGTAACTTATCATAGAGAAAATCATTATATCCAGATTTATTTCAACTATATCAACTCACATTTCTCATACGATTCATAATCTTATACTTTCATATACACCATTAATTTCACATACTTTATAGAATTCATCATATTAACAAATCAACTATACAAAACTCATCCAACGTTCAAACCATACGTATCAAAATCATCATGCAGTTCAACCAACATATATCATATTCATCTCATGCATAACAGCGATCGTTCAAGCATGCTCAACCAACATACGTTTCCTACATTCATTTAATATCATGCTTACATACAAACATCCAAGTATAAATTAAATCAATAAGCTTCCCTTACCCGGATTCGTACGCAACTTGTCCTAATGCAAAGGATTGGTTTGTTCTCTTACAGCGCTCTACTCCAAGGTTCACTTAACAACTTCCACTAAATCTAAACACCAAAAATCAAATATCTCAGATATAACCCATGCATGAACCCAAAACCTGGTTTCGCATGAACCCTAATGAACGAGCGAATCAGAGATGAGAACTTACCAGCTTAGATTCTAATTCTGTTCGGTCCAAAAATAACGCCCACGTCTCAGGGAACGTCCTCACGGTTCTGAAACGTGATCGGAGAAGAAAGTGATGAGTTTACAGTAGAGAGAAGGTGGACTGGTTCTAGAGAGAAGGTAGAGAAAGTGAAGGGTTGAGTTCTGAGGAAGAAGATGAGTGCGTGCAGGTGAGAGAGAGATTTTCAAAAACTCAGTTTTGTTAAATCCACGTTCGTTTGGACGAACGTCTCCTCTGCCGACACCTGCACACCCACTCTGACTTTGGAAGCTTCTCTCGTGACACGTGGCACTCGTGCATGCAGTGCAATGTGCGTTTTTAATGTTTCTGAACCATGGACGTGGGAGCATTAACTTGATGTGACAGAGATTATCATTGCTAATTATCTAGGGTCTCACACTAAGTCACACAACATTAATAAAATCTCAGTTCAATAAATTAATATTATTATTAACTAAATTTTTTAAAATAATAAAAATATAATTCATTTTTACATAATGTTTTATTTTATAAAAATATTAAAAAATAATTCTAATGTATTATTCGAAATGAGAGTGTATCATACATACATATAAATCTTTTATAATTTCTCATCTATTAAAAAAACAACACAACACGTAAAAAATTATGATAAAATCTAAATTATAGTTAATAAAATATTTAACCTATCTTAACAATTTTTACTTAATATAAAACTTATATTTACACTTAAATTTTCATTAAAATTGTCATTTCACAAAGAAAAAAATGGTTTTGTTTTGTTAATGAGTTTTATGGATGAATTTTTTCTTTCCCTGCAGTTATTTATTCTTGAATTCTTGTTCCACCATCATAAATCATAGTTAGTTCCCAAACCATGTTTTCGGACAAACGTATACCTTAAGCCATGGTGGTAACAGTTTTGCAGAAAACACTTAGAATTATTGCCAAAAGTGGAAAAGTTGTTGTGAAAAATGGTATATGATGCGAACACTTACATTTATTTAATATTCTTTTGAAATTTAAGATTTTTGGCATTAACCTGTTTTGTTTGGTACAGGAGCTGCAGCTGAAACCTTCCCTGTAAAAGACAGTGGCCCTTAGTAACATTGAATATGAAGTGTTCACATAAATTAGTTCTCCTTAAAGTCCACGTGATGGAACATTAATAACCAAAGTTTTGTTTAGTACTTCAACGACCATAGTGTTAACACACAGCCCAAAATTGCATCTTATTCAGAGCATTATAGTACAGTCAACCAAACAGCTTTTTGCCCTAATCATTTTTATAAGACGGATTGTTCTAGATATTGTTTCGATTTCTTTTCTGTAACAAAGTTTTATGTTTATGAATTATTCTTGTACTTAAAATTGCGCGCAATTATGGGTACTGGCACATGAGCCCAGCCTCACATGCAAAGACCTTCTTTTCTTTTATGAGACCCAACTGCCAAGTTCATTTCTATCCCACATTTACAATTTTGGTTAGATTTATATCTATTAGTTAAAGTAATCTACTCTTTTTATCATCTTCACTCTTCTAATATTAAGTAATCATACATTTGATCTTTGGTTTCTTTTGAGATTTTGTGACACGATTTTTTCTTAAAAAAATGATTCGATAAATAATGAAAAGAAAAAAATATTTAAACTTAATCACCTTCTAAATGACAAAGTATTATTGAACATATAGAAACAAAATTAATTTTACTTTGAGTGTGTTCACTTAAGAGAGAAGATTTAAGGGGAAAATAGTGAATAAATTTGAGAGGGTTTAAAAGTAAATTATGTCTTTTTTTTAAAAAATTTAGAAATGATTGAGTGTGGATTTCAAAAAATATTTATGAAAGTTTGAATGGGATTTGATGTCAGACCTAGGAAAAACCCCACCTGTCTTATCTTATTAAAATGCACCCAAACCCTCTGCGAAGACGACAGGTGTCAACCAGCGAAGTTTCGAAAATCAGATAGTGGAAGGCAGGTGTCAGCAGGAGAGCAGACGTCCGTTTGGATGGGGGAAAAACAAAAGTGATTTCTGAAAACTCGTACCCACTCTCCTCTGCATGCACCTTCTCCTTTCCAAACTCTGACTTTCCATTTCTCCTTCTTCTCTCTAGAAAACCCTTCCTTCTCTCTACTGTAACTTACCCTTTTCTACTCCTATCATCATTCAGAGACCGCAGAAGCACTCCCGGCGTCTCAAGCTTCAATTTGAACCGAACAAATCTGAGTTCTGAAACTGGTAAGTTCCCTTATGCCTATCCGTCCGTTTTTCTGATACATGCAAACCCAGCTTCGGTTGCATGCTGTTATCCTGTCTGAGTCTCTGTTGGTTTATTGGATGTTTAAAATTAGTTTAAAGAGGAGTGGAACGTAAGGGTAGAAGGGAACTCAGTCAGACGAAGAGTGTTTTAGTACGTTTGTTCACTTTAAGAGGTAAGGGGAGCTTATTCAATTTAATTCGTATGTTTGTATTGTGCTGTATGGACGTTTTGTGAGTTGTATGAAGCATGACTTTGTGATATTTGATTTTGGTATATGATAATGATTATGAGCTGATGTATGAGAAATATGAAATGTACTATGATATGAGTATATGAAAATATGAAACTATATACTGAGAAATGAGTTAAATGTAAATGAAACTTTGAATATAAATTTCCCTATGATAATGTACGTTCGTCATTGAACGGTCCTTGACCGTTCGGTGTTGTTAATAAACTTCTTTGAAATTGAATTCTTTCATTTGGGAAGAATTCTAGATGAGGACGAACGCCCTCTTGTAATAGTGCTACGTTTGAGCGTTCGGCCAAGCGTGGATGCCCTGAGTGTTATGTGAGGATTTGAGAATCTTGTAAACATATATCTGGATACTTAGTCATTTTAAACCCTATCTTCACTATCTAGTATCATATGTATTACTATGAATATTTCTATTATGAGTTTAAATCAGTGATGGGTCTCGACCCGAAGCGTTCGTGATGAGTGGCGCTCGGTCTTATACCGAACGCTCGTAATCGTCTTTAATGATCAAACTTGTTGAAACAGCGTTCGTCCAAATTCAGTAAATCCTTTACCGTGTTCGGTCATTGACTGGCATTCGGTTTCTGTAATTGAATTATTCTAAGTATGGTTCTTTAATCGTCTTAAGGTGTCTATATCCATTGGATCCGGCCTAGAACCTCTGTACTTAAATTATTCTTTGAGTATTGATCTGAACTCACGAGAGTCAGTTCATTCAACTGATTCAAGTGGTAAATGACGTTCGTCATATGTGGTGTGTCATTGTAGTCGACTTTATTCTATTCTCGAACGAGAGATTTCGTGTTTCGTTCCTGTCGTTCGTCCTTGTATTAAAGAGGGCTGAATGTTCGGTATCTGATGTTCTTTGAAATGATGATAAGAATGACCCTTAAGTGAAAAGTTATAAATGATGAAGAGTTTATGAGATGAGTATGAAATTATGGATTTGAACGAGCGTTCCAGGGAGGAACGACTCTTGTGTGAATATTGGAATTGGTAAAGTATGAATGTGGACAAAGCTTAGCTGGCGATTCATCCTGATGTTCCGTGAGTACTCGTCCTCAAGTAGAGGGGAGTAGGTCATGTGTGGGAACGGCAGGAGGTCCTAGTCCTTACGAGTACTTTGGATGGAACGAACTAACCTCGGGTGGCAGCTGATGAGAATTCCAGTTACTACATCACCCGTGTGCACGAACGTCGTAGCTACACAGAATTCATACAGTCCGGACAGTCGGTCTAGTATCAGGGTTGATTGAATTTGTTTATTGAAATGTATTTGAATGTGCTTGTATATGAAAATGTATGTTATTACTTGAATTAAATTACATAAGCTTACCCTGTGTTTTTCCTTGTGTTGTCTCGTTTGTACGTCCGTCTTTGTCTTTGCAATGATCATCTGTGTGGATGTGAGCAGAAGGAAACACACTGCTGGAAGAGGCGTTGGAAGAGCAATATTTGGAGGAAGAAAACTTGATCGAAGTCGAGGTGAAAACCGAACAATAGGACGTTCGGCTAGTAGTTGGTTAGCGCGGTTAGGTGGCCGTTCGTTCACCTTTTTTTTTAAGTTTTGAATGACCGTTCGGTATTGGTTTTGTAAACCGTTCGGTCAAAATTTCTCTTATGTGGTACAATTTTAGTTGGGATGTTATGTAAGGTCGTTCGGCCATAAGCGTACTCTCTCTTTTAAATGTTAAGACTGATCTGTATTATTATTAATCGTAATTATTCTATTATATGGTTAAATGCTATATTTATGGGATGTTACAATTTTTTATTGTAGACTGGGTCAATCGAGTTAATCAAGTGACCCAAAGGTCCGACCATTAACCTAGTATCTCAACCGGGTCAATAACTAGACTGGTTTTCATAACATTGGATTTGGGATCTTCGATTGCTCCACTAAACTTGAAAAAGCCCTTATCTGTTCTCTTGAAGTTGTCCAAAAAGCCCTATATCTTCTTCTCTCGTAAACTCGCCAGGCCCTAACATTACCCATCTCCTGAAGATCAACCTTGCCCTCAAGGTTGAAGTCTGGATATTGATCTCGGATGGTTATGGCATCTTCCCATGTTGCCCCGTCCGGTCCTCCCTCTTGCCATTCGATCAACAATTCCTGTCGTTCGTCCTCTCCTTGTTGCACCTGCCTTTTATCCAGAACTCTGACCAGCCGGGGGGACGGTCCCTCCATCTCCAAGTCTTTGGGTAACTCTTTCTCCACCCTGTTCTCCCCACGGCCTTCTTTAATTGCGACACATGGAACACTGGGTGTATCCGCGCGGATTCGGGTAGTTGCAACTTAAATGCCACTTCACCTATCTGCTGTATGACCGAGAAAGGTCCAAAATACCGAGCGGCTAGTTTAAAATGTAGTGTGGACGGCATCGACGACTGCCGGTGGGGTCTGATCTTTAGATACACCCAATCTCCCACCTCTACATGGGATGGTCTCCTTGCCTTGTCGGCCTGCCTTACCATTAATTCTTGAGCCCTGGCTAGGTGGAACTTTAGCTGGTTGAGTGCCTCATCTCTTGTCTGTAACTCCTGGCCGACGGCTTCCACTAAGGTTTCCCCCGGAACGAACCTGTGTAGGGAAGGAGGAGACCTCCCATATACTGTTTCAAATGGGGTGCATTTGGCCGACTCTTGATAGCTGGTGTTATACCAATATTCCGCCCAGGGTAGTACTATGCTCCATCCCTTTGGTTGTTTGGAGCAGAAGCATCTCAGATAACCCTCCAATACCCTATTTACGACCTCAGTCTGTCCATCGGATTCAGGATGATAGGCGGTGCTCATCTTCAGTTGAGTTCCTTGTAATTTAAACAACTCCTTCCAAAAATTACTCAGGAACAGTGGATCTCGGTCACTTACGATAGATATTGGCACTCCATGCAACCGGACGATCTCCTTTACAAACACTGCAGCTACTGTTCGAGCGGAATAGGGATGTTTCAGTGGTATGAAATGTCCATATTTGCTAAGACGGTCCTACCACTACTAGCACAGCATCATACCCTTGGGACTTGGGTAACTTAACAATAAAATCCATGCTTATCTCCTCCCAAATGGCGTTGGGAATGGGTAAAGGTTGCAGCAACCCTTGCGGAGATGATGACAGATATTTATGTTGTTGACATACCAAGCAGCTTGCAACGAAGTCGGTCACGGCTTTCTTCATTCCCACCCAATAAAGAGATTGCGCCACCTTGCGATAAGTTCGATATACCCCTGAGTGTCCTCTTGTTTGCGTGGTATGAAACTCGGCTATTAACTTGGGTACCCAGGCCGAGCGGGCAGACAGCACAAGCCTCCCCTTATAGTGTAACCTCTCGTGTTCCAGAGTGAACGATGGATGGGAGTTGGGGTCTTTCCTCAAATCTTCTATCACCTTCTTTAACTCTTCATCGGCCTCGACTTCTTCCAGAATCTCCCCGAAGTCTTGCCAGTAAGGTCGGGCCATCACCCTCAATTCCTTTTCTTCCTGCGGATCATCCTCATCCCTCCGTGATAGGGCGTCTGCTACCTTGTTGGTGACACCTGATTTGTACACGATCTCAAAGTCATACCCCAGGAGCTTTGCAATCCAATTCTGCTGATTCTGAGTGGTGATGCGTTGCTCCAAAAGGTACTTCAGGCTCCTTTGATCGGTGTGAACCATAAACCGTTGTCCCAAGAGGTAGGGCCTCCAGTGTTGTATGGCTAAAACTAACGCCATTAATTCCTTCTCATATATCGATTTACTCAGTGACCCCTCGGATAACGCTTTACTAAAGAAAGCTATGGGTTGCTTTCCTTGCATGAGTACCGCTCCTATCCCTCTTCCCGATGCGTCACACTCAATGTGGAAAGACTGGTCAAAATCAGGTAGAACCAGCACTGGTGCAGTAGTGATTGCCTTCTTTAACCTTGACATAGCTTCCTCTGCTTGCTCCGTCCATGCAAACTGCCCCTTTTTAAGAAGGTCGGTCAAGGGTTTGGCAATCTTCCCATAATCCTTCACAAACCTCCTATAGTATCCTGTCAGTCCCAGAAATCCCCTCAAAGCCTTCACCGTCTTAGGTTTCTCCCAGTCCATCACGGCCCTTACCTTGTCTTCGTCCATTTCTACACCCCTCGCGGATATTCGATGACCCAATTAGCCTATTTGCGTTTTGCCGAACTCACATTTCTTTCTGTTGGCCACCCACCTGTTGGTCACGAGTTCCCCCAGCACCGTCCCCACATGCTCTAAGTGCTCCTCCCAGGTTCGGCTATACACCAATATATCATCAAAGAACACCAATACGAATTTCCGCAGGTAAGGCTGCATCAGGCTGTTCATTGCACTCTGGAATGTGGCTGGTGCGTTGGTGAGGCCGAACGGCATCACCATGAACTCGTAGTGACCCTGGTGCGTCCAGAAAGCCGTTTTCTCTATGTCTCCTTCTCCCATTCGTATCTGGTGGTAACCTGACTTCAAATCCACCTTTGAAAAATATTTGGCCCCTCTCAGTTCGTCTAGCAGTTCCTCTATCAGGGGAATAGGGAATTTATCGGGTACCGTGGCTCGGTTAAGGGCCCTGTAATCCACACAAAATCTCCAGCTGCCATCCTTCTTCTTCACTAATATTACCGGACTCGAATATGGACTGTTGCTCAACCTTATGACGCCCGTTTTTAACATTTCGGCCACCTGCTTCTCAATCTCCCCCTTCATCACATGGGGGTAACGGTACGGCCTTACATTCACGGGATCCGTCCCTTCTTTTAAGGGGATTTGATGAACCATGCCCCTATCTGGCGGTAGTTCGCTCGGTTCGTGAAATACGCTCGCGTGCTGCTCCAAAATTCGCTTCATGTCACACGTCTGCTTCTTTGTCAAATTCGGACCGAACGGTTCTTCTCCCTGGACGTACGGTTTTCGTTCCTCGTCCTTTTCTGTCTCCCCTAGCTCCCACAACAGCAACCAGGCCTCTACTTCTTTCATTTTGAACAATGCTTCGGGTTCCACTAATCTCCGAGTTAAAGTCGGATCTCCTTTAATGGTCACGATGCGCCCTGCTTGACCGAACGCCATGGTTAGCTTGCCCTAGTTTAACGTTACTTCTCCCAGCTTAGCCAGCCATTCTACCCCCAGTATCACGTCAACTCCGCCCAGTTCAAACAGGTGGAATCGTTCGGTGATCACGGCCTCTCCCATGTGAACCATTACCTTTTCACAACACCCCCTCGTCTCCTTTCTCTGCCCATCTCCCAAACTCACCCTATAGGGTGGTGTATCTACTACGGGTAATGCCAATTCCTCTACCAATTCTCTTCTTATGAAGTTGTGGCTGGCGCCACTGTCAATCAAAATCAGTACTTGTTTCGTCCCTATCTGCCCATGCAATTTCATCGTTCTGGGTTGGGTGAGCCCTCCTGCCGAGAATGCTGATAGCTCCATTTGATCGAGTTCGGCCTCAGCTTCTTCTTCCCCGCATGATTCCTCGTCTTCTGCCAGTATCAGCATCCGAAGACTCCTTTCCGGACAGCGATGGCCTGGACCGTACGGTCCCCCACACCTGAAACACCTCCCATCTTCCCTTCGTTTGACATATTCAGCGTACGGTAAATCCCGCACGTTCCTGCTTTGATTGTTTGAGAACGTTCGTTCTCCTTCTCTCCTCGGGATCCCTTCCTTCCCTCCTGTCCGCCCCCTCTCGGCGGTTCCCGTTCAGTTCTGATTATGTCGGCTGGGGTCCGTCCTCATTACTGAACCGCTCGGTTTTCCCCACGTTTGGCCCTTGCTTATGATTCCTCCTTCCGCCTTTGTGCCCCCTTGGAACTCTTCCACGTCCTTTGCTAGTCTCATTATGTCCATAAATTCCCTCGGGTCAAGCAACCTGAGTTGATTACGGATCCCCTCCTGCAAGCCTGCCATGAAGTATCCCATCAGCTGTGCCTCGGGTATTTTTTCTTCTTGGCCGACCAACACTTCGAATTCTTGGATGTATTCTTCCATGGTCCCTGATTGTTTACAGGCCGCCAGTCTCTCGAAGACCGTCCCCCGGTTTCTGCCTCCGAACCTGATCACCAACGATTCCTTTAATCCGGCCCACGAACGGTTCCTGGCCTTCTCCCTCCAAAACCTGAACCAGTGTCCCGCGATTCCTTCCATGCTGATGTAGGCTAGGCGCAGCTTTTCTTCCTCCGGCACCCTTTGCAGTTCAAAGAATTTGTCCGCTCTATAGATCCAATTTAAAGGATTGCTGCCTTCGAATATGGGTAAGTCCACCCTTCTCCTCCAATATGGTTGTTCCTCACGGTGTCCACCCTCTAAGCCGCCGCCATCTCTCTCGTCCTCCTCATTCCTTCTCCCGTTGACAGACACCTGACTTCCATCAAGGTTTCCCTCATGTCGTCGACCTCGCTCTCCCATCACCTTCACCAGTTCCTGGACTGCCGCTTCCAGTCCTCCCATGGAGATTTCTATGACCTCCAATCTTCCTTCGACAGCATTCACTCTTCCCTCCATAATGCTTTCCTCCTCTCAATAGGATCCGGCAGGTCGGACCAATTGTTATGTACCTGAGTATGAGACTTGCCACTCACACCCTTTCAAACCCCCAAAGGCAATTAACAATGGTATTTTGACTGAATAAAAACTCTTTATTACTGCAAATATGGATATCATAATAAACAACCAATAACTGGGAGCAGGGTCTCCGTCAGTCACTTGAGAGCCTAACCTCTCTTACAAACTCCTTAATCAAAAAGCATACCGTAAACCCTAGGTTCCTCCTTTATTAATACTAATTACTCTTTCCCAAAAGGGTAGAGAATAATAGTAATTATGCCTATTTATTATAATTATCTGGTAAGAATATTTCTATCCTTATTTACTATATTTATGCCTATTTATTATAATTATCTGGTAAGAATATTTCTATCCTTATTTACTATATTTACTTCTATAATATCCTACTGTTGTCAGTTCGACGCTCGTTGTTGCTTCCACTCGCTCAGGACGCTCGTCCTCGCTCCGCTCGTTCAGCCCTTGTTGCTTCCACTCGCTCAGGACGCTCGTCCTCGCCCCTTGTTGCTTCCACTCGCTCAGGACGCTCGTCCTCGCCCCTTGTTGCCTCCACTTGCCCAGGACGCTCGTCCTCGTTCCGCTCGCTCAGCTCTCTTTCTCTTCCCCTTGTCGTTCGGCCATCATGCTCCTCCCTTTCAACCGTTCGGCCACTGTCCTCTACCGTACGGTCCCTTCTCTCTCCCTCCTATATCTTCTTCTCTCGTAAACTCGCCAGGCCCTAACATATTAGTTAGGAGGTTTCTGAAATGTTATTACTGCTATCTTAAATCTTGTGTAGAACAGCAATAACAACAACAAAAAAGTCCTATCCCACTAGGTGAATATAATAAAGCTTTTCGGGTGTTAAACTTTAGGATACAGAGAGACATTAAATTGAAACCATATGGTTTTGAGGCAGTACAAGTGTTTTATTTATATTGAGAAAATGAAATTAATACAATAAATAGAGGAAATTTAACATCCTCTATTAATAAGGATATGATACGGGAATAAGTAAAAATGTTCCTAATAATTCATATATAATTTATATATTCCTGATTAGAAATATTTGTGCCTTATTTTTGTACTTATAACACTCCTCAAATAAGAGCATGTAAGTCGGTTGTGCTCATAACTTTTGGGGTGAGATATTAGGGCCTTTTTGCGAAGATGGTTAGAAAGTATGGTCCCTCCTGGTCCTGTTCCTCGTGATTAAATTTCAGCAAATGGTAGAACTGGATCAGGTAGACACATAATACAACAGCTCTAAAGATAACCAGAAGTATAGCGTTTGGTCTTAGAGCTATCCATACGCCAGATAGCCTGCCCGACCATAAAAAAAATCACTAACAACTGTAGTTTCATCTTGGTCTAAAATTCAACTCATCTTTTTGCTATATTATGTGGAGTAATATATGTTTTTACTTCTTCCGCTATTAGGAGGGGATAATGCTGCAATTCGTGCCAATTTCAGGCTTGTGTTTAACCTTGCTCAGATTGATTGTTTGATGGGGGTATAAACGGGTTGAAAATATCTTGCTAGATATGTACCAAGTTGATGGCTGAAATTAACTTGTGGTATTGATAAAATGTTTTTGCTAGAAATGTAGACCAAGAAGGTGGGAAAGCTGAAATGTTGGAATTGTTTTGTTCTATGTGGTTATTATATGCTATATAAAATTATTAATCTTTGATATCCTGTAAAATAGCAGACTTCTATTCTTGAACAAAGTATTCTGGTCAAACAGTGAGTTTTGCCTTAATAATTTTTTTTTTCTCTTTTGTAGAGAGGAGCTATGACGCCAATGGAAGTATGTGAAGGCCTAGGTTTCTTTGATCTAAAGAATAGAAAATGGCACATACAAGGCACATGTGCACTTAAAGGAGATGGCCTTTATGAAGGCCTGGACTGGTTGGCTTCAACTCTGAAGGAAAGAAAAGCTGCTGGGTTCTCTTCAATAGGAGCCTCGTCCTTCTAATCTAGGTTTGAACTATCTATCTGTTCAATGTTCATAAATAAATTACCTTCCTTTTTACCATTCCATCATCATGGGTATTGCATACTGCAGGTATATTAGCCTTTGCCATCGAGCAACATGTAGGGTCAGTTTCATTCAAGAATGTTGTAAAAAAGTAATCAAATTTTTTGGGCTGCATTAGGTTACCTCTATCTATTCATGATGAAGGAGATAGATGCTTTGACTTTGAAGGTGCTTAGAGAAGACTTTGCACAGTGTATAGAAGTTTGAACCTGTCGAATGAAAACTAATTTGAATCTCACCAATTCTATTGTCATATAGATGCCCCTGTTTGTGGTGGACATGTATCTTTTGGTTCATTTTCGCATGATTTACCCTAATCCTTCCCTTTTTTTTCCCTTTGTTGTGTGGCTGAAAACTGTTGTCATTGACGTATTAAGATTTGGATTCTCTGAAGTGAGTTAAATCTTCATCCCTAATAAATCAAGGATTAGTTAAAATATCAACAGATGATCTAAAATATTAAGCTTGTGAAACTATCTAATGGTATGCTATTTATTCGATTTTCCTACCATTTACGTTCTTATGCAAATATTTACTGAGATTGTAAAACATTAGTTTCATGGTCTGCTTCAGATTGTTCTGCTTTTGAAAGGTTAAGATATAATACTTGTACTGATTTTGCAATTTTTTATGACTAATTGAAGCCATGTCGAACTTGACTTCTAAATGATAATTATTAGGAAAGTTTTTTTTGCTTTATCAAGAAATAAAGAAAAATAAATAAAAGATTAGAAATTAAGATCATTTTTTGTAGTTTGCTTCATAAAGATGAAAATTGCTTGACTGTGTAGAAAGTTAAAGAGAATATATGTATATAAGAATATATAAAGGTTTCAAATAAAGACATGTAATAAAAACGAGAATATTTTGTCTTTATATCTCTATAAAATAAACCTATACTTTCGTTCTCTAATTAGATGGAACACATTTTTATTGATGCCAAATATTTCCTTCTTTGGTGCGTTAAATGCCTTGAAAATGGAGAAAAGACGGATTTAATGATTTAATCAGTGTTAACAATGAGAGATAAAATTCAGAAATAATGAATTTTTTTTATAATCATTTGTTCAAATCAAATTAAAAATCATTTAGAAATAGTGAATTTTATGTATCACAATTATAGGATAATTGTCGAAGGCCAAAGTTAGATATAATTTAGTAAGCGGGAGGTCTTGAGTTACAAGTAATTTAGTAAGCGGGAGGTCTTGAGTTACAAGTAATTTTCATTGAATCATCCACAGTCATGCCAAACAATTTTTTGGTATTGATAAACATATCACCGGAGGATATCAGACATACAGAAGTTCCTCCCAAAACTATAGCACAAGTATATAACCTCTCTCACTATATATATGAATGTACAACAACATATAGTTTACGTTATAATTTAGTAAGCGGGAGGTCTTGAGTTACAAGTAATTTTCATTGAATCATCCACAGTCATGCCAAACAATTTTTTGGTATTGATAAACATATCACCGGAGGATATCAGACATACAGAAGTTCCTCCCAAAACTATAGCACAAGTATATAACCTCTCTCACTATATATATGAATGTACAACAACATATAGTTACAACATTCTGGCCCAGAAAAAAATAACTTAGCCGATGTGACCAATTGGTTTCATGTATATATTGAGCTTCATATAAGTTCACCATCTTTCATCTCCTATCCAGTTATTTTTCTCCTTTGGCCCTGTAGGACCTTCCTGACCATACAGCTCCACTGGAAGCTTTCTAATCAGATAACCAAATGGATTTCGTAGCCTCCCGGGAAGGGTGTTTATCATCTTATCTACCTCAGTTTTTGAATCATAAACAATTTTAGGACCCCACTGTCTCATAAACTGCAACCACTGAGGCTCTGTGACAGCATCTCCTAGATACTCAGCTGCAACAATCTCGTACTGAACACTGGAATCCACGTACAAATTACTACGAGCAGCATCATTCCTAATACCAACCCCTAATTTTGAAGACCCTTGGATATATGTTCCGGGGTGGGGGTAACTTGCATGTCCATTTTTTGATGCGTAGACAATAGCTTTATTTCCATTAATATACTCCAGTTCATAGGTATCCACCCATTTACCACCACTGTGCTGTGAGAAATATTGATAGGATGATGAGGGTGTATGTTAGGAGAAAGAAGAGTATGTGAGTAGTTAGTTGCATTAGCTGGCCTAACTGTCTGACAGTTAAAAAAGGGGAACACTTATTGTGTATAAATAGTTAAGGGGAATAAGGGGAGAGTGATTGGACAGTTAGTAGTTTCTAAAACAGGATTTGGTTATCCTTGTTGGGGAAGGTTAAGCTTCCTTTGTTCTTCCTATTCTTGCATTCTTTCTTGAAAGTCAATAATATCAGAGGTTATACAGACTTTCTGTACTGTTTCCGAGAGTTGTTGAGTGAGAGATAGGAATTCTTTAACAAGAAACCTATCAATTTGGTCCGACCTGCCGGATTCCAAATTTTGCGAGAAGTGAACGAAGATGGAGAACCATACCGATGCGAGACTGGAGGCAATTGAGATCACGATGGAGGGAATGAAGGCTGAGTCAGCGGCTGTACGACGAGACTTGCAGCAAATTATGAGGGTCTTGGGTACGAGCGTTAATCCACCGGAGGGGAGTTCTGATGACAGTTCGGTGAACGACAACAGACACCGAGTCGTGGGGGAAAATGAGAATGGAGGGAATGGAAACAGAGGCGAGGAACAAAAGCCGTGGCGGAAAAGGATTGAATTGCCGACATTCGATGGAGACGAGCCTTTGAGTTGGCTCAATAGAGCGGAAAGGTTTTTCGACATTCAGAAGGTGATGAGCGATGAAGACAAAGTGGAAATCGCGTATGTGAGTATGGAGGGAAGCGCAGCGTACTGGTTTACGTTCTGGAGACAGAAAGCAAGAAATCGCTCCTGGGACGGTTTAAAGGCCGCGATGATCAACCGGTTCGGTGGGGGATTCAGAGGAACGGTGTTCGAAAGGTTGGCGTCGTTGAGACAGGAGGGCACGGTGGAGGAATTTGTGCGCACCTTTGAGGTATTGACTGGACAGACGAGGGGCATTCCGGAGGAGCAAGTACTCGGATATTTCCTCGCCGGACTGCGGGAGGACATAAAGGGGCAGGTTCGAATCCAGAACCCGCGGGATTTAATGGAGGCAATGAGGGTCGCTCGGGACGTGGAGGATGCGATGGTGAGAGCGCAAGGGGGTTTTGCGAGTGGGTTCAGAATGAACCCTGTAGGGGCGCGATCATCGGGAGGAGTGATACGAACAGACCCGATTCGTAATCCGGCAAACCAAGGAGGCCGAGTGGAGACGGCGGGAAATGCGAGAAGAGATGGGGGTATCGCGAACGCGAATACGAGACCGAATATTGCGGGTGGGAACGATAACCGTGGAAGAATGGTGAGAAACCTACCATATCCGGAGTTTCTCAAGAGAAGCAAGGAGGGTCGTTGCTTCCGGTGCGGTGGCCCATTCGCGCCCGGCCATCGTTGTGATGATAAGAGTTTGAGGGTATTATTGTTAGCGGAAGACGAGGAGGAGGAAGTGGGTGAAGAACCCGAAACCCAAGGAGAGAAGCTCTTGGAGTTATCGGCCTGTTCTGCAGAAGGGCTAACGTCGGCCAGAACGCTAAAATTGACGGGGATGATCGGAGAAAGGAGGGTGGTGGTGCTGATAGACAGCGGCGCCAGTCACAACTACATAGGCCGGAAGCTGACGGAGGAATTAGCATTGAAGGTGACGGACACCCCGGCGTACTGCGTGAGTTTGGGTGATGGCCATCGGAGAATGACGCGGGGCCGGTGTGAGAAGGTGACGGTGAAGCTGGAGGAAGTCGATGTGGAGGAAGATTTTTACGTCTTTGAGCTGGGGGGTGTAGATGTAATTTTGGGAGTTGCATGGCTGGCCAAACTAGGAGAAGTAAGCACCAATTGGGGAAAAATGACTATGGTTTATAAAGTGGGGGACAAGAAGATACGTATAAGGGGCGATCCATCATTATCGAGACAGGTGGTGAATGCTAAGAGCTTGTTTAAATTAGTGGAAGCTGACTCAGGGGCTGTGGTTTGGAATCTGTGCAAAGTGGAGGAGGAAAACTGCAGTGAGTGGGATAGTGATGTGACGGAAGAGCAGAAAAAACAATTACAGGCGGTGCTACAGGCGCACTATTCCGTTTTCCGTGAATTTCAGGGGCTGCCTCCAAACCGAAACAGAGAACACCGCATCCAACTAAAAGAGGGAGTAGACCCCATAAATGTGAGGCCATATCGCTACCCTCACCTCATGAAGGGGGAGATTGAGAAGCAGGTGGAAGATATGTTGAAGGCAGGCATCATTCGTCCGAGCACGAGCCCATTCTCTAGTCCGGTCATCTTGGTGAAGAAGAAGGATGGGAGTTGGAGATTCTGTGTAGATTACCGGGCCCTAAATAAAGCAACTGTCCCCGATAAGTTTCCTATCCCCGTGATAGAAGAATTGCTAGATGAGCTGACCGGTGCACGTTACTTTTCGAAAATTGATTTAAAATCTGGATATCACCAGATTAGAATGGAGGAAGGGGATGTGCCCAAGACTGCTTTCCGCACTCACCTCGGCCATTTCGAGTTCCTTGTTATGCCATTTGGGCTCACCAATGCCCCTGCTACTTTCCAGAGTACGATGAATGAGCTATTGCGGAAGTATCTTAGGAAATGGGTGTTAGTTTTTTTTGATGATATCCTTGTTTACAGTTCCACATGGGAAGACCACTTGCTGCATTTAGACGGAGTGCTACGGGTGCTAGAGGAGAATGGATGGGTGGCCAACCAAAAGAAATGTGAGTTTGGAAGAAGGAGGATCCAATATTTAGGCCATCAAATCTCAGAACAGGGGGTGGAGATGGATGGTGATAAGACGAAAGCCGTGGTGGAATGGGGAGAGCCGAGGAGCTTGAAGGCATTAAGGGGTTTCTTGGGGTTAACGGGTTACTATAGAAGATTCGTGGCGGGATATGGAAAATTGGCCAGACCGTTGACGGAGCTATTGAAGAAGGGTAAGTTTGACTGGTCCGAGCAAGCAAAACAAGCGATGGATACGTTGAAGGCTGCGATAACCTCAGCTCCCGTGTTAGCTTTGCCAAACTTCGAACAAGAGTTTCACATCGAGTGTGATGCCTCTGGAGGTGGGGTGGGAGCTGTGTTGACCCAGAATAAGAGACCGATAGCTTTTTTTAGCAAGGCTTTGTCTACGGCTTCTCTAAGTAAGTCAATTTATGAGAAAGAATTAATGGCTCTCGTTTTAGCCATTCAGCACTGGAGACCTTACTTGGTGGGGAGGAAATTTACCGTGCACACTGACCAGCGCAGTTTGAAATACTTGATGGAACAGAGAATTACCACTCAAAGTCAGCAAAACTGGTTGGCAAAATTAATGGGATATGACTTTGAGATCGTATATAAAAAGGGAAGTACCAATAAGGCTGCTGATGCCCTCTCGAGGAGAGATGAAGGAGAGAGGGAAGAAAGAGAATTACAGCTCATTTCCAGACCCTTTTGGCAGGATTTTAACGACATCCTGCGAGAGGTAGAGGAGGACGTGACATTGCAGAAAGTGATTGCTGATCTGAAACAGGATTCAAACTCTCATGGAGCTTACACTTTAGAAAATGAAAGATTGCATTACAAAGGCCGGATGGTGATATCGTCCAGTTCAGTTTGGATACCAAAGTTACTTGATGAATTCCATGTAACCAAAACTGGGGGGCACTCGGGAGTCTATCGTACATATAGGAGGATAGCCCAATCTTTGTATTGGGTGGGGATGAAGAAGACAATCACTGAATTTGTGGCGAGTTGTGCAGTATGCCAGCAGCATAAGTACTTGGCAGCAAATCCTCAAGGGCTACTGCAACCCCTACCCATTCCGCAAGCTGTTTGGGAGGAAATCAGCTTGGACTTCATAGTAAGATTACCTAAATCCCAGGGGTATGATGCCATTATGGTAGTGGTGGACAGGTTGAGTAAATACGCGCATTTTATAGCATTGAAACACCCATATTCTGCTAAAACCGTAGCTGATGTGTTCACCAAAGAGATCATCAGGCTACATGGGATTCCGGTTTCTATGGTGAGTGATAGAGATCCCTTATTTCTGAGTATTTTCTGGAAGGAATTATTCAAGATGCAGGGAACACAGCTCAAAATGAGCACGGCGTATCATCCAGAGACGGATGGGCAAACTGAGGTGGTTAACCGCATTGTTGAAGGATATTTACGGTGCTTTTGCTCTGAACAACCAAAGAGCTGGTATGCTATGCTTCCTTGGGCTGAGTTTTGGTATAACACGAGCTATCAAGGAGCTGCAAGATGCACGCCGTTTGAAGTTGTATATGGGAGAGCACCTCCCTCATTTAGCCGGTTCATTCCGGGGGAAACACCAGTGGAGGCAGTGGCGCAGGATTTGATGACAAGAGATGAAGCCCTCAAACAGCTAAAGTATCACTTGAATCGGGCTCAGGAATTAATGAAGCAGCAAGCAGATAAGAAGAGGAGGGAGATAGATATAAAAGTAGGAGATTGGGTGTACTTGAAGATTAGACCACACCGTCAATCTTCAATGCCAACTAGACTACACCCAAAACTCTCGGCACGTTATTTTGGGCCCTACAAGGTGTTACAGCAGGTGGGGAGTGTAGCTTTTCGATTGGAGTTACCTGAATCTGCCAGGATTCATTCAGTGTTTCATGTGGCGCAGTTAAAGAAAGCGGTGGGGGACCATGGGATTGAAAAGATGTTGCCAGAGGAGTTGCAAGCTGACGGTCCTGCTTTTTGGCCAGCAAGAATTTTGGAGCGTAGGCAAATTCAAAAAGAAGATGAAGTATGTCACCAAGTTCTGGTAGAATGGCAGACAGGGGGAAAAGAAGGAGCAACTTGGGAAGATCAAACCACAATCCAGGAACAGTTTCCATAATTTAACCTTGAGGACAAGGTTATGGATGGAGGGGGGGGTAATGATAGGATGATGAGGGTGTATGTTAGGAGAAAGAAGAGTATGTGAGTAGTTAGTTGCATTAGCTGGCCTAACTGTCTGACAGTTAAAAAAGGGGAACACTTATTGTGTATAAATAGTTAAGGGGAATAAGGGGAGAGTGATTGGACAGTTAGTAGTTTCTAAAACAGGATTTGGTTATCCTTGTTGGGGAAGGTTAAGCTTCCTTTGTTCTTCCTATTCTTGCATTCTTTCTTGAAAGTCAATAATATCAGAGGTTATACAGACTTTCTGTACTGTTTCCGAGAGTTGTTGAGTGAGAGATAGGAATTCTTTAACAAGAAACCTATCAAATATATACTCCACAACTCTCCAGAGAAGTTGCATATACGAAGTGTAAAATGCTCCCAGTCACAAACATGCTCTCCAACCCTGCTGAAAGCCCTACTTGTCATTCCAATTTTCAGAGTGGAGGGTCCATTGAAAGGGCAAAACACCCACATAGCAATATCAGTAAAAGCTCCACCAAGAGCAGGCTTCACATGAATATAAAGCTTGGCACTATTCAAGTCACCATGTTTGACAAATTCCCTTCTATCATCACTCGGCAAATCTATCCAAAACTCCCCATCATTTGTTCCCCCACCTGATAAATTTGAGCCAGCTGCATCAATGGCCTCTCCTGTACACACGCCCTTTCTGTACAACGAGGCTCCGTTATTGAAAAACCAATCAACAGAAGAAGGCAAGTAAACTTCCTCAGGATGAAAGAAAACAGTAGGACCATAGTGCTGTATAAGTGCGTGTATTTGGTGGAGGCGTGGCATTGCAGGTAGCATAGGATTCAAGTTCTTTAAGCACACAATAGGTAGCTCTTCTCCCTTGTTCCAACAACTTGTGCAGAAAAAAGTCCCCACTGAAACTCCTTTTCCCAGCATGCCACGCTCACAAGGTCTTAGACTCCACACCTGAAATGGAAACTCAGGATTCACAGAAGTAGCATCAAGCAACAGCCTGTAAGGTTGACACCTACTAGTAAGGTCAGCACGAACACAAATCATTTCATCCAAATTGGGTTTGTCAGGCCTGTTAGTAACCAAGTAGCCAAGGGCACAGTAACCTTCAGGAGGCTGAGGCATCCAAAAGTATGCAGAACCTATTGTCAATTCCCTTCTTCCTGCATTGGAACACCATACCAACATATAATCAAGGGGATTCTTCAAAGCTGGGAACTTGTCACGGTTGCTTCTTTCAGATGAGCCAGTTTCCACTTCCCTAACAACAAGCACAAAACCCCATAACGGCTTGTCGCTTGGCTGACAATAATGACCAAGGATATGGAACCCATCTGGTATTCCCACAGGCTTATAGAATGCAACAGACTTTCCCATGTTGCTGTTCCAAACAAACTCAAACGTAGTGACCTTGCGCACTTCTATTTCACCAAGGTTTACAATCCCAGAAGCAAAATCTTGTCCTGTGACTAGATACACAAAATCACAGCACGGATTAATCACTGATCGAGAGACACAAGTAACTAAAACATGACAAATCTTATCTTTGTATAGTTTTTATTTACATACATATATTATACAGTGCCTTCTTTTATGTATTATTCTCTAATTAGAATAGAAGTTTATCACATAGTCCATGAAAAAGTTCATAGTACAACACTGAAATCACTTTACAAACTTCATCCAAGTTTTGACTCCAAAATATATCATAGGCACTCAATTTCATAATATATATATATATATATATATATATATATATATATATATATATATATATATATATATAAAAATGGTATAACTAAAAACATATGAATGAAAATATATGAAATAACAAGTTTAGAGTTAAAAATTAATGAAGGGTGCGTTGGGGAATAATAACCTTGAGGCCATTGGGGAAGCGGAGAGGAAAGTGAAAAGGCTTGGGGGAGAGTGATGAGAGTGTTGTTCATTCGTCTCCGAAAGCAGTTGAATTTGAAGAGAAACATTTGAAGGAGATGCAACAGTTGCTGAAACAGATACACCAAATAGAACAAAAACCTCAACAATCGCTGCTTTGTATTCATGTTCAGATTAGATCCCGCAGAATCCATCATTATCAATTGCTTAAAAAGTCAGGGTTTTGATCAGTCATTTTCCTTGAAGAGGCAGATCAATTTGTGGGACACCCTCTCTGCCACTCTCTCTCTCTCTCTTCCACAGAATATGCAGAGAAAGAAGAACATGTTCCCAGTCACTCATACCATCTTGCGTGTTATTTCTTTCTTAATCATTGATTCTTCTCTTCGCCATCTTTCATTCTCCAACCTTTTTCCTGTTTTCTTTTGTCCCAAATTCCAGTATACGTGTCTTTCCTTCCGTTGAATTATACAACATTTTATTTAACTAACTAAATTCTTATTTGAATTATTTGAATTTTCGTGAGTTTAATCGAGTTATAATTGAAAAATTGAGTTTTAGAAAGTCAAATTTTGAAATGAGTTTTCGTAATTTTAATCGAGATATATTTTGAAATTTAGTTTATGGACAGTCAAGTTTTGATTTAATTTTTTAGACAACTGAATTTTGATTTGGTTTTTTGTGATTTTAGATTAAGTGAGAACTCGACAAACTGTTCGAAAACCAAATTTCAGAATATATGTTGACTAAAATCATAAAAGCTCATTTCAAAATTTGAATTCTGAAATACAATTCAATTAAATTAACGAAAATTTAAGCTGAAAATCAAATTTTGACATGTTTAAAAATCATACTACTCGATAAATATTAATTGTGTGTTACTTTGGAAAATAAAAAAACAAAATATGTTATGTCGGCAAAAAAATTCAAACTAACTATTAAAGATAATGTTTCGGATGTGTAGGGCTGTGCGGTTCCAAATCTTCCAAGTCCTTCCGTGGTCTTGTCTCCGTGGCGGATCTTCTCCTGGCGCTCTGGCTCTCCTCTTGATCCGGAGGGGTGGAGACCTACAAAAGATTCTCCGATGCCAAAGTCAGTTTCAGAGCAGTGGCTATTTTCAGTAGTAGCAATAAATGTGCATTCAATGTAAACTATCTACCACTCACCGTGGACCTGTATTTATAGTTTTCGCTATGGGCTTGGGATTAGTGAAAAGTTAATCACGGCCCAAAACGGCCCAATAGCTTCTAATTTCTACTTACCTTTAAACCAGGCTGCTTTTCCTTAAGTCATGTTGATTAGTGTTTTGGCGGGCGTGGACGTCCGCCCATGTGAAATGGGCGTCTGCCTCGCGCGCCCGGAGATCCGCCCATGCGAGATCCGCCCATGTGGGATCTTTGGTCCGGGGTCCGGTTTTGCTGGCCGTGTCCGCGGAGATCCGTCCATGTGATATGGGCGTCCGCCTCGTCCGCATGGAGATCCGCCCAATTAGCTTGTGCGTCCGCTCACACGGATCCTTCCATACGGCGTCCGGCCCTTGCAGATACACAAGCCCCCCAAGTCCTAGTGCCCGTAGTGAGCGTAGGACTTTGGGTCACTTAACAGGCAAGATTTGATGCAGTGGCTGTCGTGTCGGGTCGCTCTGTGATGGTAGAATTCCTTGTGAGTTCTTCAAAGTTTTTCTTATAAAGAGGTTCGACCCGGTTGGTAGGTGTTCCTCCCTGCTACAAGAGGGTTAGGAGAGTTTATACCGGGTCTAGGTTCAATCTTTGGCCGGCTCTTCAACGCATGAGCCTCCGGCTTGCCTTATACGATTGCGTACAGGCATTGTCGTAAGTCACCGTGGCCTCCGGAGTGGACTCCGGTACATCTGGGTAGGCGATCATTGGGCAACCGGACGGTCCTTCCGTATGGCGCCCGGTATTTCGGGCGTCTTTCGCACGGCGCCTGGCACTTCGGCGCCCTTCGTACGGCGCCTGACACTTCGGCGCCCTTCGGCGGTTTCGGTATTTCGGGCGTCCCTTGTACGGCGCCCGACACTCTCTGGTACACAAGCCCCCCAAGTCCTAGTACACGTAGTGGACGTAGGATTTTGGATACGGCGCGTGGGGGTCGGGAACCCGTAATTGGGCTTTATCCAGTGGGCTTTTTGAATTTGAATTTCGAGCGGGAAAACACGTGGCGCGTCCTCATTGAATAGGGCTGAAGCGTCGCCAAATCTGGAGCGTTGGTTGTACCAAATCTAGACGGCCAAGATACATTCAACGGTTACTAATTTTTCCCTATAAATAGCGGAATAGGTGGTGTCATTTTCGCTTATCCTCATCATTCACGCGCTCAAGATTCTTTTTTCTATCAGGTAATAAATGGCGTCTGTGTCCATCGAGTCAGGTTCTGGATCGTCGGGCGGAGTCCGGGAGGGGTCGGCGCGGGGCGACAGCAGCGATTCTCTCAGCTCAGTGTCTTCTCACTTTTTGGAGGAGGCGATTGGGTCTTCTGGGGCGGATCCCGATTCACCGGCGGCGGCGGATGACCGGATTTTTCATGGTTTGCCGTTATTCCTGCTCAAGGGCGGTATTTCCGTGGTCGGGTCCCCCTTTGAACCGGAAGGTCAAGGGGTGGCTGTGTCGGACTTGGCTCCCCCTGTTCCTAGCCGGTATGCTTCCTCTTATGCCTTTCGCAAGGATTTAGTGTGGCAGGTTCGTCGCATCCATATTGTCCGGGATGTGGAGGACTCTAAGTTAATTAAAGCCGGGGTAACTTTGCTAAATGAGAGGGTTTTCCACGATGGGCGGTCTAGTCCGTACGATTTCTTTTTCATGTATGTGGCTTTCTTCACCCACCTTTTTGTCCGGGTTCCCTTTACTAATTTTCAAACGGCTATTCTTCGGGAGGTCAACGTGGCTCCAACGCAGCTGCACCCCAACTCGTGGGCGGCCGTGCAGGCTTTTCTTGCTATGTGTTTAGCAGTAGGTGTCACCCCAACCATCCCGGTTTTCTTTCATTACTTCGTAGTCCGCCCATCCCGTTCTGGCGGCTGGGTGTCTTTTAGATCGGTACGGGGCAGGACCCTTTTTCGCCCCTTCTCTGATTCGTTCAAGAATTTTAAACAACATTACTTTAAAATAATCATTAACAAAGTCGGCGTCCGCGAGTTTTCTGACGGTGAAGGGAATCCGCTGTTTCCACTTTATTGGACAAGAGATCCCCGACACATAAGGGCGACTTCCACAGGAGCCTTGACGGCAGCCGACCTAGAAGCTGTGCGCACCATTAACGCCCTCCCCCGCCGGATATCCGCCCGCCACTTGGTCGAAGGCCTTAGTCTCGAAGATTGTGGACCAAAGGCGTTCGGTATGGTCTTGTCCCGTTGGGTGTATTTGTTTTTCGCTTACTGACGTTAAATTTTCTGAATTTTCCTGTCTCTTGCAGAATTAATGACGAATCCCGGTCCCCGCAAATCCAACTTTTTCGCACTGAGGAAGAAGTCTGGGGCTAGCTCGTCGACCGCCCGGCCGACTGTTGTTCCAGATGCGCCCCGTCCTCCTCCTTCGGGGGTCCGCCAGGCGACCACCCGCGCTGCTCCTAAGGTAGGAGTCACCCCTGCTGCCGGAACCGGGGGTCACAGTATGCAGGCACCGCCTTCCAATCCTCCGCCGGAATTGGAGGCCGCCCAAGTGGAACCTTTGTCTGAGGCGGCCACTGTTTCAGCCGATCTCTCGAAGCGCAAAAGAGCAGATCCTACTGCGGAGGGGCGACGAGACAAAGAGGGGTCGTCGTCTCGCTCGGCCTCGAAGAAGGCCCGGAAGGGCAAAGACAAGGAGAAGGATCGGGGGAAAGCCCCATTCGTTCCTCTTCCTGGCGGCATTTTTAGCCCGGCCTTTAGCATGAGCGACCGCACTAAATTTCACATGAGCTCCTCCCAACGGGCGCTCATTGAACCACTTTCCGAATTGGAGCTTACTAACGCCATGCTGGAGATGTCAACCCGGACATCCGCCTTGGCTTGGTATTTGAAGGAGTGGGCCGACCGCCCCGGAGTGGCAGAGGTACGGGCCGAGCTTGACCGGGAGAAGAAAAACGCGGCCTCCCTTCAGCTGACTTTGGAGGAGATGGTACTGAATCAAGACGAATATGATAAGAGGATCGAGCAGCTTGAGGCCGAGCTAGAAGAAGCTAAGAGGGAGTCCGCTGAAGGGTTGGAAGCCGCCCGGATTGAGCAGGAGCGTTTGGCGGAAGAGAGCCGCCAGAAAGTTGAGCTGCTGGAGGCGGAGGTAACCCGCTCGAAGGAGGCCGAGTCGTGCCACGCCAAGGCCAATGAGGAGCTCACTCTTGAAGTGGCTAAGGCCAAGGAACAGATTGCTGAGTTGGAGTCCACCATCCTTTTTGAACATGAGGAGGGATTCAACAAAGCCCTTCGCCAAGTGACTCTCTTGGCGGGCGTCCAGGATCCCTTTGCTTTGGGCGTGGATATAGAAAAGGACGTCTTCAACGGTGTCCTTGTGGACTTGAATGCCGTCGAAGAGAACGAGCCGCCCGTGGAGATCGCTGGGGGCGGGAAGAATTAGAATTTCTCTTTTTTAATATTGTTTTTTGGAGGTGTATCTTTCGACCGTCCATCCAACGTCTCGAGTGTTCCAGAGGTTGGCTGGGCGGTCTTTTTTGTAGATCGCAGCGCCTTTAAGCGCAAATGATTAATACACAGCTCTTTAATTTTGCACATCTTTATCTGCCTTTATTTTTATCCGGTTTAGTTGCATAGCGTCGCCCAACCAAGCTGAGAATTGTTCTCGTTGGAACAATCGCCAACTTGGATTTTGGTAGTGCGGACAGTCCTTTCTCGATGTCGCCCAACCAGGCCGAGAGTTGTTCTCGTTGGAACACTCACTGGCGTGGAGTTTGGTAGGGCGGACAATCCTTTCGCGATGTCGCCCAACCAGGCCGAGAGTTGTTCTCGTTGGAACACTCACCGGCTTGGAGTTTGGTAGGGCAGACAATCCTTTCGCGATGTCGCCCAACCAGGCCGAGAGTTGTTCTCGTTGGAACACTCACCGGCTTGGAGTTTGGTAGGGCGGACAATCCTTTCGCGATGTCGCCCAACCAGGCCGAGAGTTGTTCTCGTTGGAACACTCACCGGCTTGGAGTTTGGTAGGGCGGACAATCCTTTCGCGGGGTCGCCCAACCAGGCCGAGAGTTGTTCTCGTTGGAACACTCGCCGGCTTGGAGTTTGGTAGGACGGACGTCTTTTCACTTCGTCGCCCAACCAAGCTGAGAGTCGTTCTCTTTGGAACGCTCGTTCGCTAGCTTGGAGTTTGGTAGGACGGACGTCATTTCACTTCGTCGCCCAACCAAGCTGAGAGTCGTTCTCTTTGGAACACCCGTTCGCTAGCTTGGAGTTTGGTAGGACGGACGTCTTTTCACTTCGTCGCCCAACCAAGCTGAGAGTCGTTCTCTTTGGAACGCTCGTTCGCTAGCTTGGAGTTTGGTAGGACGGACGTCATTTCACTTCGTCGCCCAACCAAGCTGAGAGTCGTTCTCTTTGGAACGCCCGTTCGCTAGCTTGGAGTTTGGTAGGACGGACGTCTTTTCACTTCGTCGCCCAACCAAGCTGAGAGTCGTTCTCTTTGGAACGCCCGTTCGCTGGCTTGGAGTTTGGTAGGGCGGACGATCCTTCGTTACTACATTTCTACAAGATGACATTAGCTTTGTGGGAGAAAACAGATATCTTGATTCATTGATTATGGGGGTACATCGAATCAAGTATTTGACATTAACTAAAGTAAAACTTTAAATGTGTGGCGTTCCAGGTGTTGGGGATGGGACGTCCGTTCATGCGTTCCAGCCTGTAGGCTCCGTTCCCCGGGGCTTCCACTATCCTGAACGGCCCCTCCCATTTGGCGGCGAGTTTTCCGTGCGCCGGGTTTCGGCGGGCATCCCCCGTTTTTCTCCATACCAAATCCCCCTCTTGGAAACTTCTTGGGCGGACCTTGGAGTTGTATTTTCTCTCGACCATTCGTTTGCAAGCTTCGGCCCTCAGCGCCGCTCGGTCACGCCGTTCGTCCAGGGAGTCCAATTCGATTCTCAACTCTTGATCGTTGAGGTTCAGGTCCTCGACTTCTCGCCTTAAGGACGGTTCGCCCAGCTCAACCGGCAACATGGCATCAGTACCATAAGTTAAGTTGAAAGGGGTTTCGCCTGTGGTTCCATGAGGTGTGCATCTATAGGCCCATAAGACCTCGGGCAGCTCGTCCACCCATGCTCCCTTCCTTTCTCCCAAACGCCGCTTGAGTTCCGAAACTATGGTTTTGTTCATTGCCTCTGCTTGTCCGTTCGTCTGGGGGTGCTCTACAGAGCTGGTGATGTGCTTGATCCCTAGCCCTTTGAAGAATTCGGCGAGTTTTTTGTCAATAAACTGCCGGCCATTATCTGTGATGATGGACTGGGGGAGGCCGAAGCGACATACCAATTTCCAGCAGAATTTCTGGACCTGGGAGGCCGTGATGGTTGCCAAAGGTTCGGCCTCCACCCACTTGGTGAAGTAATCAACTGCCACCAAAAGGAATTTCTTCTGTGCCTGCCCTGTTGGGAATGGTCCTACGATGTCCATTCCCCATTGTGCGAATGGCCAAGGGGAAGATATTGAATGTAAGGCATGTGGCGGAAGATGGGAGTTGTTGGAGTGTTCTTGACAGCGGATACACTTTTGGACGAACGCTCTTGTGTCCGCCTCCATGGTAGGCCAATAATATCCGGCTCTCAGTAGCCGGGCTTTTAACGTCCTCCAGCCCGTGTGGAGGCCACAAACGCCGTTGTGAAGTTCGTCCATGACATAGTATGCCTCTTCAGCCCCCAGGCACTTAAGGAGGGGGGAGGAGAATCCCCTTCGGTACAAGTCATCTCCCACGATAAAATAACGGGCGACTTTCTTGGCTTCGCCCGGACCTACCATCCGCCCCTCATCCTGGCGGTTCATGATTTCCCGGATTCCTGCGCGCCAATCTTGTCCTCCGCCGGATACCACCGAGCATTCTACAGAAGGCTGTAGTAGAACCTGCCGTACGATAGTAGTCAGCTGCCCCTTTTCCTTTCCCGAACTGAGTTTGGATAGTACGTCCGCCCTCGTGTTTTGTTCCCTGGGAATATGCTGTATATCAACTTTGTCGAACGCCCGGGTGAGCTCGGTCGCTTTCTGATAATATCGCGAAAGGCGTTCTTCCCTGACTTGGAAGTTGCCATTCATTTGGCCCACCACTAGCTCAGAATCCGTCCGACAGGTTATCCTCCTCGCCCCCATATCTTTTGCCAGTTCGAGGCCGGCTACAAGGGCCTCGTACTCGGCCTGATTGTTGGATACTTTGAATTTGAATATCAAAGAATGCTCCAGTAGGAAACCATTGGGGCCTTCAAGTACGATGCCGGCACCGCTGACCGAGCGGCCGGAAGCTCCATCTACGTACAAGTTCCAGACGTCTTGGCCGGAAGGGGGTAATTCGGCCGCGAAATCCGCCAGATGTTGGCCTTTAACCGATCCTCTTGGTTCATAGCGCAAGCCGAACTCTGAGAGCTCTACCGCCCAAGCCACCATCCGTCCGGCTAGATCTGGCTTCCGGAGGATTTTGGAGATTGGGAAGTCCGTCCGGACTATGACCTGGTAACTTTGGAAATAAGGACGAAGTCTTCGGGAGGCATGTAACAAGGCCAAGGCCACCTTTTCTACCCGCTGGTACCGGGTTTCTGCGTCCAAGAGCGTGCGGCTCACGAAGTAAATTAGCCTCGCCAGAGGCCGTTCCTGCATCAACACGGCGCTGACAGCCGTTTCAGACACTCCCAAGAAGATGTGCAAATCTCCACCTGGGACTGGTCGGTTCATGACCGGTGGGTTGCTAAGGAGGATCTTGATGTCCTGGAACGCTCGCTCGCATTCGTCGTCCCATGACTGGCCGGTCCCCTTCTTTAACTTACGCAGGACCGGCCTCATCCGCTCTGCCAACTTGGGGATGAACCGGGATAAAGCAGTGAGGCGTCCCACCAGTCTCTGCACTTCCTTAAGGGTGGCCGGACTCTGCATTTGCAATACCGCGTCGCATTTGTCCGGGTTGGCCTCGATCCCCCTGGATGTCAGCATGAAACCCAAGAACTTTCCGGCTGCTACCCCGAACGTACACTTTGCGGGATTTAAACGCATGCCAAATTTCCTAACTTGGCGAAAAACTTCCTCAAGATCCTTGAGGTGCCCCTCTCCGTCTGCTGACCGGACCACCATGTCATCTACGTATACGTCCATGCACCGGCCTATCTGGCCCTGGAAGATTCTGTCCATTAGGCGCTGATAGGTTGCCCCTGCATTCTTCAGGCCGAACGGCATAACCTCGTAGCAGAAGTTAGCCTTCTCCGTAATGAAAGCTGTCTTTTCAATGTCCGGCCCGTACATGGGTATCTGATTATACCCGGAATATGCGTCTAGGAAGCTCAATACCCGGTGCCCGGAAGCGCCGTCCACCAAGGCGTCAATACTGGGCAAGGGGTGGGAATCCTTCGGGCAGGCTTTATTCAGATCTGTGTAATCAGTACACATACGCCACTTCCCGTTGGCCTTCTTCACCATGACCACGTTAGCTAGCCACGTGGTGTAAGTGACTGCCCGGACGAAACCGGCTTTCCTCAGCTTGTCCACCTCTTCTTGCACAGCCTTACGTTTCTCCTCGCCCATTCGTCGCTTCTTCTGGGCCACTGGGCGAGCGTTCTGGAAAAGCGAGAGCTTATGGCTCATTACGGCGGGATGGATGCCCGGCATATCCGCTGCCGTCCATGCAAATAGATCCCGGTTTTTCCACAGGAGTGCCCTCAGATCCTTTTCCATCTCAGGGTTTAGCTCCCTGGCGATGAGGGTGGTCTGGGCGGGTTCCTTTCCTATCAAGATAGGTTGGGTTTCCCCAATAGGTTCCAAGCGGTCTTCGGTATTCGTCCTCGGGTCGAGGTCTGCCATGGCCACCTCAGAGCCGGCCGCCCGTCTTTTCATTGGACGGACGTGCAATCTCAACCCCGCCGCGTAGCATTCTCGTGCCGTCTTCTGGTCCGCCCGAACCGTACAGATAGTTCCCTTCTCGGAGGGGTACTTCATTGCGAGGTGGGGGGTAGAGACGATCGCTCCAAAGGCGTTTAAACACGGCCTCCCGAGCAGTACATTGTATGACGTGTTGGCCTCCACCAGCAAATACCGGACCCTCTTCTCCTCGCTAGATCGTCCGGTTCCCAGCCTCGTTCGTAATTCCACATACCCCCTCGTGTCAACTCTCTCTCCGGCAAATCCCACTATCTGTCCATCGTAGGGGACGATCAGATCTTCCGAGATATCCATCTGCAGGAAAGTCTTCCAGTAGAGGATGTTGACCGAGCTTCCTTGATCAACCAGGACTTTACTTATCCCGTAACGTGCTATTTCTGCCGTTATGACCATTGGGTCGTCTTGGTCGGGATCGGGGGCGTGAAAGTCTTCATCCGAGAAGGTGATGGCCGGCATGGAACGGCGCGGCTTATCAACCACATGGACGGAATGGAGGGCCCGAATATGGCGTTTACGGGCGGAGGAAGATGATCCTCCCCCCGCAAATCCTCCGGAAATGGTGTTGATATGCCCTCTCAAGGGGCGCTCCCTGCTACGGCTTCTGCTTGGTCGCCTTTCCGAGCGTGGTCGCCCTGCCCTCGTGCTCTTTGGCTCGTCCTTTCGGTAGGCCGGCCTCTGAGCAGGTCGTTCGGTTTGTAATGGCGGACGCTCATCGCGGACGTATTTCTTGAGCTTTCCCGCCCGGATGAGCTCCTCTATTTTGTCCTTGAGGGTCCAGCACTCTTCGGTGCTGTGACCCATGTTTTTGTGGTAGGAGCAGTGTTTACTCCGGTCAGCGTTCTTCGAAGTTGGGAGTCCCTCATGCTCCACTATCAGTTCTGCACTTAGGGCCTCTCGGAGAATTTTCTCCCTTGAGGCGTTCAAGGGCGTATATTGTTGGAAACGGGGTCCTTTCTTCTGCTCCCGGGGCCTAGGGCCGAACGTTTTTCCCGTAGGATTGGCGGGTTTATTACCGTCCGTCCTCTCTCCTCTGGCCTCTTGAGTTTCTTTTTTATAGGAGAGCTTCATCTCCTCCACCCTTATTTCATCAGCTGCTCTTTCCCTCAATTCCTCCATTGTTTCGGGTGCTCGCCTGCAGACACTATCTTTGAACGGCCCCGGCTTAAGAGCCGGCAGGATGTAGTGAAGGGCGAGCTCCGGTGTCAGGCTTTTCACTCGCCGGACGGTCTTCTGATACCTGTCCATGAACGTTCGCAAGGTCTCGTCCTTCTCCTGCTTGAGGGTCATTAATTCGAATACGGTCAGATCTTGAGTGCTGCTGGCCGCAAATTGTTTGATGAACAGCTGTTTCAATCCGGCAAAATTTTCTATTGAATTAGGGGGGAGAGTGTTGAACCATTCCAGTGCCTCATCTTCCAACGAGAGCGAGAATGCTCGGCACCAAATGGCGTCATTGCCTGTTCGGAACGCCATCGCATTTGAAAATGTCTGGATGTGGGACGCGGGGTCCGTCGTTCCGTTATACATTTTGAACTGCGGAGCCATGAATTGCTCCGAGATTTGGACATTCATTATGTTCTGGGTAAATGGGAGCAATAGGGTGGATGAAGGCTCCGGCTTGATAACCATCCGCCCGTCCTCGGCAGCGCTTTCCGCGTGCACCGACTTAGCCTTGCTTTCCGCTGCCTCCGATCCGGAAGGCCTCCAAGTCCTATCGCTCTCGGTACCCGGGGGCGGGCGTTCTCCTTCCACCCCCTTTCCCTTATCCTTCGTTCGTTCTTCCCCGTTCATCCGCCCGATCTCCCGAGCTATCCGGGCTTCGCAGTCGGCCTTCACGGCCGCCATCTCTTCTTCATGACGTTGCTGCATCTCGTCCATTTTTTGTTGTAGCACGCGCATCATCTCAGCGGGATCGTCTAAGCTCATATTTCTCGTGGTCACCATTGGGTTTTTTAAATCACACGGCCCCACGGTGGGCGCCAAATGTTTCGGATGTGTAGGGCTGTGCGGTTCCAAATCTTCCAAGTCCTTCCGTGGTCTTGTCTCCGTGGCGGATCTTCTCCTGGCGCTCTGGCTCTCCTCTTGATCCGGAGGGGTGGAGACCTACAAAAGATTCTCCGATGCCAAAGTCAGTTTCAGAGCAGTGGCTATTTTCAGTAGTAGCAATAAATGTGCATTCAATGTAAACTATCTACCACTCACCGTGGACCTGTATTTATAGTTTTCGCTATGGGCTTGGGATTAGTGAAAAGTTAATCACGGCCCAAAACGGCCCAATAGCTTCTAATTTCTACTTACCTTTAAACCAGGCTGCTTTTCCTTAAGTCATGTTGATTAGTGTTTTGGCGGGCGTGGACGTCCGCCCATGTGAAATGGGCGTCTGCCTCGCGCGCCCGGAGATCCGCCCATGCGAGATCCGCCCATGTGGGATCTTTGGTCCGGGGTCCGGTTTTGCTGGCCGTGTCCGCGGAGATCCGTCCATGTGATATGGGCGTCCGCCTCGTCCGCATGGAGATCCGCCCAATTAGCTTGTGCGTCCGCTCACACGGATCCTTCCATACGGCGTCCGGCCCTTGCAGATACACAAGCCCCCCAAGTCCTAGTGCCCGTAGTGAGCGTAGGACTTTGGGTCACTTAACAGGCAAGATTTGATGCAGTGGCTGTCGTGTCGGGTCGCTCTGTGATGGTAGAATTCCTTGTGAGTTCTTCAAAGTTTTTCTTATAAAGAGGTTCGACCCGGTTGGTAGGTGTTCCTCCCTGCTACAAGAGGGTTAGGAGAGTTTATACCGGGTCTAGGTTCAATCTTTGGCCGGCTCTTCAACGCATGAGCCTCCGGCTTGCCTTATACGATTGCGTACAGGCATTGTCGTAAGTCACCGTGGCCTCCGGAGTGGACTCCGGTACATCTGGGTAGGCGATCATTGGGCAACCGGACGGTCCTTCCGTATGGCGCCCGGTATTTCGGGCGTCTTTCGCACGGCGCCTGGCACTTCGGCGCCCTTCGTACGGCGCCTGACACTTCGGCGCCCTTCGGCGGTTTCGGTATTTCGGGCGTCCCTTGTACGGCGCCCGACACTCTCTGGTACAGATAATAATATAATAAATCAAATATGAAGAAAACTAATTAACTTGCTAAAATAGTTTACGTTTAATTATTCTTTAAGATTTAGGAGATAACAGAAACATTCCCCGATAATACAGGGATGAAAATAAGAGCTAACACGGTTAAAGACTTATTAACACGTGCATACAATACCCAGCTCTAATTAATGAAGTATTCTACATATAAAATACAAATATATAATAATAATGATGTAACATCCCAATAAATAGAAATCTCCATTAATCAGAACTAATTACATTTACAGAAAATACAGTGCAGTCTTTAAATATAAACAGCAGCTGCTCAAAAGGATACAGCACGTACATAACAGTATTTACAGTGATTTCCGTGTTCAGAAATTCATCCAAAATACAAAACCAGTTCTGAATAATCTATTCTGCACAACCGTATACAGAACTGTCAAAATACAGTACAGAAAAATCTAATATCTACTACGGAACTAATCCCTACTGCTCCGATTTGACTTCAACTTCCACCAAGTTGGCATCCTCCAAATTTTCTTCTTCCAGCAATGATTCCAAGGGTGCCTCGCCATCTGCTCACATCCACAACGGATGATCATTGCATTTTGACAAGACGGACATACAGAAACAGCAGACAACACATGGAACATTGCAAGGGTAAGCTTATATTGTTTAATAAATACAACATACATACAGTTCATGATTCAATTCACACATTCATCAAGTAACTTAATCATATAATTTAACATATAAATATATATATATGACAGACCGTCCGGACTGTATGAACCATGTAGTTACAGGCGTCCTTGCACCCAAGTGGTGTAGTAGCCGGGATATACCTAATCAGCTTCCACTTGAGGTTAATCCTTCGCCCCTGCTAAGTGAGGGATACGAAGACCTCCTGCCATTCCCACACATGACTACTCCCTTCTACGTGAAGATGAGCATCACAGAATATCAGGATGGACCAAGCCAGCATTAACTAACCACGGTCATACTTTACAAATTCCATATTCAATCATATATGAGACGTTCCTCCTTGGAACGCTCGTTCAATTCCATAATCGTATAATCATATCACATAGTGTTCAACCATCAAATCCTTTCATAGTTATAATCCTTCCATTCTGTGTTCCACTCTCTTAACATTAACGTCATGCATTCTTTAATCAAATAAAACGAACTTATTACAGAACCTTTGATTTCACGTTTCTGAACAAAAGAAACGAACTCTTATTCATTGATGGACGTTAAGAATTCTTAAAGAATTTAAATGAGATTGAATTTAGAAGTTCAGAATAATACTTAGAAGATGTTGAGTACAAGAACTTTAGGTTGAATCAAGAGAATAAATATCTTACAGAATAACTTAGATAAATAACCAGAATATTCAAAGTACAGAAAACAACTCTTACTGTCAATGAACGAACGTTCAGAAATTTACTTTGGACGAACGTCAATTACGTTCGCTCAGAATTCAATAATAAGGACGAGCGTTCAGTTAGAAACCGAACCCTGCTTTGGACGAACGCTAGGTCAATGACCGAGCACGAATTAAAACGAACGCTGGATATACACCGAGCGCTATTTAAGACGAACGCTTCGGTATAGGACCGAGCGCCAATTCGGACGAACGTTCAGTATAAGAATGAACGCTCTGTAGAACGAACGTTCGACATAAGGTCGAACGACATTAAGGACGAACGCTCGACTTAAGGCCGAACGTCACGTATTTATAAAGTTTCAAATATTTATCTAAACTGAGCTGAAACGAACGCTCATTCACTAAATTGGGGACGCTCGTTCTCGAGCAGAATTCATTCCAAATGAACGAATTCCAACTAAGTTATTTTAATGAAAAACCGAACGGTCTATGACCGTACAGTGTGACGAGCGTCATTCATAAAAGGGCAGATTAAAATTCCAGATTTCTCAAACTTAACAGAATTTTCCAGATTTCATTTTTTTCAACTTTATAACATTCATTCCAGATTTAATTCACCTTCAACATCATTATCATACAGTTTCAATATCCAAATCCTTCCAAATATCATAAACATACTCCATTCATACATAATCAATTCAACATGCTTTTTAATCAAGATCAACAACATATATCATACATAAAAGTCAGTGTTCATCCATAACAGATCAATCAAAACCAGAATTCATATCCGATCTCAGTAACCATTCATAACAGCTCAACTTCATGAAATTCATACATGCACAATAACAGTGATCATCCATACAATTCAAATCTTATATTCTTCATTCATGCAACTCAGATCATTCAACATACAGTATAAATTAAACATATAAGCTTCCCTTACCTTATCAAGCAGTTCACTTCAATTGTTTAGAGTTTCTCTCGTGCTCTTACAGCTTTCTATCAGACTTTCACTCAACCACTTCCACTTAATCTAACACACCAAAACCGTAAGCAGATCAGACTTCTAACTCATGCATGCAACCAGAATTTTGGTGTGCATGAACCAAATGGACGAAGGTGCAGAGATGAGAACTTACCAGTTCAGTTCTCAATTCTGTTCGGATCAGAATGAGGTTCACAGTGCAGGGAAGGTTTCTATGGTGTCTGAAATAGGATTGGAGGAATTGATAGTGAGTGATCTTAGGGAGAAGATGAACACGGTTTAGAGAAAAGCAGAGAAATCGAAAACAGAAATTCTGAGAAGGAGATGAAACATGCAGGAGGAAGAGGGAGAGTTTCCAGAATTATTTTTCTCTTCCTATGCAGAATAAACTCCCCAACCTCCACACGCCACTTGTCTCCCACTAACCATTCTCAGAATGCTCAAACCGTGACACATGGCAAGCGCATGCAGTGGAAGTGTGAGTGCATTTTGACGTGTCACGGTGCATTAAAATAGTGATCAGAGAATGAATTAGTGTGTATTAATTATCAGGTTCTCACATTCCCCCTAACTACAAAAATTTTCGTCCTCGAAAATTCTAAAGCTTACCAGGGAATAGGTGAGGATACAATTTCTTCACAGCCTCTTCAACCTCCCATGTTGAGTCACCGGTCTTTGCATTCCACACCACTTTCACGAGACGAACATCCTTCCCCTTGTAGAGTCTGGTGCGGCTGTCTTCCACACAAACAGGTTGCATCTCCAGTGTTCTGTCTGGGCGAATTTGAATATCTTCTAACTCCAGTACGTGAGATGGATCAGCTATATACTTCCGGAGTTGAGACACGTGAAAGACTGGATGAAGGTTGGACAGTTGAGGAGGTAAGGCCAGTTCATACGCCACTGCTCCAATCTTTTTCAGAATCTGATAGGGTCCTATGTACTTTGGTGAAAGCTTCTTTGGACGAAGAACTCTTCCCACTCCAGTGATTGGATTCAATCTCAGAAAAACGTGATCACCAGCAGAGAACTCTAAGGGTCTTCTTCTCTTATCTGCATACGATTTCTGCCTGCTTTGAGAAGTCTTCAAACGTTCTTGAATCAGTTTCACCTTCTCAGTTGTTTGCTGAATTAATTCAGGTCCAGTTACTGCAGTTTCACCTTCTTGGAACCAACACAAAGGAGTTCTACACTTTCTTCCATAAAGAGCTTCAAACGGTGCCATTCCTATGCTTGCTTGATAACTGTTATTATACGTGAATTCAACAAGCGGCAGAACTTCATCCCATACTCCCATATGATCTATCACGCAAGTCCTCAACAAGTCTTCAAGAGTCTGAATGGTTCGCTCAGATTGGCCATCCGTCTGAGGGTGATATGCAGAACTCATCTGCAGTTTGCTTCCCAATTCTCCTTGCAATGACTGCCAAAAACGAGATGTGAATCTCGTGTCCCGATCTGATATGATACTTGAAGGAACTCCATGCAATCTAACAATCTCTTTAATGTACAATTTGGCCAAGTTTGTCATGGACATCTTCAAATTAACAGCCAGGAAATGGGCGCTCTTAGTCAATCTATCCACAATCACCCAAATTGAATCATGGTTTCGGACTGTACGTGGCAGATGAGTCACGAAATCCATGGAGATGCTATCCCACTTCCATTCTGGAATCTCCAATGGCTGCAGCAATCCTCCTGGTCTTTGATGTTCAGCCTTGGCTCTCTGACAGGTTAAACAAGATGACACAAAGCGTGCAATGTCACTCTTCATCCCAGGCCACCAGAATGACAAACGAAGATCCTGATACATCTTAGTCATGCCAGGATGCATGCTAAGACGGCTGTGATGCCCCTCTTCCATTATGATCCTTTTCAGCTCACTGTCATTTGGAACGCACGTCCTCCCCATATATCGAAGTAGACCATCCGTTCCAGCATTGAATCCCTTAGCTTGATCTGTACCAAGCACGTTCAAAATTTTCACCAACTCTTCATCCTCACGCTGTTTCATCCAGATACGGTCAAATACAGTGCTTGATATTTTAAGGTTGTAGCATTTGATGCTGCTAGGCTCCAACTCAAACTGTAATCTCAGATCTCTGAAACTCTCCACTAAGTGCAGCTCCTTCACCATCATTAACGAGACTTGCACTGCCTTCCTGCTTAGAGCGTCTGCCACTACATTGGCTTTCCCAGGGTGATACAGCAGTTCAAAATCATAGTCTTTTAAAAACTCCAACCAACGTCTTTGCCTCATATTCAGCTCCCTCTGATCAAACAAATATTTGAGGCTCTTGTGATCACTAAAGACTTGGAATGTTGATCCGTATAGATAGTGTCTCCAAATTTTTAATGCGAAAACAACTGCTGCTAACTCCAGATCGTGGGTGGGATAATTCTTCTCATGAATCTTCAATTGGCGAGACGCGTATGCTACTGCACGTCCCTCTTGCATGAGCACACAGCCCAAGCCTTGGTGAGAAGCGTCACAGTACACTTCAAATGGCTTGGACGTGTCTGGAATAATTAGAACTGGTGCGCTCGTCAGTTTCACCTTCAGCTCCTGGAATCGCTCCTCACACAGATCAGTCCAAGCAAAGGGTTGATCCTTTCTAGTCAACCGGGTAAGCGGAGCCACTATCTTGGCGAACCCCTCTATGAAACGTCTGTAATAGCCTGCCAGTCCCACAAAACTCCTCACTTCCGTGACTGAACGCGGGCTCTTCCAATCCAACACTGCTCTCACCTTAGAGGGATCCACTGAAATACCTTCAGACGATATCACATGCCCCAGAAACTGCACCTCCTTCAACCAGAATTCACACTTGGACAGCTTTGCGTACAACTCTTTCTCCCTCAACACGGTTAATACTGTTCTCAAGTGTTCTTCATGTTCGGCATTAGTTTTGGAGTAGATGAGAATATCATCTATGAACACAACCACAAACTTATCCAAATAGGGTCTGAATATCCTGTTCATGTAATCCATGAAGATGGCTGGAGCATTTGTCACTCCAAATGGCATTACCACGTACTCATAATGCCCATAACGTGATCTGAATGCTGTCTTCTGGATGTCGTCCTCCTTAACCCTTATCTGGTGATATCCCGAACGCAAATCAATTTTAGAAAATACCGTTGCTCCATGTAGCTGATCCAACAAATCATCTATCCTTGGTAACGGGTATTTGTTCTTGATGGTCAGCTTGTTTAATTGTCTGTAGTCTATACATAACCGAGAGCTGCCATCTTTCTTTTTCACCAAGAGCACAGGAGCCCCCATGGTGATACGCTTGGTCTAATGAATTGCTTCTCCATAAGCTCTTCAATCTGCTTCTTGAGTTCAACCAACTCTGCAGGTGCCATACGGTATGGTTGAACAGATATAGGGGCTGCCGTTGTCACCAGATCAATGGTGAATTCAATCTCTCTAACAGGAGGCAATCCTGGTATCTCTTCTGGAAAAACGTCCAGAAATTCATTCACAACTGCTCGTTCAATACTGCTCTCCTGGGACGTCCGTGCTTCTGCCAATCCTCCTAATTCCTTATCTTCATGCGTCATGATGAGGAAACAGCTGGCTCCCTCCATGATGTCCTCCCTAAACTGCCCAACAGTGATTGACAGTTCTTCCTCTTCTTCACTGGGAAAAACTAATTCCTTCTTCCCACAATCTATAATAATATGGTTGGTAGCCAACCAATCCATTCCTAGAATTATTTCCAAGTCCTTCAAAGGTAAACAGATTAAGTTCACCTTATAACTATGCCCCTCAACCACAATAGGACATCTAATGCACACGGTAGATGTCCTAATCTCTCCAGCCGCTGGTGTTGATACCACCAAGTCAAACTGCATATCCCTCTCCACTATTCCCAGCTTTTCAACACACGCCTTCGAGATGAAGGAGTGCGTCGCCCCAGAATCAAACAGTACATGACAAGGCATTCCAAACAGCAAGCATTCACCAGTTATAAGATTACCTGCGCTTGCTGCCTCCGCTCCAGTGATAGCGTACACACGGCCTACTGCTTGTGCTCGCCCCCCCCTGGGCTGATTTCTTCCCGTGTTTGGTGGTCTCATCACTGCTCTTCCACTCATGTTACACTCGTTCCCCAAGTGTCCATTTCGTCCACATCGGTTGCAGTGTTTTCCTCCCACTAGCTGAGGACAGGATGAACGATAATGCGGCCCCCCACACTGAAAGCAAGTTATATTTCCTTGTCCAGTGTGTCCGACAGGAATCAATGCTTGAGAACCACTCGTATTGGCTGATTGATTTGGACGAGTGTAAGGTATTTTCCTTTGAACAGAACCTCCCCTGGACACAATTGGTCCCCTACTAGCTTGTTGTTGCTTCTTGTGTCGTTCCGCCTCTGCCAAGTTCTTCTCCAACACCTTGGCTCTCTCAACCATAGCAGGGAACGTTCTGATACACAAGCTGGAAATTACAACTTTTAGATCACTGCGTAGACCGTTCTCAAATTTTCTGCACTGCCACTCCTCACTAGTGGCCATTGTATTGAATCGGACAAGGTGTTTAAACTTATTGGTGTATTCTGATACAGACATTCCACCTTGAGCCAGTTGTAAAAACTCCACCTCCTTTGCAAACTTTACGCTGTCAGGGAAATATTCCTCATAAAACTTATTACGGAATACTTCCCAAGTAATAGGGCGGTGAGCGTCTACCAGTATGGCCCTTGTGCTCGTCCACCAATGGCTTGCTTCTCCAGTTAATAAGTATTCTGTATACGCCAACCTGTTCTCATCCGGACACCTTTTGGCGTTAAAAATCCTCTCCATATCCCTTAGCCACTGATCAGCCTCATCAGGGAGGCACTTCCCACTGAACTTAGCTGGGTGATGCTGCAGGAAGCTCTCCAAACTCCACTCGGCAGCAGGTTGAGCAGCGTTTGAAGAAGATGCTCCAGGCGCACCTCTAGTTGCCGCCAAGATTTCCATCAACTGCCTTTGCGTGTTTTCAGAATTGACACGCGAGGCCTCCAAACCTTGCATAGCAGCTTGGTTTTGCTGCATCAAGGTGGCGTTTTGCTCCAGCAACGTGGTATTCTGTTGATGCAATCTTTCCACCACGGTTTCCAACAATCTAGTGTTGTTGGACGTTTCGGACTCATTCGGTTGAGGAGGAGGAGGAAGTCTAGGTGCCATTTGTTCTCTGGATGCAGAGAAAAACAAACGAGCATTAGTTATGTCCAAGAGTTAAAACAAGAATAACTCATTAAACATGCAATAAGCACACAGCAAAAACACAGTGCACTCATAACCCTACAGTGTCCTTAGAAGAACAAAACTGCTCTGATACCAATAAATGTAACATCCCAATAAATAGAAATCTCCATTAATCAGAACTAATTACATTTACAGAAAATACAGTGCAGTCTTTAAATATAAACAGCAGCTGCTCAAAAGGATACAGCACGTACATAACAGTATTTACAGTGATTTCCGTGTTCAGAAATTCATCCAAAATACAAAACCAGTTCTGAATAATCTATTCTGCACAACCGTATACAGAACTGTCAAAATACAGTACAGAAAAATCTAATATCTACTACGGAACTAATCCCTACTGCTCCGATTTGACTTCAACTTCCACCAAGTTGGCATCCTCCAAATTTTCTTCTTCCAGCAATGATTCCAAGGGTGCCTCGCCATCTGCTCACATCCACAACGGATGATCATTGCATTTTGACAAGACGGACATACAGAAACAGCAGACAACACATGGAACATTGCAAGGGTAAGCTTATATTGTTTAATAAATACAACATACATACAGTTCATGATTCAATTCACACATTCATCAAGTAACTTAATCATATAATTTAACATATAAATATATATATATGACAGACCGTCCGGACTGTATGAACCATGTAGTTACAGGCGTCCTTGCACCCAAGTGGTGTAGTAGCCGGGATATACCTAATCAGCTTCCACTTGAGGTTAATCCTTCGCCCCTGCTAAGTGAGGGATACGAAGACCTCCTGCCATTCCCACACATGACTACTCCCTTCTACGTGAAGATGAGCATCACAGAATATCAGGATGGACCAAGCCAGCATTAACTAACCACGGTCATACTTTACAAATTCCATATTCAATCATATATGAGACGTTCCTCCTTGGAACGCTCGTTCAATTCCATAATCGTATAATCATATCACATAGTGTTCAACCATCAAATCCTTTCATAGTTATAATCCTTCCATTCTGTGTTCCACTCTCTTAACATTAACGTCATGCATTCTTTAATCAAATAAAACGAACTTATTACAGAACCTTTGATTTCACGTTTCTGAACAAAAGAAACGAACTCTTATTCATTGATGGACGTTAAGAATTCTTAAAGAATTTAAATGAGATTGAATTTAGAAGTTCAGAATAATACTTAGAAGATGTTGAGTACAAGAACTTTAGGTTGAATCAAGAGAATAAATATCTTACAGAATAACTTAGATAAATAACCAGAATATTCAAAGTACAGAAAACAACTCTTACTGTCAATGAACGAACGTTCAGAAATTTACTTTGGACGAACGTCAATTACGTTCGCTCAGAATTCAATAATAAGGACGAGCGTTCAGTTAGAAACCGAACCCTGCTTTGGACGAACGCTAGGTCAATGACCGAGCACGAATTAAAACGAACGCTGGATATACACCGAGCGCTATTTAAGACGAACGCTTCGGTATAGGACCGAGCGCCAATTCGGACGAACGTTCAGTATAAGAATGAACGCTCTGTAGAACGAACGTTCGACATAAGGTCGAACGACATTAAGGACGAACGCTCGACTTAAGGCCGAACGTCACGTATTTATAAAGTTTCAAATATTTATCTAAACTGAGCTGAAACGAACGCTCATTCACTAAATTGGGGACGCTCGTTCTCGAGCAGAATTCATTCCAAATGAACGAATTCCAACTAAGTTATTTTAATGAAAAACCGAACGGTCTATGACCGTACAGTGTGACGAGCGTCATTCATAAAAGGGCAGATTAAAATTCCAGATTTCTCAAACTTAACAGAATTTTCCAGATTTCATTTTTTTCAACTTTATAACATTCATTCCAGATTTAATTCACCTTCAACATCATTATCATACAGTTTCAATATCCAAATCCTTCCAAATATCATAAACATACTCCATTCATACATAATCAATTCAACATGCTTTTTAATCAAGATCAACAACATATATCATACATAAAAGTCAGTGTTCATCCATAACAGATCAATCAAAACCAGAATTCATATCCGATCTCAGTAACCATTCATAACAGCTCAACTTCATGAAATTCATACATGCACAATAACAGTGATCATCCATACAATTCAAATCTTATATTCTTCATTCATGCAACTCAGATCATTCAACATACAGTATAAATTAAACATATAAGCTTCCCTTACCTTATCAAGCAGTTCACTTCAATTGTTTAGAGTTTCTCTCGTGCTCTTACAGCTTTCTATCAGACTTTCACTCAACCACTTCCACTTAATCTAACACACCAAAACCGTAAGCAGATCAGACTTCTAACTCATGCATGCAACCAGAATTTTGGTGTGCATGAACCAAATGGACGAAGGTGCAGAGATGAGAACTTACCAGTTCAGTTCTCAATTCTGTTCGGATCAGAATGAGGTTCACAGTGCAGGGAAGGTTTCTATGGTGTCTGAAATAGGATTGGAGGAATTGATAGTGAGTGATCTTAGGGAGAAGATGAACACGGTTTAGAGAAAAGCAGAGAAATCGAAAACAGAAATTCTGAGAAGGAGATGAAACATGCAGGAGGAAGAGGGAGAGTTTCCAGAATTATTTTTCTCTTCCTATGCAGAATAAACTCCCCAACCTCCACACGCCACTTGTCTCCCACTAACCATTCTCAGAATGCTCAAACCGTGACACATGGCAAGCGCATGCAGTGGAAGTGTGAGTGCATTTTGACGTGTCACGGTGCATTAAAATAGTGATCAGAGAATGAATTAGTGTGTATTAATTATCAGGTTCTCACAAATGATATATTTTAAATTATTTAATATTTTTAAATTAATTCTAATTTTTTTATATTTATAAAAAAATAAATATAAATCTAATAATATATTTAGAAATATTTTAAAAATGATGTTAAATATTTAATAAAAGTATAAATTTAATAAACATTTATATAAAAATTAAATTTTGTATAATTTAAAAAGTATTTAACGTATTGTTACTGTAAACTGTAACACCCCTTACAAATATATTAAAAAAATATATTTATATAAGTATAATCTTTGAGCACGAATTTTATGAGACAATTTTTTTTTAAACAACACATCACATAAACAAACCATACACACATCATAAGTTCATACATTACAACGAAACAAATCTTACTTGTTCGTTAAAACAACAAATTCAAACACACATAAATAAGAAAATATTATAAAACCCCCAACAAGTTTTATTTTCCGTGTCTCTCGAAGAGTTATTCCAGTCCAGCTTTATCTGCATTACCATCTACTCCCGTACAAGTACGATCATGGGAGGTGGAAACCACAACCACAACATGCAAGGGTGAGTAACCAGAAGTATCATATAAAAAAAACACATCATAAACCCATTACATATAAACTATAACAATTTCCATGACTTAATATAAATCGACACACATGACATTATAGACTAGTCTTTCATAAACTGATGTTGTTTCCTTGTAATTCGTCGTCATAACCTGTTCTCAATAATAGGCGACTCGAGTCATCTTCTGTCGCGACTTCAGACCTATCTCCCCGACTCCTCAAGGACTAACGAGTAAAAACATCGATACTACGCGTAACGATGCACTATACTCAACACGAGCCGAAGTCATTGGGCGAGACATTCACCTCCTTGCGCAGAAGGAGGTGACACTCGTATCTCAATCTCTCGTGAGAATCGCATTTATTTTAGTATTGAAATGCTCACAAGACAGACGAAGTTACAAGTAAATAACATAGTGTACGTACCAACATCAAACAAAATAAACGTGCTCAATCACGGATTCATACATATTCTCATAAACCAATATTAGATCAAGAAAATAACCAACAATTCTCAATAATTGTTTTAAAATAATACCAAAGAAATGAACCAACAATTCTCAATAATTGTTTTAAAATAATACCAAAGAAATTAACCAACAATTCTCAATAATTGTTTAAAAGAGAGTTTTTCTTTTTCTTTTTTTTTTACTGGCGCACCCCTTGAAATTGCTAAGTTCACACCCCTGTCTTCAAAGCAGAATTTCTGGGCACACCCTACATGACTGAGTTCACACACACACACACATTTAAAATGGCATTCTTTCATTTGGAGAGAATTCTATTCGAGAACGAGCGTCCTCATGGGAAACACTAGGTTGGAGCGTTCGGCTCAGCATAGTTGTATCCGGATATTCGAAATAAAGTAATACATATATATACCCTCGTACTTTAAGATTAGTAGTGCTCGGTCTTACACCTAGCGCTCGTACTAAGTAGTGCTCGGTCTTACACCTAGCGCTCGTACTAAGTAGTGCTCGGTTTTACACCTAGCGCTCGTACTGAGTAGTGCTCGGTCTTACACCAAGCGCTCGTACTAATGTATAATCAATCTTGATAAAATAGCGTTCGTCCAACTTCAGTAATATTTCTTTTTCCATGTTCGGTCATTTACTGGCATTGGATTTCCGTATGTGAACTATTCTAAATATAGTCCTTAACATCTTGATTATTCTTCTTGCATTGGATCCGGCCTAAGGCCTCCATACTTGAATTATTCCTTAAGTATTGATTTGAACTCAAGAGAGTCAGTTCATTTAACTGACTCACGTGGTAAATACCGTTCGTCACATATTGCACTATTTTACTCGGCTCATTTCTTTAATCCAAAAGTAACTCTTTTAGTCTTATTCTGTTCTGAACGGGAGGATCATCGGTCTCGTTCTTATCGTTCGTCCTCGTTCTGAAGAGGGCTGAACGTTTGTTATTTAATGTCCTTGTAACTGATGATGAAAGTGATAATAAAGTGAAAGATTATAAAAGATGAATAGTATATGAGATGATTATACGGTTGTGGATTTTGAACGAGCGTTCCGGGGAGGAACGACTCATGTATTGAATATTGGAATTGGTAAAGTATGACTGTGGTTATGCTAATGCTGGCAGTTCATCCTGATGTTCCATGAGTACTCATCCTCACGTAGAGGAGGGTAGGTCATGTGTGGGAACGGCAGGAGGTCCTAGTCCTTAGGGGTACTTTGGATAGGGCTAACCTCGGGTGGCAGCTGTTGAGTGTATCCCAGTTACTACATCACCCGGGTGCACGAACGCCTGTAGCTACACAGATTTCATACAGTCCGGACGGTCAGTCTAGTGATAGGCTTGGTATGATACGTACGTTGAAATGTTTCTTGTATGTTGAATTGTTTAACTTATATGTTGATGCATGAATTAAATTATATAAGCTTACCCTGTGTATTTCCTTGTGTTGTCTTGTCCATGTACGTCCGTCTTGTCATTGCAATGATCATCCGTGTGGATGTGAGTAGATGGAGATGCGCTACTGGAAGAGGCGTTAGAAGAGGAGAACTTAGTCGAAGTGGAAGTAAAGGCTGAGCCGTAAGACGTTCGGTTATTAGATATTAGTTTAGTATGAGGTGATCGTTCGATCACCTCCTCTCTTTCGTTTTACTCTCTGACTGATCGGTATTTTGGCTTTTGTAAGCCGTTCGGTCACGTTTTCCCTAATCTTGTACAGTTTACTTTTGGAACTTCTTGTAAGGTCATTCGGCCATAGTTGTACTATCTGTAAGCGTTAAAACTGACCTGTGTTATTATTAATTGTAATTATTCTATTATATGGTTAAATGCTATATTTGAACCTCCAAAAGTTAAAATCGTTTACATTTTAGTACTTAAAAAGTTTAGCTTTCATTTAGACCTTCTCAGTTATTCAAGTCTACGTCCACTTTGGTTTTACCAAGAGCTTCAGCTGTGTAATGCAGAAACATATCATATACGGGACATCGAATGTGAATTAAGTCCCACACAAGATTATAAATATTGCATAGATAACATGATAAATTCAAGTTTTAAATAAAGAGTCAAACAGAACAAGAAACGATATGGTTGTCCAAAGATTAACAGTGAAAAGCAAATGCAATGTTTAGGACATTTATTTGGAAATTTACCAATCATCATTGGACCCATTAGGAGTTGTATACAGTGCACCATTATTCATCCACTCCTCCACCAGTTTCCTGCTGGAAGGATTTTCCATTAGCCCTCTTAGGCGCTTATTGTGCAGCACAACGAGCGGCCATTTATTCCCACTCTGATTGTAAAGTTCTTTTACAACACAATCAAGCTGCACTATTACAAAATCAACAAAACAAACACAATTAGCTGCAAAAGCAATCAAGCAAAATTATCAGGCAAGAGCAATAAACATACATAACTTGTTCAGACAGTAAAATTAAAGGAACTCTATAACTTAGGAATACAACCTGAGAAATGCTAAATCCACCATCAGCAAAATTTTGTTTGTAGAGCCCAACATTTGCTCCATCCACTATAGCTTCATAAGAGTCATGCTTTTCAAGCCAGGCCTGTAAGGGATCAACCAGAAGTATCAAAACCAAGCTATTATAGCTAGACTAACAATATCAAGAGTAAATAATGGATGCAGCAATATTGCGAAGGGTTTGTATACGAAAGTAATCCAATCAAAAATTGTCATGCATATTAAGTTTGTTGACTTTAACAATAACACCCCTAAAAAGTCATACCTATCAAGATTCCTGATTGATACCTACCTAGCACAGAAACTAAACTCTAACAATAATATATCATCATTCATGTCATTTAAAATTGTGTTGCATTGCAATGAATGGAGATATCAACAACACCTGAAATTCACTAAAATTGGCCTTGACCTCTCGTTCCAAGGCCAAGCCAGCAACAGACCCTGCAAACTTCTCCGTCTCCGAATCATCAATATCAACACAAACCAATTGCTCCCCACAACAACAACAATGTCCATCGGCACCCACACTCGTTCTGTTGACGGCCCAATCCCCTTTACCAATCCATCCCTGACCATGCCACCCTCCCCCATTCCGCAAAACCCCCTCTTTGACCTGCCCCACATCAAATTCCACCTCACCAACCTCAGAGGCCTTGGCACCACAAAACCACTCCTCAACAACCACCGCAGTGGACTCACTAACACACCTCACACAGCTTCTAAGCTTATGCAAATACTCATACACCTTGTCCGCTCTACCACTCCGCGCACTCACCTTCAAAAGCGCGGCGAGTTCCGCCTCCTCCAAACTCACCCCAACGCCATATTAGTGGAACACTAAAGTTGACGTTTAAGAAAGGAATAAGATCAATAGTTCTTTAGAAATTATGAAGTGATTTCTGAGGGCAAAGAGTCACAATTATAAAGTTATTAGTTTTTAGTAAGTGAATTTAAACACAACTCAATTTCATAAAATCGAGTTGTACGTCACTTATATATTATAATATAATTTTATTTTTAGTCAATGTAAAATCTACAATACAATACTCTATTACACTAGGAGCCTAATAACGGTAGCATAATTGTCTCAAAAACCTTGACTGCTATAGAATCTGAAATGACTTTGATACTATTTTAGTAAGTAGGTTTATGTCTAACTCAATTTCATAAAATCTTGTAAGAAAGATTGACATGTTTATATATTATAATCTTGCCTTATTCCTACTCAACATGGCATCTCCACATTACTAATGTATGGGAATCATATTATTAATTTGAAATTACAATTATATATTTATTATGTTTTTAGATTTTTTATTATACTTGTACATATGTAGTCCACATTTATCATATCCTATATATGTTTTTAAGTGTCATATCATAACTGAAATGCTTGAGGGGGAGCATCAAGGCATGTCACTAAATAGTGCTGAAATATGCAATTCATACCTCTTTGCATGCCACATAAAGTTTCTGTTGCCGCTTCTGTCACCACATGATAGGGTTGGGGTCTATTCATAAGGTTTCTTATTACCTAAATTTGTACATGCAGGTACAGTGACGCTGGATGGAGTAGATGTTACTGGTTTCCCAATATTTAACGATGCAAAGGTTTACTATCTGCATTGGGGTTGTATTGACTTATATGTTATCTCGTTACATCATTAAAACACCTTATGTGTGAAGGCAGGTACAGAAGGCTATAGCATTTGCAAGAAAAGCACACCGTGGACAAATGCGGAAGACTGGAGACCCTTATTTAACACATTGTATCCACACAGGAAGAATTTTGGCTGCATTGGTTCCATCAAGTGGTAAACGAGTATGAACTCCAATGAACAGCTAGTACTAGTGACTAGATTTGTTATGGTATTTATTTTACTTTCTGGAAAACAAAGAATGGATTGGCTGACTTCCTTTCCTCCTCAATGCCCCTTCATCATCAACGTATACGGAGAACCCATACCATTATGGAACAACTAAATTGGCACATCCAACTGTAATTTGATAAATTTGATCATGATGCCATCATCATTTAACCAAGCATATAATGACATTCTCATTAATTAGAACATATATGTTTTTTAATACACCATAAATTTCAATGAACATGCTGTGGATGGTCTTCTTTTATGATGTTACAACAATTCTGAAGAAACATATTAGTGGAACACTAAAGTTGACGAAGTATTATTAATTACAATGATACATATCAATATCATTTATCTTATTTATCCATAATTTTTAGTATTGATATTTAAACTATGGATAATGAATGATATAATTTTTTCTGGGGCTGCACATCTCAATTTCTTGATTGTTTGAAAAGCTATTTGAAAATATTGATTTTCTTTTTATCAGATTTAGCCTATGATATCACTGAGACAGCTAAACTGAATCTTTACTACTTTTGAACTGCATTAAGATTTATGTTACTGTTATCGTTTGCATTTTTTCAGCTTAATGCAGTGCAGGTTGAAAACATGTTTCTATTCAATTGTTCCTTTGTTTGAGATAGTAATACTCTATTTCAGGCTGTTGACACTGTCGTGGCTGGGATTTTACATGATGTGGTTGACGACACTAGCCAAAGTCTGCAGGACATTCAGGCAGAGTTTGGGGATGATGTGGTCAAGTTGGTAGCTAGTGTTTCAAGGTTAAGCTATATTAATCAGATACCATAAAGAATGTCTTTTTTAATTGTTTTGTATCTTGAAGAAGGTGGAAGGCACATAATAGTTATCTTGCTAGATTTTAGAATTCAATTTACACAACTTGATTGAAATATAGATATAGAAGTCTTCTTATGCGTTCATCTGACAAACTGATTCTAAAGCTTTTGGCTCGTATTGGTCTTGGACATGGTATTAATGTCTCTATCAGCTGCTCCATTTTTCGTAATAGAAACAAATTTCATTGCAAGTTACTATGAAACTGTAAACCATTTTCAATGCACCTAATATCTCAAGTTTTTAGAAATCTTAATCTCTAACACCTATCTCATAACTAATGCAGATGTATGGTCTAATACCGAAAGAGTTTAGTGGCATATTCTTCTATTTCATTGTATTTGTGGATTAGAAGCTCAATTCTCCTAACAAATCTGGAGACTGTTTCTGTTTTCCTTTATTACCATAAGGAATAACTGCATTATCTTTTGCAGCTATTACGCAGACATAGGAGGGTAAGTGTAAACCAGGGTGTGCTTGGCCAAGAAGAGGTACATAATCTGCCTTTGACGTGTGCATCAATTAGCCCGAGACTTTCAAGTTTACTTTGGTATCATGTTAATCATCAATATCAAAATATGCTGAAAACAATGGATGCCTGAGATGGTTTTTAAACAATACAAGGATTAATTGTGAAGAGAAAAATGTATCATATCATCATCTTTCTTTGTAATATATATTTAATACTTATTCCTATAGAAGCTTGAGGTTGGCCAATTTTGTGCATAATCCGTTTCACTTTACAAAACTAAGCTTCCAAAATACAGGCCAATAAAACAATCTTTTGTATCTATCAATGTAATGCATTTGGTAGTTGGTCTAGACAATACTGAAACTATATGCATTCTGAAATTTGTAAAACGTGGTAGTGGGTGGTGGAATTAGCAGCATACTTTTCTGATATGTTACATTCAAAATCTGTTAGGCAAGTAATTTACGAGTAATGCTTTTGGGAATGGTTGATGATCCACGTGTTGTGCTCATCAAGCTTGCAGATCGCCTTCACAACATGAGAACAATGTACTTACTCTGGGCATCTTAACTTCTTTTCTTTTATACTCAATTATTGTTGGTCTTTTTTATTTTCCCTTTTCTGGCCCTTTATTTCAGATCTATTATTATTTGAAGATGAAATAAAATTTATTTTAGTACTATAGCCTTCTCAATTCTTCATGGTTTTTAGTAGTGAGTTTTTACTTCCCTGCGATAGTAGTTGTCTTCAACCAGCATACTTAAGCCACATGGGGCCTTTTGACTTTTTTTGCTAAAAGGATTATAAGTTATGTTTCATAGGTCATTTTTATTGTGTGACACTATCTCTCTTTTCAGTCATGCTCTACCATTGCAAAAAGCTCAAGCTGTTGCTGAGGAGACCTTAATCATTTGGTGTTCACTTGCTTCAAGATTGGGACTGTGGGCCTTGAAAGCTGAACTGGAAGATTTATGCTTTGCTGTTCTACAGGTCTTCTATTAGTAAATATGTTTCTTTTGCTTTGAGAGTGCTCAATTATATTAATGTAATGTTGTAGTCACACACACACATGAGTGAGGAACAGCAAATTTGTGTTAGAGCTCATTCTCCTGTGTTGACTAAATGCTCGATAAAACATAAGGAACGGATACTTTTCGGAAACATTATGTCCTCAGGTAGTGCAGAAAAATATTAAAATCAAATGAATTATACAACTAGCATTATATTCCGGAACATAAATAATAGTTACCGTTCTGATGATATCTTGTTATTTCTCTGTATCCATATTAATCGGTCACATTTTTTAATTTTTCATCATTTATGTCATTCTTTATCGTATTTCTAGTGTTAAAGATAAATATGATATTTAGTCTCTGATGTTTCGAATGCCACGTGATGGATAAAATAATTGTTTTCAAAATTTTGATCATAATCTAGAATTTACTTTGCATTGTGAGGAAACTGATTTAGTGAAGTTGTTGCACATGATTACATGAGAATGTAAAACTTTTTTATATTGAAGATGTAGAAAAAACAATATATTTATGTAATGTTGATTTCTTTCATTACTGATTTTCTTAGAACTACAGTGGGTTTGCAAACGCAGACTGCTGTACTGAAGAATTTTATATTATTATTTGCATCATTCGCAGCAAGATCAATTTGGGAGACTACTCCCAACTTTCATCCAAGTTATCAATTTTACTGAGCAAGAAGAATCTGAATATTGGGCTGTTGTGGCGGCCGTGTTTGAGGGCAGACAAGTTAACTGGATAACATCTCACTCAAAATTTGACTTGGTTGCATCAGCTTCTGCTGAAGCCGGCATCAATAACAAGGTATTTGGCAACCATCTTACCTCTCTTACACAGATTGTGCAAATGGAGATTTCTTTTGTTTGCTTTCCTTTGTTTTCATTGCGAATCAAATTATATAAATGCAATTATTTTCTTGAAAAGTTGATATTTTATTTTCACCTTGTTATTCATTCCAGTAGATTTGTGAATGTAGATGAATGTTTCGGTGATTGTGTATGTAATTCATCCTTTAGGTGAAGCTTTTGAGAACAATGCTTTCCTGGGAAGAGCAATTGCGCTCTGAAGTAAGTGTCAAGCAAACAAAATACGACTCAAAGTTTTATGATCTTCACGGTTCTCTTGGGGAAGTGGTAATTATTTGTTGGCCTCATGGTGAAATTTTGAGGTTAAAAGCTGGAAGCACTGCTACTGATGCTGCTCAAAGAGTTGGTTTGGAAGGAAAGCTGGTTTTGATTAATGGACAGTTAGTACTGCCCAACACAATAAAGAGATTGCGCCACCTTGCGATAAGTCCGATATACCCCTGAGTGTCCTCCTGTTTGCGTGGTATGAAACTCGGCTATCAACTTGGGTACCCAGGCCGATCGGCCAGACAGCACAAGCCTCCCCTTATAGTGTAACCTCTCGTGTTCCAGAGTGAACGAGGGATGTGAGTTGGGATCTTTTCTCAAATCTTCTATCGCCTTCTTTAATTCTTCATCTACCTCAACTTCTTCCAGAATCTCCCTGAAGTCTTGCCAGTAAGGTCGGGCCACAACCCTCAATTCCTTTTCTTCCTGCGGATCATCCTCTTCCTTCCGTGATAGGGCGTCTGCTACATTGTTGGTGACACCTGATTTGTACACAATTTCAAAGTCATAACCCAGGAGCTTCGCAATCCAATTCTGCTGATTCTGAGTGGTGATACGCTGCTCCAAAAGGTACTTCAGGCTCCTTTGATCGGTGTGAACCACAAACCGTTGTCCCAAGAGGTAGGGCCTCCAGTGTTGTATGGCTAAAACCAATGCCATTAATTCCTTCTCATATATCGATTTACTCAGTGACCCCTCGGATAACGCTTTACTAAAGAAAGCTATGGGTTTCTTTCCTTGCATGAGTACCGCTCCTATCCCTCTTCCCGATGCATCACACTTAATGTGGAAAGGCTAGTCAAAATCAGGTAGAACCAGCACCGGTGCAGTAGTGATGGCCTTCTTTAACCTTGACATAGCTTCCTCGGCTTGCTCCGTCCATGCAAACTCCCCCTTTTTAAGAAGGTCGGTCAAGGGTTTGGCAATCTTCCCATAATCCTTCACAAACCTCCTATAGTATCCTGTCAACCCCAGAAATCCCCTCAAGGCCTTCACCGTCTTAGGTTTTTCCCAGTCTATCACGGCCCTTACTTTGTCTTCGTCCATTTCTACACCCCTCGCGGATATCCGATGACCCAAATATCCTATTTAAGTTTTGCCGAACTCACATTTCTTTCGGTTGGCCACCCACCTATTGGTCACGAGTTCCCTTAGCACCGTCCCCACATGCTCTAAGTGCTCCTCCCAGGATCGGCTATACACCAAATATCATCAAAGAACACCAGTACGAATTTCCGCAAGTAAGGCTGCAGCAGGCTGTTCATTGCACTCTGGAATGTGGCTGGTGCATTGGTGAGGCCGAACGGCATAACCATGAATTCGTAGTGACCCTGGTGCGTCCGGAAGGCCGTTTTCTCTATGTCTCCATCTCCCATTCGGATCTGGTGGTAGCCTGACTTCAAATCCACCTTCGAGAAATATTTGGCCCCTCTCAGTTCGTCTAACAATTCCTCTATCAGTGGGATAGGGAATTTATCGGGTACCGTGGCTCGGTTAAGGGCCCTATAATCCACACAAAATCTCCAGCTGCCATCCTTCTTCTTCACTAATATTACCGGACTCGAATATGGACTGTTACTCGACCTTATGACGCCCGTTTTTAGCATTTCGGCCACCTGTTTCTCAATCTCCCCCTTCATCACATGGGGGTAACGGTACGGCCTTACATTCACGGGATCCGTACCCTCTTTTAATGGAATTTGATGAACCATGCCCCTATCTGGCGGGAGTCCGCTCGGTTCGTGAAATACGCTCGCGTGCTGATCCAAAATTCGAGTCATGTCATGCGTCTGCTTCTTTGTCATCTCCGGACCGAACGGTCCTTCTCTCTGACCGTACGGTTTTCTTTCCTCGTCCTTTTCTGTCTCCCCAAGCTCCCACACTAGCAACCAGACATCTACTTCTTTCATTTTGAACAATGCTTCGAGTTCCACCACTCTCCGAGTTAAAGTAGGATCTCCTTTAATGGTCACGTTCCTCCCTGCTTGACCGAACACCATGGTTAGCGTGCCCCAGTTTAATGTTACTTCTCCCAGCTTAGCCAGCCATTCTACCCCCAGTATCACGTCAACTCCGCCCAGTTCAAATAGGTGGAACCGTTCGGTGATCACCGCTTCTCCCATGCGAATCATTACTTCTTCACAACAACCCCTCGTCTCCTTTCTCTGACCATCTCCCAAACTCACCCTATAGGGTGGTGTATCTACTAGGGGTAGTGCCAGTTCCTCTACCAATTCTTTCCTTATGAAGTTGTGGCTGGCGCCACTGTCAATCAAAATCAGTACCTGTTTCGTTCCTATCTGTCCATGCAATTTCATCGTTCTGGGCTGGGTGAGCCCTCCTGCCGAGAATGCCGATAGCTCCATTTGGTCGAGTTCGGTCTCAGCTTCTTCTTCCCCGCTTGATTCCTCTTCTTCGGCCAGTATCAGCATCCCAAGACTCCTTTCCGGACAACGATGGCCTGGACCGAACGGTCCCCCACACCTGAAACACCTCCCTTCTTCCCTTCGTTTGACATATTCAGCGTACGGTAAATCCCGCACGTTCCTTTCTTGGTTGTTTGAGAACGTTCGTTCTCCTTCTCGCCTCGGGATCCCTTCCTTTCCTCCTGTCTGCCCCCTCTCTGCGATTCCCGTTCGATTCTGATTATGCCGACTGGCGTTCGTCCTCATTACTGAACCGCTCGGTTTTCCCCACGTCTGGCTCTTGCTTATGATTCCTCCTCAAGCCTTTACGCCCCCTTGGAACTCTTCCACGTCCTTTGGTAGTCTCATTACGTCCATCAATTCCCTCGGGTCAAGCAATCGGAGTTGATTACGGATCCCCTCCTGCAATCCTGCCATGAAGTATCCCATCAGCTGTGCGTCAGGTATTTTTTCTGCTTGGCCGACCAACACTTCGAATTCTTGGATGTATTCTTCCACGGTCCCTGATTGTTTACAGGCCGCCAGTCTCTCGAAGATCGTTCCCCGGCTTCTGCCTCCGAAACGGTTCACCAACGACTCCTTTAATCCGGCCCACGAGCTGTTCATGGCCTTCTCCCTCCAAAACTTGAACCAGTGTCCCGCGATTCCCTCCATGCTGATGTAGGCTAGGCGCAGCTTTTCTTCCTCCGGCACTCCTTGCAGTTCAAAGAATTTGTCCGCTCTATAGATCCAATTCAAAGGATCGCTGCCTTCGAAGAGGGGTAAGTCTACCCTTCTCCTCCAATACGGTTGCTCCTCTCGGGTACCCCCATCTAGCCCGCTGCCTTCTCTCTCGTCCTCCTCATTCCTTCTCCCGTTGACAGAACCCTGACTTCCATCAGGATTTCCCTCATGTCGTCGACCTCGCTCTCCCATCACCTTCACCAGTTCCTGGACTGCTGCCTCCAGTCCTCCCATGGAGATTTCTATGACCTCCAATCTTCCTTCAATGAGTGGGACAAGTGGCATTTAGGCTAAAGCTACCAGAAACAGCCAGAATTCACTCGGTATTCCACGTTTCACAATTAAAGAAAGCGGTGGGGGATAGAAGGGTAGAAAAGGAGTTGCCTGAGGAGTTACAAGTTGAGGGACCGAACTTCTGGCCCATACATGTACTGGATCAGAGGCAAATACAACAAGCAGGGGAGGTATTACATCAAGTTTGATCGAGTGGCAGCAAGGAGGTAAGGAGGGAGCTACATGGGAAGATGTAGCAACTATTCAGGATCAATATCCTGAGTTCAACCTTGGGGACAAGGTTGCTGAAAAGGGGGGGAGTAATGATAGGAGGTTATTGGTGTATGAGAGAAGAAAGAAACGTTAGTTATCTAACTGTTTTACAGTTAGATAAAGGGCGGGAATGTTATTGTATAAATAGGAGTTTGGTAGTTGGAGAGAGAGCTTTTGGATTCGTTATTGTTTGTCTGAGCAGGATAGTTATTTCCTGTTGGGCTCCCATACTTTGACTCTTCTTGTATTCTTTCTCTGTTCAATAATATTTCGGAGGTTATACAGTATTTTTGGCTGTTCTTGTGTGTTGAGAGGGACATCAATTAGGTTTCTTTATAGGAAACCTAACAAAATACTACACATATTAAAGATCATTCAAAGAAGATTACATATGATTTAGTGGTAAAATGGAAGAGATGGAGTAAGGAGGAAGAAAAATAAATGAATATTCATAAATGATATATGATAACAATGTTCTCACCCTTCGTTCAGCACATTGCTTATATAAAGCAATTTCATCTTGACAAAATGGTTCAATGTCATTGATTTGCAAGCCTGCAAGATATAATAAAGCTCATAAAACGTTCAGATAAAAAAGGCTGCAATAGACAAACATCTAATATTAAAAACAATTATCTCGTTAACATACTGCACTGTTACTGAACCTTGTTGAAGTTTTAGTCCTTTAACTTCTCCAATCTGGGCATACCAAAAAGTGTACCCACTTTTTTTACAAGGTCGGAAAAAAATCAAGTGACTCACGTTCCTACATAACCCTAATCCTAATTACAAAACAACGAAGCAAAATAACTGCTTAATGCATGTCATTGCATCTACTTAGAACTATCAAATGAAAATAAAAACGTAGATCTAAGGGCTATTTTTCTTAAAAGTAAATCTTACGATACAAGTTCAATTTCCAGAATATAATATGTTACTAGAATTAAACTACAAAAAAAACCAAGTATATAAATAAATTACTCTTATTTTCTTTTTGCGCCATTAATTTCCTTATTTTTTATAGGTTTAATCCTTTCGGACATCCCTATTTGTGTAGGGTTGTCTCAAATAGGTCCTCGTATTTATTTTTATCTCAATTAGGTCCCTATTTTTGTAAAATTGAGTCAATTGGAACCTTGCCGTTAATTTCAATAGACGGCGTTAAATTTATTGAGTCGTGGCACGCTGACGAAGCAAATTTTAATGACGTGGATCAAATTCATTTGCACGTGGACCTACAGTACCGTCGAGTACTCTCCTTCTCTCCCCTCCTCCTCTCCCCCTCCCCCTCCCCCCGCCTTCGTCTTTCTCATCGATCTTTCCTCCTCCTCCTCCTCCTCCACCACCACTTCCCCGATCACGCCCTCGTCGCTCTCCTCACCTTCGATTCCATGGGAGACTTGAACATATGCCCGAGACATTTCTTGAACTGATCGGATTCAAAAGATTCGGAGAGAATCATGAATCCACCAGACTGCTCAACAGGTTGTCGAAGCTCGGCGGCCCCAACTTGGTCGAGCGAACAGGCAAAGAGATCAAGAATAACAGACGCATTAGATAGCCTCTTGGAGAGTTGGTTATAGAAAGAGCACGAGTTGGCGTGGTGTCTGACTTGGTTGTTGAAGATGTGATGGTGGGTTCTGATGGGTTGGCGGAGATCAGAATCAACAACGATTCCAGGTCCGATAGTGGCAGGTCCGGAGGTGAAGAGCATGATCCTGGAGCCTGTGGTGACAAGGCAAGACTCTAGAAGTCCGAGGGCGACGGAAATGGCAGTGCCGGTGCACCTTGGAGGGCGAGTGGCGGAGGTGGAGTAGAATGTGGAATGGATGTCTTCTGACAGAGATCTTATTGTTGCCGCTCGTCCTTAACGCTCGGATGATTGAAATCTTATTGTTGCTGCTCGTCCTTAACGCTCGTCTTGGTCCATACTGTAGGACGATCGGTTTGATAGAGATCTTTTACTTACCGATCGTCCTTTACGCTCGGTCATACCGCTCTCGTACCGCTCGACAGGTACGCTCGTCATCGAGCCTGTCGCTCGTACCGCTCGACAGGTACGCTCGTCATCGAGCCTGTCGCTCGACAGGTACGCTCGTCATCTGCTCTGTCGCTCGTACCGCTCGACATCTACTCTTGGACGATCGGTCTTACCGCTCGTTAGATTCAATTGTCTTCTCACTACCGATCGTCTCCTCTCTAGGACGATCGGTCTAGGAAGTCGCTTGGTCTGCGATTCATTTTTAGTAGTTGTTTCTTTTTTTTCTGTATAAATACATTTGCTTTGTTGTATTTTCTGTAATTTTCAATAATACAATTCTTTTCAGTCTTTTCTTTCTGGTTCTCTCTTCCTCGTTTTCTCTGATTACTTACATCTTCAATTGCAGAAGTGATGGAGAATTCAAATTCGAAAAATGGCAACAGAAAATCCTGTTTTGGGGTGTGTCCGTGATGCAGCGGGTGGGGGCGGCCGATGTTGAGGAACTGGCGGATCTGAGGGAGAGATTAAGGAAAATTGAATAAAGTCAGTTGATGATCGAATGAAGTGGATTGAGTGTAAAAGAAAGCGGGGATTGAATCAGAAGAAGTAAGAATAATAAGTGTAGTAGAGTGAAATACCTGATTGGAGGAGAGATGGCGGCTGCCGTGAAAGAGTTGGAGGGAGGAACAGGGGGAAGAGGCGAGATGGTGGAGATAGACCATGGAATCGAAGGTGAGGAGAGTGATGAGGGCGTGATCGGGGAAGTGGTGATGGAGGAGGAGGAGGTCCTTCTTGAGGGAGAGCAGTTGGTCGTCGGGGGAGGAAAGATCGATGAGAAAGACGAAGGCGGGGGGAGGGGGAGGGGGAGAGGAGGAGGGGAGAGAAGGAGAGTACTCGACGGTGCTGTAGGTCCACGTGCAAATGAATTTGATCCACGTCATTAAAATTTGCTTCGTCAGCGTGCCACGACTCAATAAATTTAACGCCGTCTATTGAAATTAACGGCAAGGTTCCAATTGACTCAATTTTACAAAAATAGGGACCTAATTGAGATAAAAAATAAATACGAAGACCTATCTAAGACATTGCTACACAAATAGGGATGTCGAAAAGGATTAAACCTTTTTTATACACATTAATTATTAGGATTTTAGACGTTCTTTCTTCTCTATACAACTGTATTAAAATTAAGACAGGAGAATTCACTACATTTATTCACTTAAAGGAAATGTTTATATATACATACTATACCGCAACAAGAAAAACAGAAAATACAACTACAAACTATATAAAAAACAAACTAACATTCCAAAAATAATACCAAAGATGCCGAATAAATTGTGTACCTTGAATAAATTGTTCCCTAATTTTATGCAAGAAAAGGAATCAAGGGAAAGAACAGTTGCACCTGGTTAATGAAAACGATACTTACAGAGAAATAGATTCCTGAGAAGTCCATCACACAAATCAACACCTTGGAGGACATGGGAGGCTATTTCCGGTGGTACTACAGGCGATGGAGGACCGGTCATTAAATCATCACCAACCAAAATTGTTTCATCCATAGTTGGCTGCGAATCGACTGAAACCCACACAAAAGTTTATTAGCACTATTCATCTTCCAAACATTTGAACCTTTTCATATTTTAAGGTATGTGACCTAAAGCAAAACAATTTAACATGCCAGTAAAGACAACATAGTCAGTATAACAGAGATGACGTACCATCCATGGTTGCTTTCTGGTAATCCTTCCGCAAAGAAAACACAACAATTCTGGTTTTTTCTGTTCTTTTTCTTTTTTATAGCAGCTCACAATATACGACTGCAGAAAAAAAAAAACACGGATTACAATATCATAGTATAGTTGGTATTGCTATTGGTTGGCTAGCGGTGATCGGTGAGCTAAGGCTGTACAAGGGAACGGTTGATGGGTATAAAACTGCAAATGCAGGGTTTACCGTGGCCTTCATGGTTATTGTATTTCAGAAGTGTGTCTATCTTTTTGAATTTAATTCACAACATAAGGGAAGTGAATGAAGGAATAAATGGTGAGTGAAAAAAAGAAACAACCAAGTAATGTGATTAAATTTTTATAAAAATATACCAAATGACTAAACAAGTATTTCACCGTTACGGACAGTTTTTCATCATTTCTACAAACACCTTATGGGCATATAATTTCTACAAATGCTAAATGAAATGATGATGACCCAACATTCTTGTTCAAACAGTCACAATGCACAGAAACAAGGGGAGGCAGCAATTGGCAGTGGCAGTTGTGACTTATGCAGAATAAATGCACAAAAACTGCACCAGAATTAGAAATTTGGCAAAAAAAAATTGGAAACTGTAGTGGTGAAAAAGAACAGCAGTGATTCAAATGCTCAAATGCCACTTCAAACAAGTTTGTATCATCAAATGGAATATGTTGAAACACTTAAACAGCCACAGCAAAATCCATAACAGTTTTGACTGGTGTACTTTCAAATTTAACCAAATTTGATGACTAAAACTGTGATTTGATACAAAGGCTGGAAAATTACCATTTGAACAGTAACAACAAGTTTGAAATGGTCAAGTATTCTTGCACAAACAATCCAACACCACAGAGGCACACAGATTCTCAAAATCACTCTAATAGTTGCCAAAATATGCAGAAAAATTGGACAAAACTGCACCAGAAATTAAAATGCAACAGAGTCAAAGCTGGATGAATCAACAATCATGCAAGAAAGGTCCTAAACAACTAGATCTAATTGTAGAGTATCAGCTAGAGGAACTTTAAACACCTAAGACACATCAAAGAAGTCAAGCACGGTGCAGAAGCTTGGATAAAACAGTAACAGTGATGTGAAACCAGATTTCAAGCAACTCAACCACTCATTTTTCAATTCTGTGATTATTAGGAGTTGCTATCACTTCAAACACATGTAAAAACAGTAAACAAACTTGTACAAAGCTTGAAAATAAAGAAATCGGGACTGCATCAGCTGATATCAAATTAATCCAGAAATGATGTTTTATGCAGATTTTTCTACTGGAATCAATATTTGCAATGCTAATTGGCTCAAATGATCAAAGCTGGACATGTTGCCATTGCTTTATATGATCAACATAGAGCTAGCAATGCATTGAACACACTTAAACAACAAGAGATAATGCTGGAACAGAAGTAAACCAATTAGACAGTGAAAAACAGCAAACACTTGCACAAAACTGGACAAAACTTGGAATGATGATTAAGCTGGATTCAAACGAAAATTAAAGAAGTTGCACCGATTAAAATGGAAAACAAGCACTAACGAACAGTGAATAGAATCAAACATTCACTCAAACACAGAATCAAACCAGAAAAACAAAATGGAACAGTGACATATATGAACAGCACAAGACGGAAAAAAAAAACAGAGGAATGGATACGAGACACTTAGCTCTTGAAGCGTGACTGAAACGACTGGCTCTTGATGCCAAATGATGGAAGCAGCCTCCACGTTCAAGACTGGAGCGGCTCCTTGGACAGAATGACGCAGCGGAATGAAGAATGGTTTGAAGGAGTTCGGCGCATGCAAGGTGTTTGTCAAAATGCGTGACAGTGTTTGGATGTGTGTGTGAGGTAGAGTTCTAACTCAGATGGCCTTCCAACGGGGAAGGGAGCTAGAGGAAGACAAGCTAAAATAGCTTTAAGCAATGAACTTGAGAGAATGGCTGGATTTCAGCAGCATTTCATTATCAAACTCAAGTTACATTTACAAGTGATTTGGCTTCTCTTTTATAGATGAAGAGAAACTTGCCTAGCAAGCTACTGGACATATTAGCAATGTACATGAAGCTCTATAAGAAGTGTGCAGGAGAAGCTATACAGCTGGCCACATGTTCCATACGGTAAACATTGAAAACATGCTTTAAAAGAAAGTGGAAACGCTGGTTTGCTTGGTTGGCCGAATGTTGTATATCAGCTTTGCTTTTCCAATCCAAAAAGCACTTCCTTTCTTCCTTTCTTTACCTCCTTTGCTTCCCTTAGTTCACCAAGCTTCTTTGGTTGATTGGCTATGGTTTTCCACTCTTATTAGTGACTTACAAAACAAGGTAAATGTATTTAGTTAAAGAGAACATTCTAAGACTTAGAAAGAAAATATTAAGTCCTTTATTCAACTTCCCTTTCTTGGTCTTAGAGTAAAGTTGATACTTCTTTAGATGGAAAGTCCCTAAAGGGGTTGCCATCACACTGTGTCTGAATCAAAATCTTGGTTCTGTAAATTGTTCTAGTTTGAAAGAATTAAGTGACCGTTGAGGGTAGAAAACGTTAGTTGGACGAGCTCCAAATCTTGCGTTTAGGACAATTTGCTGACAAAATCCAGGTAAGGGAAGCTTATTTGATTTAATTCGTATGTTGTGTTTTGTATGAACGATCGCTGTTTGATTTGAATGAATATGGTGTATGCTGGTTGATCTGTATAATGATGTTTGATTTGTATAAATGTGAAAATGAGTTATTAATTCGAAGTATGAATTATTAATGTGGATGCTATAAAGTCTAAAAATTGATATTTGATGTGAAGAATAAAAGTATGAACTGGTATGTTGAAAAACTTAAGTTAAAAATAGTTGCAAAATTTGAATATGAACTTCTGACTATGATTATGTACGTTCGTCATCGAACGGTCCTCTACCGTTCGGTTTTCTAGTAAACTGGTTAAAATGGAATTCTTTCATTTGGAAAGGATTCCAGCAGAGGACGAACGCCCTCTTATATTAGTCTTACGTTCGAGCGTTCGGCCAAACGTAGATATCCTGAGTGTTGTGTGAGAAATTGAGAAGCTTAAAAGTATACATTCGGACACTTAGTCATTCTGTTATGGTTTAATCATTCACTAAGTCCCTATTTTCGCATGGAATCTCAATTTCGTCCCTTTCTTTCTGAAAATATCAATTGGGTCCCAATTTTATGAAAATTGCAACAAATCGATCCTTTCCGTTAAATAGTGTCAAACGGCGTTAAAAAAATTTATGAGTGGATGCTGAGATGACGAACGAACGCTCGTCCACCAGCGAACGAACGCTCGTTCACCAGCGAACGAACGCTCGTCCACCAGCGAACGAACGCTCGTCGACCACCGAACGAACGGTCGTCCAGTGTGGAACGAACGGTCGTCCAGCAGTAAGAGGTCCACGAGCGTTCGTTCGCTGGTGGACGAGCGTTCGTTCGCTGGTGGACGAGCGTTCGTTCGCTGGTGAACGAGCGTTCGTTCGTCATCACAGCATCCACTCATCAATTTTTTTAACGCCGTCCAGCCAATTTAACGGAAAGGATCGATTTGTTGCAATTTTCATAAAATTGGGACCCAATTGATATTTTCAGAAAGAAAGGGACGAAATTGAGATTCCATGCGAAAATAGGGACTTAGTGAATGATTAAACCTTCTGTTAAAAACATAACTTTCCCATCTCGCCATATATAAATCCTTTTTTCTATAATTTTGAATCAGCGATGGGTCTCGACCTAAAGCGTACGTTATGAGTGGCGCTCGGTCTTATACCGAACGCTCGTTCTTTCCTTTAATTGACAAACGAGAGAAACAGCGTTCGTCCAAAACTTCAATAAATATCCATTACCGCGTTCGGTCATTGACTGGCGGTTAGTCTCTTTGATTAAATCATACTCTGTATAAGTATTTAAACACCTTGTGGTGTCTCTATTCATTTGGATTCGATCTATAGTTATTGTACTTAAATTATTCTAAGTATCATATGAAATGTTCTAGGATCAGTTCATTTAACTGATTCAAGTTGTCACAACGTCCGTCATTGGAAAGGTATTCGTTTCCTTCTGTTCAGAAACGAGGATTCCTATGTATCGTGTTAACGTTCGTCCTTATCTTGAAAAGGACTGAACGCTCGTCATTTTATGAAAGAGGAACGAAAGATTGAATTGATATTAATGTGGAAAACTGTAATGTGCGAACAGTATAAGAAATGAAATTATGGTTGTGGATTTTGAACGAGCGTTCCAGGGAGGAACGACTCTTGGATGAAAGTTGAGATTTGTAAAGTATGAATGTGGCAATGCTAAGCTGTCGATTCATCCTGATATTCCGTGAGTGCTCGTTCTCAAGTAGAGAGGAGTATGTCATGTGTGGGAATGACAGGAGGTCCTAGTCCATAACTGTAACTTGGACGGAACGGACTAACCTCGGGTGGCAGCTGATGAGAATTACAGCTATTCCACCTGGGTGCACGAACGTCGTAGCTACACAAGATTCATACAGTCCGGACAGTCAGTCTAGCATCAGGGTTTTGATGGAAGTGTCTATTAGAATGTATTTGATTGCTGGTATATGTGATTGTATGTTATTAATTGAATTAAATTATATAAGCTTACCCTGTGTATTTTCCTTGCGTTGTCCTGTATCTGTACGTCCGTCGTTGTCCTTGCAATGATCATCCGTGTGGATGTGAGCAGAAGGAGATGCCTTGTTGGAAGAGGCGTTGGAAGAACAATACTTGGGGGAAGAGAATTTAGTGGAAGTCGAGGTGAAGACCGAAGAATAGGACGCTCGGCCTGTGTTTTCTTATTTTGTTATGTGGACGTTCGTCCGTTTTTGGTTTTTATGTTTCTTTATGATCGTTCGGTGTTGGTTTGTAAACCGTTCGGTCAAGAATGATTAAGTCGAACGTCTTTATTCTTATTTATCTTCTTGTAAGGCCGTTCGGCCAGAACCTGTGCTTTCGTTTTAATTAAGACTGATTTGGTTTATCACTAAATGTGATTAATTCTACTATATGGTGTTTACTGTATTTTTGGGATGTTACAACCACAATCCCCCACATAACCACTTTCATCCATCTCTCCCCGAGATGTCCGAATCATACTCAAATTCATCATTTTACATTCATAATCATATTATCACAGTAATTTATCATATTTCATACATTCTCATATTTTCACATATATCACATCGCAGCATATATTCCAAACATTTGTACACATAATTCAATTCCAGAGAAACTCAACTTAGAACCCAACACTATTTGCAGAACACTATTCATCTGGACGCTCTTGGACGAACACTATTCGCCGAACGCTATTGGACGAACGTTATTTACTAGACACTATAAGGCCGAACACTATATAGATCTAACTCTCAATACTTTTTGAACGAACGTTACGAAGACCGATCGCTACTAATACGAACACTCGCTACTACCTACGGACGCTCGCTACCTGAGAACAAGCAACACCAAGACCGAACGCTCGTAACCACTTATTGACGCTCGCTACCTGAGGACACCTGAGAACAATTATTATCAAGATCAAAAGCAACTTATGGACGCTCGTTACCTGAGAACAAGCAACATCAGAACCGAACACTATCAGATTTAATACTGTTTGGACGATTACTAAGAAATCGAACACTGAGATCAAACAGTCTGGACGAACACTACCAGACCAAACGTAATGAGATCGAATACTGTGTGCACGAACGTGTATAGACTAATTACCACGAGACCGAATACTGTGAGGTAAATACTGTTTGAACGAACGCACAATATACCGAGCACTATCAGAATCCAACGAACACTGTTTGGACGAACGCTCAGTAAGACGAACACTATCAGATTACTGCGAATACTGTTTAGACGAACGCTACAGAGATCAAATATGATATGACCGAATAATCATTGTTTGGACGAACGCTTTACAGATCCAATACGAAGAGACCGAATAAACACTGTTTAGTTGAACGTTGTACAGATCAAATATGATAAGACCGAATAATCACTGTTTGGACGAACGCTTTACAGATCAAATACGTAGAGACCGAACGTATATAGAAAAATACTACAAAACCGAACATGTAAATACTGTTTGGACGAACGCACATACAGTCAATACTATGAGACCAAACGCACATAGCCAAATACAACGAAACCCAATATGTAAGCACTGTTTGGGACGAACGCACATAGACCCAATCGTATGAGACCGAACACTCAAGATTGAAACCTATCAATTTGAGACCGAACGCTAAAATCATAAGCTTAAGTATATCAGATCAATATCGGACGCTCAAGATTAACACTTAATCATACCAAATTAAGACCGAAAGCTACTAACACTAAGACCGACCGTTTAAGATCCAAACCTAAGAACACCAAGTAAAGACCGAACGCTTACCATTACTATTACATCAAAACCGAACGTTTAATATGAAGATCGCTATGAGGTGGAATACTGTTTAGACGAACGCTAGTGCTCGTACATGATAATACAAAACCGAACGTTTAATATATTTCTAACTTTACCTAAGGACGAAAGCGAACGCTCGATACTTTAGAACACCAAAACCGAACGCTCATACTATTTGGCTGACCACTAATTGGTCGAGCGAATGGGACGAACGTCCCATTTTGGCGCACCAAAAATTGAACGTACGCGCGTTCTGCAGAATTCTGCAGAATCGCACCAGATTTTCCAGAAAACCCAGAAACTCCATTTTTCATCCCCTTCTTCCCAGATTTGCATCAAATACAGTATATTTCAACAATCAAACAAAAGATCTAACTCCCCTTACCTCTTGAAGACTTCCTTGAATCTTGAAATGCAGTGTCTTGATCTCCTTCCAAATCCAAAAGCTTTCTACTTCTCCTCTCCCAGATTTGCAGCAAGCCTTTCACTCCTCCAGATGCAGCACCGAACACCCCTCTTGAATCAATCTCCCCCAAGACTTGCAATCCAAGGCCTCCTTGCACTTCAGCAGCTCCCACTTCACCCTCTCACAGATGTTTTTGCAGCAACCTTTCCAATCTGCAGAACCCAGCCCCCTTGAATCCATGGAGTCTTTCCTTTAAGGGAAGAGGAACTGGACACTCCACTACTGGAAGAACCACAACCGTTCCCTTCCACTCCTCAGTGCAGTGTCCACTAACGAAGGAGATGATGGAGGTTCCTGATGATGGCTGGAGCACTTCCAGGTGGAGAGACCCACCACCATCTGCTGCTGCCCACTTCTTTGCTGGACGTGGAGCCCCTCTCCCACCACTACACGAACGTGCAGCCGCCCTCTTCCCCACTTCTTCTTTTAAAATGGACGCACGGTCCTTACATTAGCAGCTCAGAACCAATCTCCGTTTCTTCGCAGATTCCGATCCTTCAAACCTCACCGTTCCAGATTTCGATGTTTGCTTGACCAAATCGCTGTTCCGACGTCTCTCTCTCTCCTGTTCTTACTTCCGATAACGTAATCGCCGCCGCTGCCAAAGCTGCCTCCGTCCATAGCGCCGTTTCTTCAGCCATCACACAGGTTGCGGTCACCGCCGTGGCAATTGCCTCTGGCGCTTGTCTTTCCACTAAGGTCGATTTCCTATGGCCAAAACTGCAGGAGCAACCAGGTTGCGCATCTTCTTATTCTTCTTTTCTGCTGCTGCTTTCCTCTCTTTATTTTATTTTTAAATTCTCCTGCGCAATTGTGTTTGAATATGATAGGTGCTAATATGCTGACATGATTTGTGATGCCAAATTAAAGAGTCGCTTTAGCGCTTATGATTGTTTAATTTCACGAATTTGCGGATTGAAGAACTTTGCTGTAGATAGTATCATATGAAGCACGTGCGCGGATACTTATATTTGCTTCGTGTATTCAATTCTGACTGTACTTCAAACATATCCAAATCTTTAAACAGGTTATGAAAATATAGTATTGCAGATTACATTCGAGACACAGAAACATGTATATGATAGAAATATAGAAGCACTGTTCTCGGATGAACCAAAAACGGAAACTAATCCCCTTCATTGTTGAAGTTTAAGGAATAAGATCAATAGTTCTTTAGAAATTATGAAGTGATTTCTGAGGGCAAAGAGTCACAATTATAAAGTTATTAGTTTTTAGTAAGTGAATTTAAACACAACTCAATTTCATAAAATCGAGTTGTACGTCACTTATATATTATAATATAATTTTATTTTTAGTCAATGTAAAATCTACAATACAATACTCTATTACACTAGGAGCCTAATAACGGTAGCATAATTGTCTCAAAAACCTTGACTGCTATAGAATCTGAAATGACTTTGATACTATTTTAGTAAGTAGGTTTATGTCTAACTCAATTTCATAAAATCTTGTAAGAAAGATTGACATGTTTATATATTATAATCTTGCCTTATTCCTACTCAACATGGCATCTCCACATTACTAATGTATGGGAATCATATTATTCCTACTTTGGTCCACGTCATTAAAATTTGCTTCGTCAGTGTGCCACGACTCAATAAATTTAACGCCGTCTATTGAAATTAGCGGCAAGGTTCCAATTGACTCAATTTTACAAAAATAGGGACCTAATTGAGATAAAAATAAATACGAGGACCTATCTGAGACATTGCTACACAAATAGGGATGTCGAAAAGGATTAAACCTTTTTTATACACATTAATTATTAGGATTTTAGACGTTCTTTCTTCTCTATACAACTGTATTAAAATTAAGACAGGAGAATTCACTACATTTATTCACTTAAAGGAAATGTTTATATATACATACTATACCGCAACAAGAAAAACAGAAAATACAACTACAAACTATATAAAAAACAAACTAACATTCCAAAAATAATACCAAAGATGCCGAATAAATTGTGTACCTTGAATAAATTGTTCCCTAATTTTATGCAAGAAAAGGAATTAAGGGAAAGAACAGTTGCACCTGGTTAATGAAAACGATACTTACAGAGAAATAGATTCCTGAGAAGTCCATCACACAAATCAACACCTTGGAGGACATGGGAGGCTATTTCCGGTGGTACTACAGGCGATGGAGGACCGGTCATTAAATCATCACCAACCAAAATTGTTTCATCCATAGTTGGCTGCGAATCGACTGAAACCCACACAAAAGTTTATTAGCATTATTCATCTTCCAAACATTTGAACCTTTTCATATTTTAAGGTATGTGACCTAAAGCAAAACAATTTAACATGCCAGTAAAGACAACATAGTCAGTATAACAGAGATGACGTACCATCCATGGTTGCTTTCTGGTAATCCTTCCGCAAAGAAAACACAACAATTCTGGTTTTTTCTGTTCTTTTTCTTTTTTATAGCAGCTCACAATATACGACTGCAGAAAAAAAAAACACGGATTACAATATCATAGTATAGTTGGTATTGCTATTGGTTGGCTAGCGGTGATCGGTGAGCTAAGGCTGTACAAGGGAACGGTTGATGGGTATAAAACTGCAAATGCAGGGGTTTACCGCGGCCTTCACGGTTATTGTATTTCAGAAGTGTGTCTATCTTTTTGAATTTAATTCACAACATAAGGGAAGTGAATGGAGGAATAAATGGTGAGTGAAAAAAAGAAACAATCAAGTAATGTGATTAAATTTTTATAAAAATATACCAAATGACTAAACAAGTATTTCACCGTTACGGACAGTTTTTCATCATTTCTACAAACACCTTATGGGCATATAATTTCTACAAATGCTAAATGAAATGATGATGACCCAACAGAGGTCTCCTCCTTCATGATAAATCTTTCCGCGGGCTTGCCGTTAGTTTGACTTGTCTTTTCTTTTACCACTGATAGAAGTGGCATTGTTTTCATCGACTTGGGAATCCAAGCAGCTACTTACACCATTGGAAACAGTAGCGACAGCATCATGACCACTTGGCCGGGTAATGCAGAGCCAACATATCGAAGACTCACTGCTAGTGCCCGGTGCTAGCGGCACATGCCAATAACCTTTTTCCGATTCCTGAAACATTTCAAGAACAGCATTTAGAAACAGTAGTCAAGAAACAAAGTTCTGAATTTGACGAGGCATGGTATACAAACATTTTGGATGCTGAAGTAGTTAGGATTTTTATGTTTGCAAGCTCAGCTTAGATGCCACGTGAATAATCTCAATGCTCTTATACAATGTTTCACTAATAACAATCATCAGATATCCAACTTCAATTTCCAAACATACAACTTCACCGGTTTCTACGCTATTTTTGTAATATGAAACTAATTAAGAGGTAAAAACAAGCAATTGATAATAAAAAAAGGGTAGAAAAATCGTGCTCAGGCATCTTGAAATTCCTATGGGTTTGGAAGGGTGTCACATCCCACACACATTGGCCAATTGGGTAGATAGAAAGAGCATCCAAGGTATCTTTGCGCCGTAGGTTTGTTTACTGCTCCTGCTCAGGCATCTTTATATTCCTTGGTAGATGGAAAGGGTATCCGAAGCATATGTAGTTAAGCCATACCCTAGTAAATAAATCGTGAGTATCTTGCTCAGATGTCAGAGCAAGCACCATTTCACCAAACATTTGCAAGTATATTCCAGTGTTACCCCTCTGCTTATCAACAATAAATACAATGAAAACATACCATGCTTAAGAAATGAACAAACAAAAATGCAAACAAAATATATATTAAGCATTACTATTTGCACAAATGCCGATATTTTGGAGATCAAACTAATTAAGAATAACTTATCTGCATCCACACCAATTGTAGGAGACATACAATTGTCATCACAAAAAGGATCTCACTCTGATCCCTGAAGGACAGAGATCAAAGTTGCTTGCACAACTTCATGAACATTAGAGGTAAAAAAAAGTTTAAAAAGAATATACTGAATCATCACTTTATTAAATGACAATACAAATCTCTTGTTAATAACCAGAATAATTGTCTCAGGACAAATAGTAGGAAGATATACACAAACACCAATGAAAATGATTGAGGTGGCACTGGGAACTAGTTATTGAGTCCCGTTCAGAAGGTATAGAGGAATTAAATTAATTATTTAGGGGAAGTTTGCTAAATGAGAGAGGTGGGTTTTGATTATTCTCTTCTTCATCTAAAGCAGAGGGCATTGCAGTATAGGTGTATTCTCTGCAGGAGCTGTGCTCCAGAAAAGTAAAGCAGCCCCTTTTACACTTATGTTTTTTCTTTCGTCTGTGATTCGTTTATGTTTTGAAGCTTACACTGACAGAACACAATAGAATCCCTTTACCCTCAGTCCTCAATCTTGGGTCCCTAAGTCCTAACTTCCTACCATCTCCCCTCGAATACCAAAAGATCAAAACTACTAAGTTGTCACACAGAACAAAATGCAAGCGCATCCCAGAAGGAACAGTAATAGAGTGGCCACTCCAACATTACCTGGATAACCAATGAATATGATGGAGGCATCTGAAGCTTTAGGTTTCCTTTAATAAAAGTGTAGTGAACCTGTAAAGAAAACAAGATAACTAGTAAAGAAAAAGAAGGGTAAGCCATATAAATCTTGAATAACCTACATATCACATGTTGAACTATACGCAGAAGAACCTTAAAAGCTCGAAACGGAATCAACTACTCCTATGTCAAACATAGGAAAATGTCCTAAAGGGAATAACAAACAATTAAAAATTATGCATCACCTTTTTTTCACAAAAACTACACACCCCTCCCGGAAAAATCCCAATCCCACATAAAACAGGTACAATAAAATTTAATTAACACAAAACATAATATCCAAATGAAAAATCTCCTGAACTAACCTTAGGAGTAATCAATTTCAGAAAAGTGCCCAAACATGACACAGATATAATAAAATTTTAAATTAAATTTATAGGGAAAAAGATCCCATAGAAGACCCATTTTAAATTGTGAATAGGCAACAACTCACTCGTATATTGCTAAAGTAAGTAAAGCCAGAAAAATGAATAACTTACCTGATGTCTTTCTTTCCACTGGTTAAAAAAGTTACTTCCTATGAGTTCAAATATGTGATCTCGCATTTCATCATTTGTCACAAGCAAACACCTAAGTTTTACTGCGGCAAAGAGCCAATACCTGCAACCCAAAAGATTAATATATAAGTAAATGGGTTATTAAACTTAACAGATTGAAACTAAATTTTAAAAATACATATGAATCAGTGCCAAACAGAAAATAAAAATGTTATAACATATTCATGAAAAACACAACAAAGAATTTTGACTAAATTAACTATTAAATATTTGAACCTCCAAAAGTTAAAATCGTTTACATTTTAGTACTTAAAAAGTTTAGCTTTCATTTAGACCTTCTCAGTTATTCAAGTCTACGTCCACTTTGGTTTTACCAAGAGCTTCAGCTGTGTAATGCAGAAACATATCATATACGGGACATCGAATGTGAATTAAGTCCCACACAAGATTATACATATTGCATAGATAACATGATAAATTCAAGTTTTAAATAAAGAGTCAAACAGAACAAGAAACGATATGGTTGTCCAAAGATTAACAGTGAAAAGCAAATGCAATGTTTAGGACATTTATTTGGAAATTTACCAATCATCATTGGACCCATTAGGAGTTGTATACAGTGCACCATTATTCATCCACTCCTCCACCAGTTTCCTGCTGGAAGGATTTTCCATTAGCCCTCTTAGGCGCTTATTGTGCAGCACAACGAGCGGCCATTTATTCCCACTCTGGTTGTAAAGTTCTTTTACAACACAATCAAGCTGCACTATTACAAAATCAACAAAACAAACACAATTAGCTGCAAAAGCAATCAAGCAAAATTATCAGGCAAGAGCAATAAACATACATAACTTGTTCAGACAGTAAAATTAAAGGAACTCTATAACTTAGGAATACAACCTGAGAAATGCTAAATCCACCATCAGCAAAATTTTGTTTGTAGAGCCCAACATTTGCTCCATCCACTATAGCTTCATAAGAGTCATGCTTTTCAAGCCAGGCCTGTAAGGGATCAACCAGAAGTATCAAAACCAAGCTATTATAGCTAGACTAACAATATCAAGAAGAGTAAATAATGGATGCAGCAATATTGCGAAGGGTTTGTATACGAAAGTAATCCAATCAAAAATTGTCATGCATATTAAGTTTGTTGACTTTAACAATAACACCCCTAAAAAGTCATACCTATCAAGATTCCTGATTGATACCTACCTAGCACAGAAACTAAACTCTAACAATAATATATCATCATTCATGTCATTTAAAATTGTGTTGCATTGCAATGAATGGAGATATCAACAACACCTGAAATTCACTAAAATTGGCCTTGACCTCTCGTTCCAAGGCCAAGCCAGCAACAGACCCTGCAAACTTCTCCGTCTCCGAATCATCAATATCAACACAAACCAATTGCTCCCCACAACAACAACAATGTCCATCGGCACCAACACTCGTTCTGTTGACGGCCCAATCCCCTTTACCAATCCATCCCTGACCATGCCACCCTCCCCCATTCCGCAAAACCCCCTCTTTGACCTGCCCCACATCAAATTCCACCTCACCAACCTCAGAGGCCTTGGCACCACAAAACCACTCCTCAACAACCACTGCAGTGGACTCACTAACACACCTCACACAGCTTCTAAGCTTATGCAAATACTCATACACCTTGTCCGCTCTACCACTCCGCGCACTCACCTTCAAAAGCGCGGCGAGTTCCGCCTCCTCCAAACTCACCCCAACGCCATTCATGTGCTCCTCCACCTCGTAGGCCTTATCCGCGTCTAGCATTTCACAGAAACAGAACAACGCAGGATCGTAGGTTCGCAGCCTCGGGGTAGCGTTGTTGTACTTGCCCATGCCCTTCACCAACTCGAAGGCATAATCGGCGTCACCCTTGGCCGCAGCGAGGCGCGCAACGGCAGTGACGGAGGCCTCATTGGGAACGACGCCGAGAGAGGACATGTGGCGGAAGGCGCGGAAACCGTAATCGAGTGCGGTGGTTTTGAGCAAGTCGTCGGCGACGGAGTTGGAGCAGAGGTAGAGGAGGGCATTGAAGTGGTGTTGGTTGAGGCGCGTATTGTTCAAAACGGCGTCGTCATAGAGGGATATGGCGCCTCGCAGGTCCTTAGCCTTGGAACATGAGTTGAGCTCAAATTGGAACTTTGCCTCAGGATTTTGACTGGTTTTCTTCTTCTTCTTTGGATTCTCCATCGAAGCGCAAGACTGAGAAATTGGTCCAAGGATTAACAGTTGCAGGGTTTAGTTTAAAACCCTAGATGGCTGTTTTTTCTTGGGTTCGTTCGTTCCAAAGAGATGGCAGTCTCTTTTCAGCATTTTTTCAGCATCAAGCGTTCCTTCATACGAACGTTCGGTCATCCTTAGCCTCAAGTGTTCAAGCATACGACCGTTCGTCCTTTATGATCAAGCGTTCGTCTCCTTCCTACTGTGCAGCCGTTCGTTTTTTTGTGACCAGTATCTTTACCGATCGGTTTGGATTTAATCTGGTACCGATCGGTCAGAAGTAATTTAAGTACCGTTCGGTCATGCTTTGATTTATGCGGTTAAGTGCAGATGCGGTATTGGTCGGTCATGTGTTAAGTTTTGACCATTCGGCCAGGATTCAAACGTTCGTCCTATTGGTGTAAGGGTTAATGGTGATCGATCTTAGTGTTCTGTCTTATAGCGTTCATATAAGCGGCGTTCGGTCTTGATGTTGCTTTGTTCTCGGGTAGCGAGCGTCCATAGGTAGCGATCGGTCTTAATTTTGGTTTGAGTCTTAAGCGTTCGGTCGGTTTGGTAGTGTTTGTGATCGTTCGGTTTTGGCGTGTTGATATACTAGTGTTTGTAACGTTCGGTTTTGGCGTTTTGTTTCACTCGAGTAACTCTTAAGCGTTCGATCCTGATATGTTCGGTCTGAGCGTTCGACTTGGATCAGAGGTTTTACCTTGTGAACGTTCGGTCTGAGCGTTCGGTCATTGTATGTGAACGGTCGTTCATTTTCGTTAGCGTTTCCCGTATTGACCGAGCGTCCAAAAAGGTAGTTGTGGCTGTGTTTTTAAAAAATTTAGAGCGTTCGGTCATGTAATGTGAACGGTCGTTCATTATCGTTAGCGTTTCCCGTATTGACCGAGCGTCCAAAAAGGTAGTGGAGGCTATGTTTTTAAAATGTTTAGAGCGTTCGGTCATGTAATGTGAACGGTCGTTCGTTTTCGGTATTGACCGAGCGTCCAAAAAGTAGTGGTGGCTGCGTTTTAAAATTCGTCTGAGCATTACAGCGAAGATTCCCACCTTCAGCTGCCGCTGTGCGCCATTAACCGTCTGGAAAGCCACTCACAGTATGGGTTTCTGAAAAGAGAATCATTTTTGCTGACACTTTCACATTTTTGGTTGTCATCCACCGAGTGCCCATGTGGTGCCTGTACAGATTCCATCTGTAAAGTCTGGCGAGACCACTACACCAGGGAAGGGGGGATCACTATTCATTGGTGGCGGTCAGGCAGGGACAGGGGTCCTTTTGGGATTCTTCATCCTTACCTCACGCTTTTCTAACTCAACAAGATCATCTCCCATCAACCATCATCTTTATCCATATACCATGGCCGAACTCTAAACCCGATTCACACCAAGGACACGGGGACAGGGAGGCCATCCAAGATGCACAGAGACGTTACTGGAAAAAAGGGAGTCAGCCAAAGGAAAGGGGGGGACTCATTGGAGACACAAGGTTGGTAAGACCGAACCAAGCTTCAAGAGGTAAGTAATGCTTTGCAATCCATGTTTTACCGATTTGGTTATTTGCCCTTGAACGTGTCTCTGTTACGTTTGTTCGCATATGATTGTTGATAAATGCATTCCTAGTGTGGTGGATAGTTGTATATGTCTATTGTTAACGACCATCATCTTCATCCTTACTCCCCCACCCTTTAATCATCAGCTATTTTTCCATAACTACTTTGAAATCCCAAATTTGTGAACCCCTCATGCGGGTCTCGTAACAGAAGCCACCAAACTCATCTTCCATCAGCAATCATGCACCTATGTCGTCATCACCATTCCATTCCCCACTGGAACCTCCCTCCAAACACACGCATAAAGTCGAGCCTCTAACCGTTTTTTCTCACCATCTCCATGCCTTCATCTTCTTCCACACCAAACAACACCCACGGCTACTGGAACACCCTTCCATCAATCTTCATAACTGATTCCTTCTCTGCTCATTCTCATCCCCAACTCCATTGCCTCCAACACTCATCACCTTCCACCCCAGCCATCACTGATCTCAATCTCCAACCCATCCCATTCGGTCAAACAAGAACTACATCTCACGACCTTCAACAATTAGAGACCAGTACTCTCTCTGCGGAACCCCTTTGATCATCCACAACCCAGACCATTAACTGCAAAAACAAAATCCAATCCCTCCATCACGCATATCACAGACCATTAACGCATATCACAAAATCCAATCCCTCCATCCACAACCCAAACCATTAAAAAACAAAAACGGATCCGTTTTTTCCTTAAACGGATGTTGACATCCGTTTTTTCCTTAAACGGATGTTGAAAGGATGTTGACATCCGTTGAAGGATTTTGACATCCGTTGAAGGATTTTGACATCCGTTGAAGGATGTCACCTCTGTTTAAAGGTTACGTTTTTTATTCGAATACGCACCTTGAGGAAGTAACACACGCACTGCACCACTCCACACATTGCACCACGAGAGCGACACTGCACCACGAGAAGGAGATTGCTTGATAATTCTTTCCACCACCATCAACCTTTACAACTTGTAGTATCTCACACCGACAAAAGGAAGAGAGGAAGAAATATAATGTTAAAATAAAAGAAAAATATTTTACTCATATACGAAGGACTGAAATAAGTTATTAGTGGAATAGGTTGTGAATGGGTAAAATTAAAAAATAACCCTAAAAAAAATTTTACTTAAGGGCAAAATAGTAAATGGGAGGTGGAGGGAGAAAGGTGTGGTGGTGGAGGGAGCAACACCCAGGAGTTAGAAATGGTTTTGAGTGAAATTTTAAATTATTTTTATTTGTATTTTTAAAAAACAATTATTTTAGTTCTTAATTTTGAATGATGATAAAATTTTGTTCATGTGGTAAAGAATATAATGACACGAAGCTGTCATGTGTTTAATTTTTTAACTAAAATTATTTTTTTTATAAAATCCAGCACAATGAATTCTTGGGAGCGTGAAAATTAAAATTGGGAGTGTAACATCCCAAAAAAAAAATTACCCAAAATAAAAAAAAATATCAAAACTTAAATGTTGTAATAATACATAACATCCCGAACATCAACTAAAATCTATACATCAGTTTTAAGCTCAGACGCAACTGCAAAGATAACATTGAATCCTTCTAATTCGATCTTCCATCTCTTCCTTCATTTGCACAGGATCACGTGACAATCCTTCAACTGCTCCCGTATAACATCACACATTATACGATCATCGCATTCACATGCACAAACAAGCAAAGTAAGGGTGAGCTAACCTGAAACACATCATTTATAAAACTTGCATAGTTATTTCAACACAAATATCATATGATAATTAAATCAGACATCCTCAAACCAACGTACCACAATTCCTGTTGGACACTCATCCCATAATACCTAATAATCAATCCAGTACACAATAGACTCTCATCCGGATGATACATTGATGAGCAAATCAATGGAAGGTGCCCCACTTGTGATTTCATTCTTAGTCCCCTCAATATATCCACAATCAACCACAGATCAAGACATCCTACTACAGTGCACTCAACCTCAATACATACCCAGATATCATATCATTACTGAATCAAACGATAAATCAACGAACTTATATTACATCGGATACTGTTTATACGAACATTAAGATTGATCACTTAAGCTCGAAACTAAACATCAATGCTATTATACCGAATACCATTAGGTTGAATACCAAAAGATCAAACGCTGATTAAGATCAAGTGCTTAGACTTCACGTTAAGACAGTGTACTCTACTAGAACAATTACTATTACTTCGAACACTATTCGAACGATTGCTCAAAGATCAAATCTCGCACACCACAGATTAAGTACCCTTCAGACGAACACTTAATTGATCACTTTACTGGATTTAATTCTATCTGAGGGTAACCTCATCGAGACCGGATGTTCCCTACGTACAACCACTAACTATTAATGATCCTTACCTGAGACAATCATCATCCGACCCGAGCATTACCTATGAATGATCACTTCCTGAATCATGCATCATCACAACTAATCACTATTTATTAATCGATTGTTACCTCAACGACTATCAAGGCTGGTCACTCCCTATAAATGATTACATCCTCAGAGCAACATCACCAATAAAGATCATTCCCTAAGAACCATCGCTACGAGACAGAACACTATAATAAAGAACGCTTGAGTCTGGGTTAAACACCTAGAGTACTCTGCTGAACACCTCAGTACTGACCGAACGTAATCAAACTAAACCTCAGGTTACCAAATTAAGATCGGACGCTAGCTACCTCAGATCCACTAACATCAAGATCAACTGTTACCTAATAACACTCGCTACCAGAAAATAAATAACACGAAGACCGAACGTCGTTAGTAAGAACGCTCGTTACTACCTATAGATCCAACAAGTTTTACTTCCCGTCTCTCTCTTGAAGTATTCCAAATCCAACTTTATCTGCACTACCATCTCTCCCGTATCTGTACGACTATCACAGTTAGAAGCCACAGCCACAACATGCAGATGAATAACCAGAATTATCACATTATAAACCCACTACAAATACTATAACAATCCCCATGATAAATCGACTCACATGACTCTGCAGACTAGTCTTTCATAAACTGATGTCGTTAATTCGTCGTCATAACCTGCTCTCAATAACAGGCGACCCGAGCCGTCATCCATCGCGACTTCAGACCTATCTCCCCGACTCCTCAAGGACTAACGAGTAAAAACATCGATACTACGCGTAACGATGCACTATACTCAACACGAGCCGAAGTCAGTGGGCGAGACATTCACCTCCTCGCGCAGAAGAAGGTGACACTCGAATCTCCGTCTCACGCGTGAGACTAGCAAAAATGCTAAAAAGACCGACGAAGTTACAAGTAAATAACATAGTGTATGTACCACCTCTAACCGAATAAACGTGCTCAATCACGAAGTCATACATATTCTCAATAATATGTATAACTAGAATAAACGTGCTCAATCACGAAGTCATACATATTCTCAATAATATGTATAACTAGAATAAACGTGCTCAATCACGAAGTCATACATATTCTCAATAATATGTATAACTAAACCAATATTGGATCAAAGAAATAACCCACAATTCTCAATAATTGCTTCAAAATACTCCCACGGATTCATGCATTGCCGAACGTTATTTCCAACTCTGATACTGTCTGAACGAACGTTCTGAAATCAATCCTCATAAAAGGCCGAACGCTGCCGATAAACACCAAACCTAATCGAGCTCCAAGGACGAACGCTCACAGACCAAGGACGAACGCTCACAAACCAAGGACGAACGTTCACAAATCAAGGACGAACGCTCCCCAAAACCAAGGCCGAACGCTCCCAGAGCCAAGGACGAACACTCCCAAAAACCAAGGCCGAACGCTGCCAGAGCCAAGGACGAACGCTCAGAAAGACAAGGACGAACGCTACTAAAACCGAGGACGAACGTCCAAGATCCACACCGAACACTTAAAACCGAACGCTCACTTATACCAAAAACCGAACGTTCATTTATATCCAAAAGCCGAACGCTCACCTATACCAAAAACCGAACGCTCACTACGGAGCCGAACGCTAAGATCAATTACTTAGGCCGATCGCTAAACCATTGGACGCCATCCTGCATTCCTCACTGTTTGGACGAGCGCATAAAGATCAAACATCCTCAAAGAACGAACGTTCGTTAATCCATAGTATGACCGGACGCTCATTACAACCTACGGACGTTCGTCTTGAGATCAAGGCCGAACGTTCAAGATTACTCCACCAAAATACTAAGTTACGAACGAACGCTCATAAGTTACTGTTTAAATACCACTTGGACGAGCGTCCCTTATATTATGACGAACGAACTCGGACGTTCGTGCAGGACCGAACGCTCAATCAATTTGGACGAACGTCCAATTTGACCAGAATTGGACGAACGTTCTGAAGTTGGTCGACCACTATCTGGTCGAGCACTGTTGGGACGAACGTCCAATTTTGACTCACCAAAATTGGACGTACGCTCATTCTGCAGAATTCTGCAGAATCACGCAGGTTCCAGAGAAAACCCAGAAACACCCTATCTTCATCCCCTTCTTCCCAAATCCTACCCAGATTTGCAGCAAACACAACTATCTTAAAAATCAAAGAAATAAAATAAACTCCCCTTACCTCTTGAAGACTTCCTTGCAATTTTTGAGATTTATCTCCTCCCAAATGTGCAGCTCCAGATCTCTTTGTAACCTCAACAATTCTTCACTTCCTCTCCCAGATCTTGCTGCAAGGACTCCCCTCTCACCAGATGCTCAACCAGATCCTCCTCTCAGCCCTTCGGAAGTTGGTATAGCTTCCCATGGTTGCTCCTTGAACGGCTGGAAACGGAAGGGAGGAAGGGTTCCCTTCTTCTGGCTGCTCTCCCACATGGCTCTCTTCTATGCTTTTGATTCACAGCCACACGGCCCATGGCCATTCATTTTGGCAGCAAGCAATGTTTTGGAATGAAGTTTAAGAGAGAGAAAGAATGTATTTGGAAAATGAATGCTGGCTCTCCCTTTGCTAAGCTTCCAGAAGTGATAATGCACCTCCAATAAGTGCATAATGATAGTCAAAGAGGTGGGTGACCACCATGTCCCCTCCATGTCCCCTCCATCCAAAATTTACGGGTCTTACAGGGAGCATGGAAAAATTGGATTCAACTCACTTCTTAACTCTTTTTCAAAAGAAAACATTAAGAAACAACAATTTTCTCCTTGTCTCCTCTCTAGTGTCCAATACTAACACCACATTTCCCATTTATGGTCACATCTTCCACGGTTGGACAAAGAAACTGCCATGAACGTAGACCACCATTGGCGACCGTCACCATTGATGTAACGTCTCTTTCTTCATCCTTTTCTCAATGCATAAGAGCTCCTCCATATCTGACATAAGCCTCCATCGTCCAGACCGTCACAGGCACCACAATTGTCATCACCAATGTCATCGCATTTGGGCTTTCCTGCTCCATCTTCTTCTCTAGGGAAGACAACTTCTTTGTCGTTTTCCATCTCCCATTAAAGTCTTAGTGGTTTATCCTTCTCCATCGTCAACTTTGTTCTTGTTATGTCGTGTGATGCGTTCAGGGACAAGATGTTGATTGGTTTCACAGACGACACTTCTCTCTGCTTCCTTTTCTTATATTCTGAATCAAAATTTAAGTTTAAATCCCATATTAGATAGAAATGAGAAAAGAAAACACTTTATAAAGATAAAAGACTCGTTAACTCATCTCTTTAAGATCATGGTAGAAAGTGATGTCAATCCCTTGTATAATTAGACAGACACTATCCTTTTACCTACCTTTTTTTCTTTCATTGATTGTTGTGTTGTTAAAAATGTGTGTTGGCAGTGATTGAAATGAAGAACCCCCAATTTTTCTAGTGTATATCACAGTTTTGTGTGAACAATGTGATGATGAAGAAAGTGAATATTTGAATCAAAATTTATGGTCTACATTTGTTTAAAGTTTATTGTAAGACGATTTTCAATTTTACATAATAGTATATGGATCAGAAACATACTTAATTTTATTTAACTTCTTTACTATGGAATATTATCTCTAATTTTAAAATAAATTAGAGATTATGACAGGCAAGTGAAAAAAAAATCTATACCTTTCATAAATTAGCTAAAAAGGAATTGTAAAGAAGAGAGAGAATTGCAAGTAGATGAAAGAGGAAAACTCTAATATCATTAACTATATTTTGCTCTTGATAATATTTTACATTCTTTTATAAAATATAAAGATGAAATTGGTACATATTTTGAAATAGGAAAGAAATAGAATTTTAATTAATAGTTTGAAAAGAAAACACAATTAATCCATTTTTTCTAATTAAAGTGTAATTATACTTACCATACAAGTTTTAGTTACCATTTCATTAATTTAATACATTTACTATATTAAACATATATTAGGTATGTCTTTTAAAGACTTTAGATTATATTCTTAAATTAATTAAATACATCTCTATGTTATAATTTAATATTTTTTAAAAAAAATTAATGAACATTAACCAAAATTACTTTAATGATTATAGATGTTACCTTTGGCAATTTTAAAATCTTGTTGATTAGTATTTAATATTTTTCTTTTTTTGAAAAAAAAAATCCTCCATTTTATCCCACAATTATTTTTAAAGCTTATACTATGCTTATTCATTCATTCTTTTCGTAAATAAATTAACATCTCCTTGAATAAATGCATTTTGAAGAAGACAAGGGAAAAAAAGGTCCCTGACAACCTCTACCATTTTTTACATATTTTCATGCTGAGTTTAAGGTAACTGACAGTTAATTAATTTCTACCTGTATTTAGTTCATTTATTTTGCAACGTTATTCATTTGGGTTATGCAATTATAGTCTCTTTCATTGAAGTATAAACTTTTTTTACTGGTTGTTTCTCCAAACGAGATAGCTTCACTTCTTCTAAAAGAAAGAAAAAAAAAATGTCTCTATCAATTGTAACATCCCAATAAATAGTAATTACCATTAATTAGAACTAATCACATTTACAGAGTTAAACAGTGCAGTCTTAACTAAAATCAGCTAATTAAAAGCCGAACGTACAAAATATACGGGAAATCAAAATCTATACACAATTCCAAGTTCTGGACGAACGGCTCTCCAAAACTAATAAGCCGAACGTCCCAAAATACAAAAAACACTAATAGCTACAACTGGACGAGCGCTCTACTGCTCAGCTTTAACTTCAACTTCTACCAGGTTGACGTCCTCCAAATTTTCTTCTTCTAGCATCTCATCAAGTGGCACCTCTCCATCTGCTCACATCCACAACGGATGATCATTGCATTGACAAGACGGACGTACATAACCAGTAGACAACACAAGGAATTTGCAAGGGTAAGCTTAGGTAATTTAATTCATACAATCAACATATTTTAACATACACAATCAATCATACAGTTCATACAGCAATAGGCATATATCCAAACATATAATAACTCATTCAAACTCTCATAATTAACGACTGTCCGGACTGTATGAAGCCATGTATCTACAGGCGTTCTTGCACCCGGGTGGTGTGGTAACTGGGAAACACTCAACAGCTGCCACCCGAGGTTAACCCTATCAGTCCAAAGTACTCAATAGGACTAGGGCCTCCTGCCATTCCCACGCATGACCTACTTCCCCCTACATGAGGACGAGCACTCACGGAATATCAGGATGAACAGCCATCAGCAGCTTTACCATGGTCATACTACATAACTTACACATTCAGATCATATAGACGTTCCTCCTTGGAACGTTCGTTCAAATTTCATTTTCAATATTTCACTTAAAATAACGTTCACACATCTTAACCATTTCTATTATTCACATTTTCATTCTATGTTCCACTTCCATAAAATAACGAGCGCTCATCCTTTTCAAAATAAGGACGAACGTTAGTTCATTACAGAGAAATAATCGTTTCTGAACAAAAGAAACGAACCTTTGTCCTCTGACGGACGTTATGAGTAGTTAAATAAAGTAGTTGAATTGATTCCAAAAGATCTGAATAATACTTAGAAAAATTTTAAGTATAAAGACTCTAGGTCGAATGAAAAGGATAAAGACATTACCAAATTATTTATATAAACAACAGAGTATGATTTAATTCAGAAGACAAAACTGTCAGGCAATGACCGAACGTCAATTAATAATTTGGACGAACGCTATTTACGTTCGCTCATGAATCAATGATAAGGACGAGCGTTCAAGTATAAACCGTACACAGCTTAGGACGAACGCTAGGTGAATGACCGAGCACTAAAATAGAACGAACACTCATTTAGAACGAACGTTCGGTATTAGACCGAACGCTAATCAGGACGAACGCTTGATCTAAGACCGAGAGCTCATTTGGACGAACGCTCAGTATAAGACTAAGCGCTACCTATGACGAACGCTGGAATATAAAACCGAGCGTTACTAAAATACTTCAATTTATTTCAATCGTTGGACACGCTAGGCTGAGCCGAATGCTCAAACCTAACCCTTCACACAAAGGACGCTCGCTCTTCATCAGGATCCTTTCCGAATGAAAGAATTCTTATTCTAAGTCCTTTTCAAGGGAAACCGAACGGTATAAGACCGTTCGATGACGAGCGTACATTATCAAGCAGAGAATATGATATTTTCCAGATTTTTCATTTTACAATAACTTTACAGTTTTCATACGATTCATAACTTATAATTTCTCTCCACCATAAATCTCATACATTACAAAATTCATATTATCATCCCAAACCATACAGAAATTTAATCATATTCCAAATCATACGTTTCATTCTCAGCATACAGTTCAAACAATATTCATCATATACATCCAGTGCAACCATGCTCGTTCATGCATACTTAAACATCAAATATTTCATGCATTTCAGACATCCCGTACACTTCATTGCTTTCATACACATCAAACAAGTATTAAATTAAATTACTAAAGCTTCCCTTACCTGGTTCAGTAGTGCACTTCCAAATGCTTAAGGTTTCTCTCGTGCTCTCACGGCTTTCTATCCAGAATTTCACTCAACAACTTCCACTTAACTAATACACCAAAATCATAAACAGATCAGACCTCTAACCCACACATGCAACCAGAATTTTGGTTCGCATGAACTAAATAGACGAGATGCAGAGACGAGAACTTACCAGTTCAGATCTCGGTTTTGTTCGGTTCAGCGCGATGCTCACAGTGCAGGGAACGTTTCTACGGTATCTGAAATGGGATCGGAGGGGATGATGGTGAGTTATCTTAGAGAGAAGATGAAGACGGTTTAGAGAGAGGGCAGAGAATTTGAAAGCAGAAACTCTGGGAAGAAGATGAAGCATGCAGAAGGGAGAGGAAGAGTTTTCCAGAAAAGTTCATTTTGTTCCTTCCCACATCCGCACGATCGTGCGTCTCCCCTGCCGACACCTGTATCCCCATTACTGATTCCCATTCTATTTCGGTGACACTTGGCATTGTGACAGAGGGAGTGCATGTGCGTTATTAATGCACTGCAGAGGGGTTTTCCCTTCATAAATATTGATTTGACAAGGTGTTTATCATGATTAATTTTCCAGGGTTCTACATTCTCCCTAACTACAAAAATTTTCGTCCTCGAAAATTCTAAAGCTTACTAGGAAATAGGTGCGGGTACAATTTCTTCACAGCCTCTTCAACCTCCCACGTTGAATCACCAGTCTTTGCGTCCCAAACCACTTTTACAAGACGAACGTCCTTTCTTTTGTAGAGTCTAGTGCGGCTGTCTTCAATGCAGACTGGTTGCATTTCCAGCGTTCGGTCTGGACGAAGTTGGACGTCTTCCAACTCCAGTACGTGTGATGGATCAGCTACATACTTCCGGAGCTGAGAAACGTGAAAGACTGGATGGAGGTTGGACAGTTGAGGTGGTAGGGCTAATTCATACGCCACTGATCCAATCTTCTTCAGAATTTGATAAGGTCCTACAAACTTGGGTGAAAGCTTCTTTGGGCGAAGGACTCTTCCCACTCCAGTGATTGGATTCAGCCTGAGAAATACGTGATCACCAGCAGCGAACTCTAAGGGTCTTCTTCTCTTATCAGCATAAGATTTTTGTCTGCTTTGAGACGTCTTCAATCGTTCCTGGATCAGTTTCACCTTCTCGGTTGTTTGCTGGATTAATTCAGGTCCGGTTAACACACTCTCGCCTTCTTGGAACCAACACAATGGAGTTCGACATTTCCTTCCATAAAGAGCTTCAAACGGTGCCATCCCTATGCTTGCCTGAAAACTATTGTTATACGTGAATTCAACGAGCGGCAGAACTTCATCCCATACTCCCATATGATCAATGACGCACGTCCTCAATAAATCCTCGAGCGTCTGGATGGTTCGCTCAGATTGGCCGTCCGTATGAGGGTGATAGGCAGAACTCATTTGCAGTTTGCTTCCCAATTCTCCTTGCAACGATTGCCAAAAACGAGATGTGAATCTTGTGTCTCGGTCTGAAATGATGCTCGAAGGGACTCCATGCAAGCGAACGATCTCCTTAACGTATAATTTGGCCAAGTTTGTCATGGACATTTTCAAGTTAACGGCCAGGAAGTGGGCGCTTTTTGTCAATCTATCCACAATCACCCAAACTGAATCATGGTTTCTGACCGTGCGTGGCAGATGGGTCACGAAATCCATGGAAATGCTATCCCACTTCCATTCTGGAATCTCCAATGGCTGCAGCAATCCACCTGGTCTTTGGTGTTCGGCCTTTGCACGTTGACAAGTTAAACAAGACGCTACAAAACGTGCAATGTCACTCTTCATTCCAGGCCACCAAAAAGACAAACGGAGGTCTTGATACATCTTAGTCATGCCCGGATGCATGCTAAGACGGCTGTGATGTCCCTCCTCCATTATAACCCTCTTCAACTCACCATCGTTTGGAACGCACGTTCTACCCATATAGCGCAGTAGACCGTCCGTCCCAGTACTAAACTCCTTAGCCTGGTCTGTGCCGAGCGTCCCTAATATCTTTACTAATTCTTCATCCTCACGCTGCTTCAATCTGATCCGATCAAACACATCACTAGAAAGTCTAAGGTTACAGCATCTAATAACGTTCGTTCCTAAGTCGAACTGTAACCTTAGATCTCTAAAGCTTTCCACCAAGCTCAACTCTTTTACCATCATTGCCGAGACCCTGACTGTCTTCCTACTCAAAGCATCCGCCACTACGTTAGCTTTTCCAGGATGATACAACAGCTCGAACTCATAATCTTTCAAGAATTCAAGCCACCTCCTTTGCCTCATATTCAACTCCTTTTGATCAAAGAGGTACTTGAGACTCTTGTGATCACTAAAAACCTGAAACGTTGCTCCATAAAGGTAATGCCTCCATATCTTTAATGCAAACACGACTGCTGCCAGCTCCAAGTCGTGTGTGGGATAATTCTTCTCATGGATTTTCAACTGTCTAGAAGCGTACGCCACTGCCCTTCTTTCCTGCATCAGTACACAGCCCAAACCTTGATACGAAGCATCACAATATACTTCAAAAGGTTTGGTCGTGTCTGGAATGACCAACACAGGAGTGCTCGTTAATTTCCTCTTCAATTCTTGGAAGCTCTCCTCACAACGATCCGTCCAAGCGAACGGTTGGTCCTTCCTGGTGAGATAAGTCAGAGGGGCTACTATCTTAGAAAATCCCTCAATGAACCGCCTGTAGTAGCCCGCGAGCCCCACAAAGCTTCTAACCTCCGTGACCGAACGTGGGCTCTCCCAATCCAGGACTGCTTTCACCTTGGCTGGATCCACTGCAATACCACCAGCAGAAACAACGTGCCCCAAGAACTGGATCTCCTTCATCCAAAATTCACACTTCGACCTCTTGGCATACAATTCCTTCTCCCTCAACACGCTCAAGACGATCCTCAAGTGGTCTTCATGTTCGTCAAAGCTCTTGGAGTAAATGAGGATGTCATCAATGAACACTACTACAAATTTGTCCAGGTACGGTCTGAAGATCCGGTTCATGTAATCCATAAAGATTGCAGGTGCGTTCGTCACTCCAAAGGGCATCACCACGTACTCATAATGTCCATAACGAGACCGAAATGCAGTCTTATGAATGTCTCCCTCCTTCACTCTAATTTGATGATAGCCCGAACGTAGATCAATCTTTGAAAACACGCACGCACCTTGCAACTGATCCAGTAGATCATCTATCCTCGGCAGTGGATACTTGTTCTTGATGGTCAGCTTATTAAGTTGCCTATAATCAATGCAGAGCCGAGAGCTACCATCCTTCTTCTTAACCAGCAACACAGGCGCTCCCCATGGTGAAGCACTCGGCCTGATGAACCTCTTATCCAGCAACTCCTCAATTTGCTTCTTAAGCTCGACCAACTCGGCTGGTGCCATTCTATAAGGCTGAACAGAGATGGGTGCAGCAGTTGTCACCAGGTCGATCGTGAACTCAACCTCGCGAACGGGAGGTAGACCAGGGACTTCATCCGGAAAGACGTCCGGGAATTCATCTACTACCGTTCGTCCTCCACTGCTCTCAACATTGGACGAACGCTCTACTTCGTTGTCTTCATACGTCATTATCAGGAAACAGCTCGCTCCTTCCATGATGTCTTCCTTCCACTGACCGAGCGTAACTGTTAACTCCTCCTCTTCTCCATCCGGAAAGACCAACTCCTTCTTCCCACAATCAATGAGAATTCGATTGGTAGCCAACCAATCCATCCCCAAAATCACCTCTAAGTCTTGAAGGGGTAAACAAATGAGGTTGACCTTATATCTACGCCCCTCAACTTCTATAGGACATCTTACACAAACTGTAGACGTCTTGATCCCACCAGCCGCTGGGGTTGACACCACCAAGTCGAACTGTAATTCACTCTCCACTAGCCCCAGTTTCTCAACGCACGCCTTCGAGATGAAGGAATGAGTTGCCCCCGAATCATACAACACACCACACGGCTTTCCAAACAATAAGCAAATGCTGGTGATGAGTGTACCTGAACGAGCAGCTTCAGCACCCGTAATAGCATAAACTCTTCCTGTTGCTTGCGCACGTCCACCTCTCCCTTGTTGGGCTCTTCCAGCGTTCGGCGGCCTCATTGCCGCACGTCCTCCCATATTGCACTCGTTCTCCAAGTGCCCATTCTGCCTGCAACGAGTACAATATTTTCCCCCTGATAATTGTGGACAAGCCCACCGATAGTGCGGTCCTCCACACTGATAACAAGTTAAGCTCCTTGGCTGTCCAGATTGGCCGACAGTGACCAAGGCTTGTGATCCGCCAGGGGACTGAGTTGGACGAACGTATGGGGACCTTCTCTGAACAGAACCTCCCCTGGACACTATGGGTCCTCTACTCACTTGTTGTTTCTTCTTGTGTCGTTCAGCTTCTGCCATATTTTTCTCCAAAACCTTGGCCCTTTCAACCATGGCAGGAAACGTCCGTATACACAAGCTGGAGATCAAAACCTTCAAGTCACTCCGCAGTCCGTTTTCAAACTTACGGCACTGCCATTCTTCGTTTGTGGCCATCGTGTTGAAACGAACCAAGTGTTTGAACTTGTTCGTATACTCAGAAATAGACATCCCGCCTTGGACCAGTTGAAGAAACTCCACCTCTTTTGCAAACCGAACGCTATCAGGAAAATATTCTTCGTAGAATTTACTCCTAAACGCTTCCCAAGTAATAGGAGTTTGAGCGTCTGTCAAGAGAGCTTTCACGCTCGCCCACCAGTGGTTCGCTTCACCAGTCAACAAATACTCAGCGTACGCCAACCTGTTCACATCTGGGCAGCGTTTGGCGTTGAAAATTCTCTCAATATCTCCCAGCCACTGATCAGCCTCATCAGGGAGGCACTTTCCACTGAACTTAGCTGGGTGATGCTGCAGGAAGCTCTCCAAACTCCACTCGGCAGTAGGTTGAGCAGCGTTTGAAGAGGATGCTCCAGGTGTACCTCTGGTGGCAGCAAGAATCTCCATCAATTGTCTTTGCGTGTTTTCAGAATTTACACGCGAAGCCTCCAAACCTTGCATAGCAGCCTGGTTTTGCTGCATCAACGTGGCGTTCTGCTCCAGTAACGTTGTGTTCTGTTGATGCAGCCTTTCAACCACGGTTTCCAACAACCTAGTGCTGCTGGACGTATCAGACTCGTTCGGTTGAGGAGGAGGAGGTAGCCTAGGTGCCATTTGTTCTCTGGATGCAGAGAAAAACAAACGAGTGTTAGTTATGTCCAAGAGTTAAAACAATAATAACTCGTTAAACATGCAATAAGCACACAGCAAAGACACAGTGCACTCATAACCCTACAGTGTCCTTAAAAGAACAAAACTGCTCTGATACCAATAAATGTAACATCCCAATAAATAGTAATTACCATTAATTAGAACTAATCACATTTACAGAGTTAAACAGTGCAGTCTTAACTAAAATCAGCTAATTAAAAGCCGAACGTACAAAATATACGGGAAATCAAAATCTATACACAATTCCAAGTTCTGGACGAACGGCTCTCCAAAACTAATAAGCCGAACGTCCCAAAATACAAAAAACACTAATAGCTACAACTGGACGAGCGCTCTACTGCTCAGCTTTAACTTCAACTTCTACCAGGTTGACGTCCTCCAAATTTTCTTCTTCTAGCATCTCATCAAGTGGCACCTCTCCATCTGCTCACATCCACAACGGATGATCATTGCATTGACAAGACGGACGTACATAACCAGTAGACAACACAAGGAATTTGCAAGGGTAAGCTTAGGTAATTTAATTCATACAATCAACATATTTTAACATACACAATCAATCATACAGTTCATACAGCAATAGGCATATATCCAAACATATAATAACTCATTCAAACTCTCATAATTAACGACTGTCCGGACTGTATGAAGCCATGTATCTACAGGCGTTCTTGCACCCGGGTGGTGTGGTAACTGGGAAACACTCAACAGCTGCCACCCGAGGTTAACCCTATCAGTCCAAAGTACTCAATAGGACTAGGGCCTCCTGCCATTCCCACGCATGACCTACTTCCCCCTACATGAGGACGAGCACTCACGGAATATCAGGATGAACAGCCATCAGCAGCTTTACCATGGTCATACTACATAACTTACACATTCAGATCATATAGACGTTCCTCCTTGGAACGTTCGTTCAAATTTCATTTTCAATATTTCACTTAAAATAACGTTCACACATCTTAACCATTTCTATTATTCACATTTTCATTCTATGTTCCACTTCCATAAAATAACGAGCGCTCATCCTTTTCAAAATAAGGACGAACGTTAGTTCATTACAGAGAAATAATCGTTTCTGAACAAAAGAAACGAACCTTTGTCCTCTGACGGACGTTATGAGTAGTTAAATAAAGTAGTTGAATTGATTCCAAAAGATCTGAATAATACTTAGAAAAATTTTAAGTATAAAGACTCTAGGTCGAATGAAAAGGATAAAGACATTACCAAATTATTTATATAAACAACAGAGTATGATTTAATTCAGAAGACAAAACTGTCAGGCAATGACCGAACGTCAATTAATAATTTGGACGAACGCTATTTACGTTCGCTCATGAATCAATGATAAGGACGAGCGTTCAAGTATAAACCGTACACAGCTTAGGACGAACGCTAGGTGAATGACCGAGCACTAAAATAGAACGAACACTCATTTAGAACGAACGTTCGGTATTAGACCGAACGCTAATCAGGACGAACGCTTGATCTAAGACCGAGAGCTCATTTGGACGAACGCTCAGTATAAGACTAAGCGCTACCTATGACGAACGCTGGAATATAAAACCGAGCGTTACTAAAATACTTCAATTTATTTCAATCGTTGGACACGCTAGGCTGAGCCGAATGCTCAAACCTAACCCTTCACACAAAGGACGCTCGCTCTTCATCAGGATCCTTTCCGAATGAAAGAATTCTTATTCTAAGTCCTTTTCAAGGGAAACCGAACGGTATAAGACCGTTCGATGACGAGCGTACATTATCAAGCAGAGAATATGATATTTTCCAGATTTTTCATTTTACAATAACTTTACAGTTTTCATACGATTCATAACTTATAATTTCTCTCCACCATAAATCTCATACATTACAAAATTCATATTATCATCCCAAACCATACAGAAATTTAATCATATTCCAAATCATACGTTTCATTCTCAGCATACAGTTCAAACAATATTCATCATATACATCCAGTGCAACCATGCTCGTTCATGCATACTTAAACATCAAATATTTCATGCATTTCAGACATCCCGTACACTTCATTGCTTTCATACACATCAAACAAGTATTAAATTAAATTACTAAAGCTTCCCTTACCTGGTTCAGTAGTGCACTTCCAAATGCTTAAGGTTTCTCTCGTGCTCTCACGGCTTTCTATCCAGAATTTCACTCAACAACTTCCACTTAACTAATACACCAAAATCATAAACAGATCAGACCTCTAACCCACACATGCAACCAGAATTTTGGTTCGCATGAACTAAATAGACGAGATGCAGAGACGAGAACTTACCAGTTCAGATCTCGGTTTTGTTCGGTTCAGCGCGATGCTCACAGTGCAGGGAACGTTTCTACGGTATCTGAAATGGGATCGGAGGGGATGATGGTGAGTTATCTTAGAGAGAAGATGAAGACGGTTTAGAGAGAGGGCAGAGAATTTGAAAGCAGAAACTCTGGGAAGAAGATGAAGCATGCAGAAGGGAGAGGAAGAGTTTTCCAGAAAAGTTCATTTTGTTCCTTCCCACATCCGCACGATCGTGCGTCTCCCCTGCCGACACCTGTATCCCCATTACTGATTCCCATTCTATTTCGGTGACACTTGGCATTGTGACAGAGGGAGTGCATGTGCGTTATTAATGCACTGCAGAGGGGTTTTCCCTTCATAAATATTGATTTGACAAGGTGTTTATCATGATTAATTTTCCAGGGTTCTACATTCTCCCTAACTACAAAAATTTTCGTTGCAAGGATACACCAAATCCTTGCTTGAAGAGGTAAGAAAGTTCTGTTCCAAAGTTAATTTAGTTTTCGCATGCATTTAACTATTTCTTCGTGATGTGTTTAGAATTTTCAATCTCATGAAAATTTTGCTTTCTGTTTATGATTTTCTTGTGTTAAGATAACTTGAACAGCTCATTACAAATTCAGTAATTTACAATTCATGTTTAAGTCATTTCGATTTCAATTCTTTTCTTCCATTGACAAAAAATAATATCTAGTAGAAAAATTCATGATATTCAACAATGTTTCTTTACATGATAAAACGAGCATGTTTGGGTATATTAGAAGTTCTGCACACATAAGTTTTGGTTATTGGATACATAAGATTTAGTAATTGAGGATAATAAACTATTATTTTAGAATGTGCTTGAGAAAAAAATTGAAGACAGATAATGAATTTTGGGTGTTTAGTGTTAGACATACGAGTCTAAGTCTCACATTAGACAGAAATGAGAAAAGTAGATATAAAGTACGATGCATTAATTCATTGTTTTAATATTTTAGGTAGAGAAAGATGTCAATCTCTTATGTATTTAGATTCAAATTTTATTGATCTGATCTCTAGTGAATCTTTTTCGTAAACCTTACATTTAGTATGGAGGAAAAAGAAAGAAAAAACAATATTTATGAATCATTGTCACGTCCCATTAATGTGTGTGCTGAGTCACCACTGTGCTGCCATAAATGCGCCCACGCTCCAAGTGCAGTGCAATTAAAACGCACTCACATTCCCTGACCCCTCTCTGCCATGTGTCAATTCGGAAGGTTCTGAATGCAGTAGTGGAAGCCAGGTGTCAGCGCAAGAGATAACGTCCGTTTGACTATGGGAAGGGAATTAATTTTTCTGAAACACTTTTCCCTTCTCTGCGCACACCTTCATCTTCCTCAGAAATTCAAACCTCCATTTTCTCCTCCTTCTCTCTAGAACCTTGCTTCTTCTCTCTTCTGTAACTCACCATTCTGCACTCCGATCACGTTTCAGAGCCGTGAGGACGATCACTGCACCAAGAGCTCCAGATTGAACCGAACAACTTACAGTTCTGGTAAGTTTTATTTGGACGCTCGTTTCTGGAAATTCCTGCAAACCATATTCCGGTGCATGCAATGGTGTGGACTAAGTATTTTTTTTTTTTTGGTTAGTTTAGTTGGAAAGCTTGAGTGAAACGTTGAGAGAGTCTCGGTTAGACGAATCAAGATCCACTCCTTTTAGGACGTTCACTACAATCCGGGTAAGGGAAGCTTATTGGTTTGATTCATGTGAATTTCTGTACTGCATGTGTGTTATTGTGATGTTGAAAATATGATTTATGATTTTGGACTTTTGGTATGAGAATATGATTCTGAAATGATGTATGAAAGTGATGTAATGTGCTATGGTTTGAATTATTTGAAACATGAACTGTATGATGAGATGCTGCAATGAAAATGTATGGAGTTGTATCATGATATGAGTAAATTGATGTATGAAAGATTATACTGAAAAATGTGTATACTGTAAGTTGATTTTGAATATGTAAGACTATGAAAATGAACGTTCGTATCGATACGGTCATTTACCGTTCGGTAGTCTTAGTAATTTCCTTGAAGTAGTTGAACCCTTTCATTTGGAAAGGACTCCCTTTGAGGACGAACGCCCTCTTATATAGCTTTACGTTTGAGCATTTGGCCAGACGTACACTTCATGAGTGTTGCGTGAGAATTGAGAAGCTTGATATCATCCTTTTTGATCACTTAGTCAAATTGTAAGACTTAAATTTAAGTATTTTATCTTAATAGAAATCCCAAAACTTCTTTGATTTTGGGCGCGTACGTCCTGAAGTGGCGCTCGGTCTTAGCCCGAACGCTCGTCCTCAAAAGAGTAAATGATAAGTAGCGCTCGGTCTGATACCGAACGCTCGTCCAAATGAGTATGTGGTAAAAGAACGCTCTGTACCATACCGAACGTTCGTTCCTTCCTAAATTATCAACGAGCGGTAATAGCGTTCGTCCCAAATTTGAAATAGCGTTCGTCCGTAAAAATCTAAATAGCGGTTGTCCAATAATCCTAGTAACGTTCGTCCAAGATTTCAGTGACGTTCGTCCAAAAGTTTCATTTTAACGCTCGGTCATTGACTGGCGGTTGACTCTTGAATTAAATCGTGTTTGGATCCTGTATCTAAACAATTTGTGATATATCTATCCATTTGATTCGTTCCAGAGTTATTGAATTTAAATTATTCTAAGTATTATCCGGGTCGTACTAAAGTCAGTTCATTTAACTGATTCAAAGGAGTCTTTCTCGGTCTCGCTCTCGACGTTCGTCCTTGTTATGAAGGGGAGTGAACGTTCGTCCTTTTTATGCAAGTGGAACATAGAATGAAAATGTATTTAAGAGGAAGAATTAAGATGTGCGAACACTATAAGAGTTGAAATTGTGATTATGGTTTTTGAACGAGCGTTCCATGGAGGAACGACTCTTGAATGGAAATTGAGATTTTTGTAAAGTATGAATGTGGTAAGCTTAGCTGGCGGGTCATCCTGATATTCCGTGAGTGCTCGTTCTCAAGTAGAGAGGAGCATGTCATGTGTGGGAATGGCAGGAGGTCTTAGTCCATAACTGTAACTTGGACAGAACGGACTAACCTCAGGTGGCAGCTGACGCGTATTCCAGCTCTTCCACCTGGGTGCACGGACGTCGTAGCTACACAGAATTCATACAAGTCCGGACGGTCGGTTTAGTATCAGGATTTTGATTAAGTTAATGATTGAATGAAATGTATGGGTTGTGACTTATTTGATTGTGTATTTGATATGTATGAAAAGTATGTTTGATTTGAATTAAATTAAGTAAGCTTACCCTTGCACTTCCATTGTGTTGTCTGTCTATGTATGTCCGTCTTGTCAAATGCAATGATCATCCGTGTGGATGTGAGCAGATGGAGATGCTTCTCTGGAGCAAGCGCTTGAAGAGGAAGTGATTGCTGAAGATAACTTAGTTGAAGTTGAAGTGAAGGCCGAACAGTACAGGCGTTCGGTTTAGTGTAGTTAGAATAGCGAGCGGCTGTGAGCGAGCGCTCTTTTGTTAATTGTAAATATTTGAACGTTTCGGTCAGGTTTTGTAAACCGTTCGTTCTAATTATTTTGTAAACGCTCGTCAAATTATATTATGAAAGGCCGTTCGGCCATTTATGAATTTCTGTTTCCTTTTATATTAAAACTGTTTTGTTATATTGATTAATGTGATTATTCTAAGTATATAGTTGATGACTGTATAATTTTGGGATGTTACATTATTGGTATCAGAGCAGTTTTGTTCTTCTAAGGACACTGTAGGTTATGAGTGCACTATGTTTTTGCTGTGTGCTTATTGCTTGTTTAACGAGTTATTGTTTTAACTCTTGAACATTATTAACGATCGTTTTTCTCTGATCCAGAGAACTAATGGCGCCTAGACTCCCTCCTCCTCCGCAACCGAGCGAGCCTGATACGTCCAACAACACCAGGTTGTTGGAAACAGTGGTGGAACGACTGCATCAACAAAACACCACTTTAATGGAGCAGAATGCTGTTCTGATGCAGCAGAATCAGAGCGCCATGCAAAGTTTAGAGGCTGCTCGCGCTAATTCTGAGGAAACTCAGAGACAATTGATGGAACTCATCTCTGCCACCAGAGGCACGCCAGGAGCGTCCTCTTCCAATGCTGTTCACCATACAGAGTGGAGTTTGGAGAGCTTTCTTCAACACCACCCGGCCAAATTTAATGGAAAATGTCTACCGGACGAGGCAGACCAGTGGCTACGGGACATGGAGAGAATTTATAATGCTAAGAGGTGTCCAGATGATAATCGCTTAGCATTCACGGAGTACCTTCTGACGGGAGAAGCGAGTCACTGGTGGGCGAGCGTAAAAGCAATTCTGACGGACGCTCACAGCCCCATTAATTGGGAAGTGTTCAGAGCCAAATTTTACGAAGAATACTTCTCTGACAGCGTACGGTTTGCCAAGGAAGTGGAATTTCTTCAGCTGGTTCAGGGAGGAATGTCCGTTTCAGAGTATACAAATAAATTCAAGCATCTGGTAAGGTTCAACACGATGGCCACTAGTGAAGAGTGGCAATGCAGGAAGTTCGAAAATGGGCTGAGGAGTGATTTGAAAGTACTAATTTCCAGCCTATGTATCCGTTCGTTCCCTGCAATGGTGGAGAGAGCGAAAGTATTAGAAAAGAATATGGCTGAGGCCGAACAGCATAAGAAGCAACAAATCTCCAGGGGATCGATTCTAGCAAGATCAAATGTGAATCGGAATAGAACTCCCTACGCTCGTCCAGGACAGTCAAGTGGATCGCAGACAATGGTAGTTGCTGGACAGTCGGGACAACAGGGGGCAGTAAGATGTTTTCAATGTGGAGGGCCCCATTACAAGTCAGCTTGCCCTCAACTGATAGGAGTGAAATATTGCACTCGTTGTAGAAGACACGGCCACTTAGAAAACGAGTGTAATATGGGTGGACGTGCAGTGATGAGACCACCCAACACTGGAAGAAATCAAGCAAGAGGTGGTGGACGAGCCCAAGCTGTTGGGCGTGTATATGCGATTACTGGTGCAGAGGCAGCAAGTTCAGGTACACTTATTACCAGCACGTGCTTGTTATATGGAATGAAATGTTGCGTGTTGTTTGACTCGGGGGCGACACACTCCTTCATCTCGAAGGCGTGCGTTGATAAGTTGGGGATAGTGGCGAGAGAGATGCAGTTTGATTTGGTGGTGTCAACACCAGCAGCTGGTGAGGTTAGGACGTCTACCATGTGCGTTAGATGTCCTATTGAGGTAGAAGGGCGTAGATATAAGGTGAGCCTCATATGTTTGCCTCTCAAAGACTTAGAAGTAATTTTGGGAATGGATTGGCTGAATACCAATCGCATTCTCATAGATTGTGGAGCTAAGAAGTTGGTGTTTCCTGAAGAAGACGAGGAGTATTTGGGTGTGACGCTCAGCCAGTTGAAAGAAGATATCATGGAGGGCGCGAGTTGCTTTTTGATCATGACGAACGAAGACAGAGAGAGTGCGGGTAAAAGTTTTGAACGTTCGTCCAATAAGTACACTGAAGGACGAACGGTTGTGGACGAATTCCCGGATGTATTTCCGGATGAAGTGCCAGGACTCCCTCCTGTTCGTGAAGTGGAATTTACGATTGATTTAGTAACGACCGCAGCACCCATATCCGTCCAACCATATAGAATGGCACCAGCCGAACTGGTGGAACTCAAGATGCAAATTGAAGATTTAATGGACAAGAAATTCATTCGCCCAAGCGTGTCACCTTGGGGAGCGCCCGTATTATTGGTGAAGAAGAAGGATGGCAGCTCTCGGCTATGCATTGACTATCGTCAATTGAATAAGCTGACCATCAAGAATAAATACCCATTGCCTCGGATTGACGATCTACTGGACCAGTTGCATGGAGCGAGCGTCTTCTCTAAAATAGATTTGAGGTCAGGCTATCACCAGATTCGGGTTAAGGAAGGAGACATCCAGAAGACGGCCTTCCGTTCGCGATACGGACATTATGAATACGTGGTCATGCCGTTTGGTGTGACGAACGCTCCAGCTGTCTTCATGGACTATATGAACCGGATCTTCAGGCCGTACTTAGACAAGTTTGTGGTGGTGTTCATTGACGATATTCTCATCTACTCCAAGAGTTGTGAAGAGCATGAAGAGCATTTGAGGTTGGTACTTGGAGTGTTGAGAGAAAAAGAGTTGTACGCTAAGCGGTCCAAATGTGAATTTTGGATGAAGGAAGTGCAGTTCTTGGGTCACGTTGTGTCTGCTGGTGGGATTTCAGTTGATCCGGCTAAGGTACGAGCGGTCTTGGAATGGGAGAGTCCACGCTCGGTCACTGAAGTGAGAAGTTTCGTGGGACTCGCGGGCTACTATAGGCGTTTCATAGAAGGATTTTTTAAGATAGTAGCACCGTTAACACAACTGACCAGGAAGGATCACCCGTTCGCCTGGACCGATCGGTGTGAATCTAGTTTTCAAGAACTGAAGCAGAAGTTGACGAGCGCTCCAGTTTTGGTAATTCCGGACACCGCCAAACCTTTCGAAGTTTACTGTGACGCATCTCACCAAGGTTTGGGGTGCGTTCTTATGCAAGAGAAGAAGGCAGTGGCGTACGCTTCTCGGCATTGAAGATACATGAGAGGAATTATCCGACGCACGACCTGGAGCTGGCAGCGGTCGTCTTCGCTTTGAAGATTTGGAGACACTACTTGTATGGATCCGTTTTCAAGGTCTTCAGCGATCACAAGAGCCTCAAGTACCTCTTCGATCAAAAGGAGTTAAACATGAGACAAAGGAGGTGGTTGGAGTTCTTGAAGGATTATGACTTCGAGTTGCTTTATCATCCTGGTAAAGCGAACGTTGTGGCAGACGCGTTGAGCAGAAAGGTGGTACATGTGTCGTCCATGATGGTACGTGAGTTGAGCCTTGTGGAAAGCTTTAGAGACCTAAGGTTGCAGTTCAATTTAGAACCGGACAGCATCAAATGCTGCAACCTTAGGATATCCAGTAACGTGTTTGACCGGATCAGAATGAAGCAGCTTGAAGATGAGGAATTGATGAAGATAAGAGGCGCGCTCGGCACAGATCAAGCAAAACATTTCAATACTGGAACGGACGGCCTATTACGTTATATGGGTAGGACGTGCGTTCCAAATGATGGAGAGCTGAAGCGAATCATATTGGAAGAAGGACATCACAGTCGTCTTAGCATGCATCCTGGCATGACTAAGATGTATCACGATTTAAAGCAGTCGTTCTGGTGGCCAGGAATGAAGAATGATGTCGCACGTTTTGTGGCTTCATGTCTAACTTGTCAACGTGCCAAAGCTGAATATCAAAGACCGGGCGGCCTACTGCAACCTTTGGAGATTCCAGAATGGAAGTGGGACAGCATTTCAATGGACTTCGTGACACACTTGCCTCGCACATTCAAGAATCACGATTCCATTTGGGTGATAGTGGATCGTTTAACAAAGAGTGCTCACTTCCTACCCATCAACCTGAAGATGTCATTGACCAACTTGGCAAAGCTCTACATCAAAGAGATCGTTCGTCTGCATGGAGTGCCGTCCAGCATTATTTCTGACCGAGACACCAGGTTCACCTCTCGGTTTTGGCAGTCGTTGCAAAGTGAACTGGGCAACAAACTCCAAATGAGTTCAGCGTACCATCCTCAGACGGACGGTCAATCCGAGAGAACAATTCAGACGCTCGAAGATTTATTAAGGACGTGCGTACTCGATCACATGGGAGTTTGGGATGAAATCCTGCCGTTAGTGGAGTTCACCTACAACAACAACTTCCAGTCAAGCATTGGAATGGCTCCTTTTGAATCTCTTTACGGACGTAAATGCTGCACACCACTTTGCTGGTTTCAAGAAGGAGAAAACATATTGACTGGACCCGAGCTCGTTCAACAAACGACTGAAAAGGTGAAATTAATTCAAGAGAGGTTGAAGACGTCCAGAAGCAGGCAGAAGTCATACGCAGATAAGAGGAGACGACCCTTGGAGTTCGAAGCTGGCGATCATGTTTTTCTAAGGTTAAATCCAACTACGGGAGCAGGAAGAGCATTGCGTTCAAAGAAATTATCTCCTAAGTTCGTGGGGCCGTACCAGATCACAAGAAAGATTGGACCTGTTGCATACGAGCTAGCCCTACCTCCACAATTGTCCAACCTTCATCCAGTGTTTCACGTCTCGCAACTTCGAAAGTACGTAGCTGATCCCTCGCACATATTGGAACTGGAGGACGTTCGTCTTCGACAAGACCGAACGCTAGAGATGAAACCGATTCGCATTGAAGACGAACGCACCAAGTTATACAAAGGAAAGAACGTTCGGTTAGTTAAAGTGGTGTGGGACGAGAAGACGGGCGACTCTACCTGGGAAGTGGAAGACGCTATGAAAGACTTGTACCCTCACCTCTTCCCTGGTAAGACTTAATTTTCGAGGACGAAAATTTTTTTTAGTTAGGGGGATTGTCACGTCCCATTAATGTGTGTGCTGAGTCACCACTGTGCTGCCATAAATGCGCCCACGCTCCAAGTGCAGTGCAATTAAAACGCACTCACATTCCCTGACCCCTCTCTGCCATGTGTCAATTCGGAAGGTTCTGAATGCAGTAGTGGAAGCCAGGTGTCAGCGCAAGAGATAACGTCCGTTTGATTATGGGAAGGGAATTAATTTTTCTGAAACACTTTTCCCTTCTCTGCGCACACCTTCATCTTCCTCAGAAATTCAAACCTCCATTTTCTCCTCCTTCTCTCTAGAACCTTGCTTCTTCTCTCTTCTGTAACTCACCATTCTGCACTCCGATCACGTTTCAGAGCCGTGAGGACGATCACTGCACCAAGAGCTCCAGATTGAACCGAACAACTTACAGTTCTGGTAAGTTTTATTTGGACGCTCGTTTCTGGAAATTCCTACAAACCATATTCCGGTGCATGCAATGGTGTGGACTAAGTATTTTTTTTTTGGTTAGTTTAGTTGGAAAGCTTGAGTGAAACGTTGAGAGAGTCTCGGTTAGACGAATCAAGATCCACTCCTTTTAGGACGTTTCACTACAATCCGGGTAAGGGAAGCTTATTGGTTTGATTCATGTGAATTTCTGTACTAAATGTGTGTTATTGTGATGTTGAAAATATGATTTATGATTTTGGACTTTTGGTATGAGAATATGATTCTGAAATGATGTATGAAAGTGATGTAATGTGCTATGGTTTGAATTATTTGAAACATGAACTGTATGATGAGATGCTGCAATGAAAATGTATGGAGTTGTATTATGATATGAGTAAATTGATGTATGAAAGATTATACTGAAAAATGTGTATACTGTAAGTTGATTTTGAATATGTAAGACTATGAAAATGAACGTTCGTATCGATACGGTCATTTACCGTTCGGTAGTCTTAGTAATTTCCTTGAAGTAGTTGAACCCTTTCATTTGGAAAGGACTCCCTTTGAGGACGAACGCCCTCTTATATAGCTTTACGTTTGAGCATTTGGCCAGACGTACACTTCATGAGTGTTGCGTGAGAATTGAGAAGCTTGATATCATCCTTTTTTATCACTTAGTCAAATTGTAAGACTTAAATTTAAGTATTTTATCTTAATAGAAATCCCAAAACTTCTTTGATTTTGGGCGCGTACGTCCTGAAGTGGCGCTCGGTCTTAGACCGAACGCTCGTCCTCAAAAGAGTAAATGATAAGTAGCGCTCGGTCTGATACCGAACGCTCGTCCAAATGAGTATGTGGTAAAAGAACGCTCTGTACCATACCGAACGTTCGTTCCTTCCTAAATTATCAACGAGCGGTAATAGCGTTCGTCCCAAATTTGAAATAGCGTTCGTCCGTAAAAATCTAAATAGCGGTTGTCCAATAATCCTAGTAACGTTCGTCCAAGATTTCAGTGACGTTCGTCCAAAAGTTTCATTTTAACGCTCGGTCATTGACTGGCGGTTGACTCTTGAATTAAATCGTGTTTGGATCCTGTATCTAAACAATTTGTGATATATCTATCCATTTGATTCGTTCCAGAGTTATTGAATTTAAATTATTCTAAGTATTATCCGGGTCGTACTAAAGTCAGTTCATTTAACTGATTCAAAGGAGTCTTTCTCGGTCTCGCTCTCGACGTTCGTCCTTGTTATGAAGGGGAGTGAACGTTCGTCCTTTTTATGCAAGTGGAACATAGAATGAAAATGTATTTAAGAGGAAGAATTAAGATGTGCGAACACTATAAGAGTTGAAATTGTGATTATGGTTTTTGAACGAGCGTTCCATGGAGGAACGACTCTTGAATGGAAATTGAGATTTTTGTAAAGTATGAATGTGGTAAGCTTAGCTGGCGGGTCATCCTGATATTCCGTGAGTGCTCGTTCTCAAGTAGAGAGGAGCATGTCATGTGTGGGAATGGCAGGAGGTCTTAGTCCATAACTGTAACTTGGACAGAACGAACTAACCTCAGGTGGCAGCTGACGCGTATTCCAGCTCTTCCACCTGGGTGCACGGACGTCGTAGCTACACAGAATTCATACAAGTCCGGACGGTCGGTTTAGTATCAGGATTTTGATTAAGTTAATGATTGAATGAAATGTATGGGTTGTGACTTATTTGATTGTGTATTTGATATGTATGAAAAGTATGTTTGATTTGAATTAAATTAAGTAAGCTTACCCTTGCACTTCCATTGTGTTGTCTGTCTATGTATGTCCGTCTTGTCAAATGCAATGATCATCCGTGTGGATGTGAACAGATGGAGATGCTTCTCTGGAGCAAGCGCTTGAAGAGGAAGCAAGCGCTTGAAGAGGAAGTGATTGCTGAAGATAACTTAGTTGAAGTTGAAGTGAAGGCCGAACAGTAAAGGCGTTCGGTTTAGTGTAGTTAGAATAGCGAGCGGCTGTGAGCGAGCGCTCTTTTGTTAATTGTAAATATTTGAACGTTTCGGTCAGGTTTTGTAAACCGTTCGTTCTAATTATTTTGTAAACGCTCGTCAAATTATATTATGAAAGGCCGTTCGGCCATTTATGAATTTCTGTTCCCTTTTATATTAAAACTGTTTTGTTATATTGATTAATGTGATTATTCTAAGTATATAGTTGATGACTGTATAATTTTGGGATGTTACAATCATTGTTCTATTTCTAACTTTTTTATTATCATCTCTAACATTTTTTTATAGGCAAATAATTATATTAAATAGAGCATTTGAGATCTTCAATCCATATATATATAAGAGAATAGTGAAATGTTTTGAATCTAAACATTTAAAGTCTCCAATTTTACATTTGAACAACCTCCACAACAACATTGAATGTTAAAATAATTTTTTATTAAGCCTACGATTATAAATAAATTCACAAAAACTATTTTTATTATGAAAAAAAAAAACATATAAACGAGACAGATGACATAAGAGAGATCAAAAGAATAGGTAGTAAAAGAAAACCATGAATAAACCGGAGAAAAAAATCCTTCATGTATATCCAATATAAGATAATTAATCTCATACATGTTTCCTTGATGAATCTAGGTAAGCTAAATATTTGGACCATAGGTTGGTCGAATTGATCCAACTAATTAACACTCCTAACAAACACAGCAATGGTGAAATCCAATCTTTTATAATTAATCTCTATGTGTAAATGCAGAATACAGACTTAAAATCTCAAACTCTTGGTTGATTTATCATTTGGAATATTAGATAAAGAAAAACATCAAGTTAAGAAAAAAAGTAAAAGAAAAGTTGTAACTTTAAAGTATTGGGGGGACGAACTAAACATGGTGCAACCTAATGCCGGTTCAATCTTCACATCAAGAGTCAATTTTTGGTAGTTGATTCTCCTCCAATGGACTAATTCTTTTTTTTTCTGCTATCTATACCCTGTTTTAAGAACTGCAACCTATTTCTGCACAAAATTTACATTACCAGAAATCAACGACAAGAAAATAAAACAATTAACGAATGAAGGGCATTAACAAATACCAAGACCACTGCACAAGTGCGAAACCCTGAATCCACTAATCAGACTGCTAATATAGCTTCATAGGGATATTTACACGGTAAGGGCAAGTCAAAACCATTTAATAATCCAATAACCGTACTTGATAGCAAAAATTTGATGAAAAGATATTTAAAAACTGAAATTCCAAGATCTATGTACTGCAAACCTGGATAGCCCAAAACACCAGCCCGCATAAATTACAAATAATATGACAAAGGCTTTACATGTATAGCATGGAACACAAGATAAAAATATTGTCAATCAAGTGATGTGCCACAAAAACACAATTATGGATGATAAACCTTACTTGGAATCAGTAAGGCGGCCATGTAGGCTCCATCTTTGGCGAAAACCTTCAATGCCCTCAATTCCACTAGCAAGAATTAGGCGCCTATACATATGAAACCAAGGTACATAAGATGTCCACAGATTGAAAATTCTAAACATCACATTCACACACCCAAATGTCACACGATATCCAATACACATATATTGTCAAAAGTTTTGGGTGCTAAAGTGAGGAAATAAGGTCAATCAATAGAAGTATATAAGGCAATCCAAGAGCTCTTATGAATTTAGTTTATAGTTTTTAGTGCCTAAAGAGAACTTATTTTATACAAATTCACTACCAACTTCAATAAAATAAACTATGTGCTTTAGATATTGGAGATCAGTTTGAAAAAACAAAATAAAACTTAGTCCTAGGTTTTGATTTATTTTTTAAATAGATATTAGAAGTCCAAATAAGAACAAATATTCTTCTCTACCATCATAAATTTTGGGATAAGTACAGTAATATCTTTAGAAGAGTAAGATAGAGCACCACCTTCCTTAAAATAAAAGCAATGAAATGTTTAGTCATAAAAGATAATAATGTCTAAAGAAGCTGAAGTTTCTGTAGTTTAAAATCTTAGGAAAAATCATTCTTCAAGGATTTATTAAAAGCTTGCTTTATGCTCCATTAGGATATGTAAAGAAAAGAAACATTCTAGACAATGGACCACATTACAGGACTACTTGAACATACCTCTCCAATGATGTAACTTCTGCCTCAAGCTGAGAGGCCCTCCCCTTGGCTTCATCTAGAGGCATTGATAAACCCAACTTCAATTCACTATCTTGAAGTCGCTTCCGTATCTCCTTATCCTGGAGTTTATTTATTTTTATTCCAAAAAAAAGTAAAGGTGATGATAATCTAACAAACTTAATTGTCCTAAATCTTTATCTCCAACAATAACAATTAGCAAATACTACACATATTAAAGATCATTCAAAGAAGATTACATATGATTTAGTGGTAAAATGGAAGAGATGGAGTAAGGAGGAAGAAAAATAAATGAATATTCATAAATGATATCTGATAACAATGTTCTCACCCTTCGTTCAGCACATTGCTTATATAAAGCAATTTCATCTTGACAAAATGGTTCAATGTCATTGATTTGCAAGCCTGCAAGATATAATAAAGCTCATAAAACGTTCAGATAAAAAAGGCTGCAATAGACAAACATCTAATATTAAAAACAATTATCTCGTTAACATACTGCACTGTTACTGAACCTTGTTGAAGTTTTAGTCCTTTAACTTCTCCAATCTGGGCATACCAAAAAAGTGTACCCACTTTTTTTACAAGGTCGGAAAAAAATCAAGTGACTCACGTTCCTACATAACCCTAATCCTAATTACAAAACAACGAAGCAAAATAACTGCTTAATGCATGTTGTAAGGAATCGTAATTAAAAAAAAAAAAAAAAAAAAAAAAAAAAAAAAAAAAGAAGACAAAACAAACGGGGAAGGAAGGAACGAGCGCTGGAAAGCGCCAGTTTTGCTGGCCATAAGGGACAGCAAACGTTGCTTCCATTCCCCATTCAAAAACAAGAAAAAGAAAATAAAAAGGGAGTATGGGGGTGGAAATCATTCCTGCAAAACTGAGAGAAGGTGAGGTGGGGAGCTGCTGAAGTGCAAGGAGGCTTTGGTGCTGCATCTGGAGGAGTGGAAGAGTGGCAGCAAGTTCTGGGAAAGAGGAGAAGTGGAGAACTTTTGAAGTTGGAAGGAGATCAAACCCTTTGGAGATAAATTCAAGGAAGTCTTCAAGAGGTAAGGGGTGCTAGATTTTTCGTTTTGATTAGTTAATCTTACTGTTTTTGTAGAAATCTAAAAGCTTTAGAGTTAAAAATGGAGGTTTTTCTGGTTTTCTGGAAAACCTGTGATTCTGCAGAATCTGCAGAATCGCGTTCGTCCAATTCGGTTTCAAATTGGACGTTCGTCCAAAACTAGACGAATTGAACGTTCGCCCACTTCGATTTGAACGCTCGTTTTTCTTTAGCCTGACGAGCGTTCGCTCATGCTTTCGCTAATGCGTTCGTCCTAACAGTATATGACCAAATATAGGTGGGTTTCTGAGCGTTCGTTCATATAGTGGATTAACGAGCGTTGGTGATCAGGATTTGAGTAGAGAGCGTCTGTGTGCGCCTGTGAACGTTCGTTCATTTTCCGGGTAAGGGAAGCTTATTTGATTTAATTCATGTTGTGTGCTTCGTTTGAACGTTCGTTAATTACTGTATGAATATATTGCATGATGTGCTGTGATTTGAGTTGCATGAACGTTCGTTATTTACTGAGTGAAAAATGATATATGACTAAGTTTACGTATGTTGTATGAAATATATGAGATTTGGATGATATGGATTATATGAAGATTGTAAATTGTACCATGACATGAACGAATGGAATTTATGAACTTGTATAATGAGAAACGAACTGAAAAATGGATTTTTGTAAGAATTTTCCCTATGAAAATGCACATCTGTACTGAACAGTCATTGACCGTTCGGTTTTTATCTTGTTTTGGAGGAGCGTCCTCTTATCTAAAACCTATGCTTGAGCGTTCGTCCATATATTAAATTGAACGTTCGTCCTAATCTTCTATTGAACGTTCGTCCTAATCTTCTATTGAACGTTCGTCCTAATCTTATATTGAACGTGCGTCCTAGTCTTATACTGAACGTTTGTCCAAGTTGGTGTTCAGTCTTTTATTGAACGCTCCCTCTAATAGGCGCTCGGTCTCACACTGAGCGTTCGTCCAAATTGGCGCTCGGTTTTGAACTGAGTGTTCGTCCACATAGTGCTTGGTTCTGAACTTAGCGTTCGTCCTAAAGGGTGTTCGGTTTATACTGAACGCTCGTCCTAATGGTGCTCGGTTTTGAGAGGAGCGTTCGTCCTAAAAATGAGGCTCAGTCTTATACTGAGCGCTCGCTCTAAATGGTGTTCGGTTTTATTGAAATAGCGTACGTCCAACTTCAGATTTGCCACGTTCGGTCATTTATTTAAAATTCACGAGCGTCAGTTCATTTAACTGATTCTCAAGGTAATAACGTTCGTCCCAATGAACTCGGTTTCTAAGATTAGCGTTCGTCCTTTAGGGTGTTCTGTTTTAGACTGAACGCTCGTTCTAAAACAGGGGCTCGGTCTTAGATTGAGCGCCCACTCAAAATGGTGCTCGACATATACTGAGCGTTCGTTCTCTGATTCGAACGAGCGTCCTTTGGTCCCGTTTCCAGCGTTCGTCCTCGGCCTTATTGGGGACAGAACGTTCGTTTTTTTTAGTCTACAAAGAAATGATGAAAATAAATATGAAATTATAAAGGTTGAGAATATATGATATGAGAGCAAATTGTGACTTTTGAACGAGCGTTCCAATTAGGGACGACTCATTGATGAATAGTAATTTTGGAAAGTATACGAGATGAAATGAAAATATGATTATTGAACGAGCGTTCCAGGTAGGAATGACTCAGATAAATGTTGAAATTCGTAAAGTATGACTGTGGGAAGTTAATGCTGGCTGTTCAATCCTGATATTCCGTGAGTGATCGTCCTCAAGTAGAGGCGCACGTCATGCGTGGGAATGGCAGGAGGTCGACGTCCTTAGAGGTACTTTGGACGGACGTACTAACCTCGGGTGGCAGCTGATGAGAATGCCAGTTACCACACCACCCGGGTGCACGAACGCCTGTAACTACGCAGAATTCATACAGTCCGGACAGTCAGTCGTGTTGAGTTTTATTGAGTAAGTACGTTGAAGTGTATTGTTATGTAATGAATGTGTATGTTGAAATATGCATGTGTGATGAATGGTTTATTTGAAATTGTATGTTGATGCATGAGTTAAATTAAGTAAGCTTACCCTTTCGTTTCCTTGTGTTGTCTATTGTCCTTGTACGTCCGTCTTGTCATTGCAATGATCATCCGTGTGGGTGTGAGCAGAGGGAGACGAGCGTTTGGAAGAGGCGCTGAATGAAGAGAACCTGGTTGATGTCGAAGTGAAGACCGAGCAGTGAGGCGCTCGGCCAGTTATGTAGCCTGTATTAGAATGGTCGTTCGACCATCTTGCCTTGTTATTTTGATAGACCGTTCAGTATTTGTGCCGTGTAAACCGTTCGGTCAAGTCTCGTGTACGTTCGGCTTTTTCATTTGTAACTCTGAAGACGTGTGGCTTTGCGCGTCTGTTTTGTTACTATTGTAAGACTGTACTCAAGGACATTCGTCCTTGAGCGTTGTTTTGTTTTTAGTTGGAAAACTGTATCGAAATATTATTAAATGTGATATTCTGATTTTATGGTTTATGCTGTATTTTTGGGATGTCACATTAGTGGTATCAGAGCAGTTTTGTTCTTTTAAGGACACTGTAGGTTATGAGTACACTGTGTTTTTGCTGTGTGCTTAAATTGCGTTTAATGAGTTATTTTCGACTCTTTGAACAGGACTAACGTTCGTTCTTTTCTCCGTTCCAAAGAGTCAATGGCACCTAGACTTCCTCCTCCTCCACCACAGACCAATGAACATGATGTGCCCAACAACACCAGATTGTTGGAATCGGTGATCGAAAGGCTACAAGAGCAGAATGCTGTTCTGATGCAGCAAAACGCGACTAATTCACAAAATCTCGAAGCTGCTCGCGCTAATTCTGAAATGACTCAGAGGCAGCTGATGGAGATTCTTGCAGCTACTAGGGGTACGCCAGGAGCATCTGCTTCAAACACTACTCATCAGGCTGAGTGGAGTTTGGAAAATTTCTTGCAGCATCGTCCTGCAAAGTTTGATGGGAAATGCCTTCCTGACGAAGCTGATCAGTGGATAAGGGACATGGAGCAGATCTACAATGCCAAGCGATGTCCAGAAGACAACAGGTTAGCGTATACTGAGTATCTGCTGACTGGGGAGGCAAGTCACTGGTGGACAAGCGTTAAGATGATACTAACAGAAGCTGAAAGCCTTATTTCCTGGGAAGTGTTCAAGGAAAAATTTTATGAGGAGTATTTCCCGGACAGTGTCCGTTTCGGCAAAGAAGTGGAGTTTCTCCAGTTGGTGCAGGGCAATATGTCTGTTTCTGAGTACACTAACAGGTTCAAGCACTTGGTCCGTTTCAATACCATGGCTACCAGTGAAGTGTGGCAGTGCCGGAAGTTCGAAAATGGGCTGAGAAGTGATCTAAAGGTACTAATCTCCAGCCTTTGCATTAAGTCTTTTCCTGCCATGGTTGAGAGAGCAAAAGTGTTAGAAAAAAATGTGGCTGAAGTAGAACGACTGAAGAAACAACAACAACCAACTAGAGGGCCAATCATGTCCAGGCCTAATCTGAATCGGAATAGGTTGCCATATGCTCGCCCAGCACAACCATCTAATTCCCAGGCTATGGTTGTTGGTGGCCAGTCTGGACAGCACGGATCAGTCAAGTGTTTCCAATGCGGAGGACCACACTACCAGTCGTCTTGCCCTCAGTTATTGGGAGTAAAGTCCTGCACTCGTTGTGGAAGAAATGGTCATATAGAACGTGAGTGTAGAATGGGCGGACGAGCGGCAATGAGGCCGCTAAATGCTGGGAGGATGCAACAGGATCGGGGTGGACGAGCACAAGCTGTCGGTCGAGTGTATGCGATCACGGGCGCCGAAGCTGCCAGCTCAGGTACGCTCATCACCAGTACTTGTTTGCTGTTTGGAATGCCTGTTTGTGTATTGTATGATTCGGGGGCAACGCACTCCTTCATTTCGAAGGCGTGTGTTGAGAAATTGGGATTAGCCGAACGCGAGATGCAGTTCGACTTGGTAGTATCAACCCCAGCGGCTGGTGAGGTTAGGACGTCTACTGTATGTGTTAAGTGTCCTATAGAGGTTGAGGGGCGAAATTACAAAGTGAATCTCATTTGTCTACCCTTGAAAGATTTAGAAGTAATCTTAGGAATGGATTGGCTGGCTGCCAATCGCATTCTCATAGATTGCGGTGCAAAGGAATTGGTGTTTCCAGACGAGTATGAAGTGGATCTATCTGTGACGCTCGGTCAATTGAAAGAAGACATCGGGGATGGTGCCAGTTGTTTTCTGATCATGACGCATTCAGACGAACGAATTGAAGATTTGAATCATGAGCGACCGTCTAGTAAATCGAATGGAGGACGATCAGTCGTGGATGAATTCCCTGATGTATTTCCCGATGAAGTGCCTGGATTACCTCCTCCACGCGAGGTAGAATTTACTATCGACTTAGTGTCGAATGCTGGACCTATCTCTATTGCACCTTATCGGATGTCGCCAGCAGAGTTAGCTGAACTCAAGGAACAGATTGAAGAGTTAATGGATAAGCAGTTTATCAGACCTAGCGCATCACCTTGGGGAGCGCCAGTACTCTTAGTGAAGAAGAAGGATGGCAGTTCTCGTCTCTGCATAGATTACAGGCAATTAAACAAACTGACTATCAAGAACAAGTACCCTTTGCCTCGGATAGACGACCTGCTAGATCAATTACATGGCGCGGTCATATTTTCAAAGATTGATTTACGGTCGGGATATCATCAGATTCGGGTGAAGGAAGAAGACATCCAGAAGACAGCCTTCCGATCTCGATACGGACACTACGAGTATGTAGTAATGCCGTTCGGTGTGACAAACGCCCCAGCAATATTTATGGACTACATGAATCGTATCTTCAGACCGTATCTAGACAAGTTCGTAGTCGTCTTCATTGATGACATTCTTGTCTATTCCAAAAGCTATGAAGAGCATGAAGATCACTTGAGGATCGTTCTAGGTGTGCTAAGAGAAAAGGAGTTATATGCCAAATTCTCCAAATGTGAATTCTGGATGAAGAAAGTGCCATTCTTGGGACATGTGGTTTCAGCTGAAGGAATCTCAGTAGATCCGGCTAAAGTAAGAGCAGTACTGGAATGGGAGAGTCCACGCTCAGTTACCGAGGTTCGTAGTTTTGTGGGACTCGCGTGATACTATAGACGGTTCATTGAAGGATTTTCCAAAATAGTAGCTCCGCTTACTCAGCTGACCAGAAAGGATCAACCGTTCGCTTGGACCGATCGGTGTGAAGGAAGTTTCCAGGAATTGAAGAATAAGTTAACAAGCGCCCCGGTACTGGTCATACCTAACACGGCTAAACCCTTCGTGGTATATTGTGACGCGTCTCATCAGGGTTTGGGCTGTGTACTCATGCAAGAAAAGAGGGTGGTTGCTTACGCCTCTCGGCAACTGAAGGTTCACGAGAGGAACTACCCAACTCACGACCTGGAATTAGCAGCGGTCGTCTTTGCTTTGAAGATTTGGAGGCACTACTTGTATGGATCAACTTTCCAAGTGTTCAGTGATCATAAGAGTCTCAAGTACCTTTTTGATCAAAAGGAGTTGAATATGAGACAGAGACGTTGGCTGGAGTTCTTGAAGGACTATGACTTTGAACTACTTTACCATCCGGGAAAAGCAAATGTTGTAGCAGACGCTTTAAGCAGAAAGGTAGTTCACGTCTCCTCCATGATGGTCCGAGAGTTAAGTTTGGTAGAGAGCTTTAGAGATCTAAGGTTACAGTTCGACTTGGAACCGAATGTTATTAAATGCTGTACTCTTAGAATCTCCAGTGACGTATTTGACCGGATCAGAATGAAGCAGCGAGAAGACGAAGAGTTGGTGAAGATCTTGAACGCACTCGGTACAGATCAGGCCAAGGAGTTCAACACGGGAACAGACGGTTGTCTACGATACATGGGTAGGACGTGCATTCCGAATGATGGTGAGTTGAAAAGGATGATTCTTGAGGAAGGACACCACAGTCGTCTTAGCATACACCCTGGTATGACTAAGATGTATCAGGACCTCAGGAAGTCGTTCTGGTGGCCGGGAATGAAGAGTGATGTCGCACGTTTTGTGGCATCATGCTTAACGTGTCAACGAGCCAAGGCTGAACATCAAAGGCCAGGCGGTCTACTTCAGCAGTTAGAGATTCCGGAATGGAAGTGGGACGGCATTGCGATGGACTTCGTGACCCACTTACCTCGAACTGTCAGGAATCATGATTTCGTGTGGGTAATTGTGGATCGACTAACGAAGAGTGCTCATTTCCTAGCAGTCAATCTGAAGATGTCCATGACGAACCTGGCTAAGCTTTACATCAAGGAAATTGTTCGTCTACATGGAGTTCCGTCTAGCATTGTTTCAGACCGAGACACGAGATTTACTTCTCGGTTCTGGCGATCATTACAAAGTGAGCTCGGTAGTAAACTCCATATGAGTTCGGCTTATCATCCTCAGACGGACGGTCAGTCCGAGAGGACCATCCAGACGCTTGAAGACTTATTGAGGACGTGTGTTCTAGATCACGTGGGCGTTTGGGATGAAGTCTTACCTTTGGTAGAGTTCACCTACAACAATAGTTTCCAAGCCAGCATAGGAATGGCTCCCTTTGAAGCTCTGTACGGTAGGAAATGCCAAACGCCATTGTGTTGGTTTCAGGAAGGGGAAAAAGTGTTAACAGGACCAGAGCTCATTCAGCAGACGACTGAGAAGGTGAAGTTGATTCAAGAAAGGCTGAAGACGTCCAGGAGTCGACAGAAATCCTACGCTGACAAGAGGAGAAGACCCTTGGAGTTCGATGCAGGAGATCATGTTTTCCTTAGACTGCATCCGACCACGGGAGTTGGGAGAGCCATTCGACCCAAGAAGTTGTCTCCCAAATTCATCGGACCTTATCAGATCTTGAGGAAGATCGGGCCAGTTGCGTACGAGTTATCTTTGCCGCCTCAGTTATCAAACTTGCATCCAGTCTTCCACGTTTCTCAACTTCGGAAGTACGTATCCGACCCTTCTCACATATTAGAGTTAGAAGATATTCGTCTTCGTCAAGATCGTACATTGGAGATGCAGCCGGTACGCATTGAAGATAGCAACACCAAATATTACAAGAGGAAAGCAGTCAGATTGGTGAAGGTCGTCTGGGATGAAAAGACGGGTGACTCTACATGGGAAGTGGAAGATGCCATGAAGGATTTGTATCCCCACTTGTTTCAATAAGCCAAATTTTCGAGGACGAAAATTTTTGTTGTTGGGGAGAATGTAAGGAATCGTAATTAAAAAAAAAAAAAAAAAAAAAAAAAAAAAAAAAAAGAAGACAAAACAAACGGGGAAGGAAGGAACGAGCGCTGGAAAGCGCCAGTTTTGCTGGCCATAAGGGACAGCAAACGTTGCTTCCATTCCCCATTCAAAAACAAGAAAAAGAAAATAAAAAGGGAGTATGGGGGTGGAAATCATTCCTGCAAAACTGAGAGAAGGTGAGGTGGGGAGCTGCTGAAGTGCAAGGAGGCTTTGGTGCTGCATCTGGAGGAGTGGAAGAGTGGCAGCAAGTTCTGGGAAAGAGGAGAAGTGGAGAACTTTTGAAGTTGGAAGGAGATCAAACCCTTTGGAGATAAATTCAAGGAAGTCTTCAAGAGGTAAGGGGTGCTAGATTTTTCGTTTTGATTAGTTAATCTTACTGTTTTTGTAGAAATCTAAAAGCTTTAGAGTTAAAAATGGAGGTTTTTCTGGTTTTCTGGAAAACCTGTGATTCTGCAGAATCTGCAGAATCGCGTTCGTCCAATTCGGTTTCAAATTGGACGTTCGTCCAAAACTAGACGAATTGAACGTTCGCCCACTTCGATTTGAACGCTCGTTTTTCTTTAGCCTGACGAGCGTTCGCTCATGCTTTCGCTAATGCGTTCGTCCTAACAGTATATGACCAAATATAGGTGGGTTTCTGAGCGTTCGTTCATATAGTGGATTAACGAGCGTTGGTGATCAGGATTTGAGTAGAGAGCGTCTGTGTGCGCCTGTGAACGTTCGTTCATTTTCCGGGTAAGGGAAGCTTATTTGATTTAATTCATGTTGTGTGCTTCGTTTGAACGTTCGTTAATTACTGTATGAATATATTGCATGATGTGCTGTGATTTGAGTTGCATGAACGTTCGTTATTTACTGAGTGAAAAATGATATATGACTAAGTTTACGTATGTTGTATGAAATATATGAGATTTGGATGATATGGATTATATGAAGATTGTAAATTGTACCATGACATGAACGAATGGAATTTATGAACTTGTATAATGAGAAACGAACTGAAAAATGGATTTTTGTAAGAATTTTCCCTATGAAAATGCACATCTGTACTGAACAGTCATTGACCGTTCGGTTTTTATCTTGTTTTGGAGGAGCGTCCTCTTATCTAAAACCTATGCTTGAGCGTTCGTCCATATATTAAATTGAACGTTCGGTTTTTATTTTGAGCAGCTGTTGTAAAAAATTTAAGACTGCACTGTAATCTCTGTAAATGTGATCTTTTCTGATTAATGGTGATTACTATTTATTGGGATGTTACATTTATTGGTATCAGAGCAGTTTTGTTCTTTTAAGGACATGTAGGGTTATGAGTACACTATACTTTCGTTGTGTGCTTATTGTGTGTTGATGAGTTATTATTTTTAACTCTTGAACATAACTAACTTACGTTTTCTCTGATCCAGAAAACGAATGGCGCCTAGACTTCCTCCCCCACCTCAGCCAAACGAGGCTGACACTTCTAGCAACACCAGAATGTTGGAGACAGTCATCGATAGGTTGCAACAGCAGAACACAACCTTAATTGAGCAAAATGCTGCCTTAATGAGGCAAAACCAGGAAGCACTGAATAGTTTGGAGGCATCACGTCTCAGCTCTGAAGCAACTCAGAGACAGTTGATGGACCTGCTGACCTCTACTAGAGGCACCCCAGGAGCTTCTTCTTCTAACGCTGTACCTCATGCAGAATGGAGTTTGGAAAGCTTCCTGCAACACCATCCTGCCAAATTCAATGGAAAGGGGCTTCCGGATGAAGCGGATCAGTGGCTAAGAGATATGGAAAGGATTTATGATGCCAAGAGGTGTCCAAATGAAAACCGTTTGGCATTCACAGAGTATTTGTTGACGGGTGAAGCTAGCCATTGGTGGTCCAGTGTGAAGATGTTGTTGACAGAATCCCAAAGTCCAATTTCTTGGGAAGTTTTCAGAACTAAATTTTATGAAGAGTATTTCCCAGACAGTGTGCGTTTTGCTAAGGAGGTGGAGTTCCTTCAATTGGTGCAAGGCAGTATGTCCGTCTCAGAATACACCAACAAATTCAAACATCTTGTCCGTTTCAATACCATGGCTACCAGTGAAGAATGGCAATGCAGGAAGTTTGAGAACGGGTTGAGGAGTGATATGAAAGTATTAATATCCTGCATGTGTATCAGATCTTTCCCTGCTATGGTTGAGAGGGCAAAGGTGCTTGAGAAGAACATTGCTGAGGCCGAAAAACATAAGAAACAACAAGTGAGTAGGGGTCCGGTTTTGTCCAGAGGTACATCAAATGTGAGAGGGTCCCCATATACTCGTCCCACTCAATCCTCTGGCGGATCACAAGCTTTGGTCACTGTTGGCCAATCTGGACAGCCGAGAAGCTTAACCTGTTATCAGTGTGGAGGACCACACTATCGGTGGGCTTGTCCACAGTTGCCAGGAGGAAAATATTGTACTCGTTGCAGACAGAATGGCCACTTGGAGAACGAGTGCAATATGGGAGGACGTGCGGCAATGAGGCCGCCGAATGCTGGGAGAACCCAACAAGGGAGAGGTGGACGTGCGCAAGCCATAGGAAGGGTGTACGCAATCACTGGTGCTGAAGCTGCTCGTTCAGGTACACTCATCACCAGCACTTGCATGTTGTATGGAAAGCCTTGCTGTGTACTGTATGACTCGGGGGCAACTCATTCCTTCATCTCGAAGGCGTGTGTTGAGAAACTAGGAATAGTGGAGAGTGAATTACAGTTTGACCTGGTGGTGTCAACCCCAGCGGCTGGTGGGATCAAGACGTCTACAGTTTGTGTAAGATGTCCTATAGAAGTTGAGGGGCGTAGATATAAGGTCAATCTCATTTGCTTACCCCTGCAAGATTTAGAAGTAATTTTGGGGATGGATTGGTTGGCTACCAATCGGATCCTCATTGACTGTGGGAAGAAGGAGTTAGTCTTTCCAGATGAAGAAGAGGAAGAACTGTCAATCACTCTTGGGCAGTTTAAGGAGGATATCATGGAGGGGGCAAGCTGTTTTCTTATCATGACGTATGAAAGCAGTGAGGTGGAGCGTTCATCCAATGTTGATAACAGTGGAGAACGAACAGTAGTAGAGGAATTTCCAGATGTTTTTCCGGATGAAGTACCTGGTCTACCTCCCATCCGTGAAGTAGAATTCACAATTGATTTGGTAACCACTGCTGCACCCATCTCGGTTCAACCTTACAGAATGGCACCAGCTGAGTTGGTGGAGCTTAAGAAGCAAATTGAAGAGTTAATGGACAAGAGGTTTATCCGTCCAAGTGCTTCACCATGGGGAGCACCTGTGTTGTTGGTTAAGAAGAAGGATGGCAGCTCACGGCTATGCATTGATTATAGGCAACTTAATAAGCTGACCATCAAGAACAAGTATCCTCTCCCAAGGATAGATGACCTGCTGGATCAGTTGCATGGTGCGTGTGTGTTTTCTAAGATTGATTTACGTTCGGGCTATCATCAAATTAGAGTAAAAGAGGAGGACATTCAGAAGACTGCATTTCGGTCTCGTTATGGCCATTATGAGTATGTGGTGATGCCCTTTGGAGTGACAAACGCACCTGCAATCTTCATGGACTATATGAACAGAATCTTCAGGCCGTACCTTGATAAGTTTGTGGTGGTATTTATTGATGACATCCTCATTTACTCCAAGAGCTTTGACGAACATGAAGAACATTTGAGGATCGTCTTGAGTGTGTTGAGGGAGAAAGAGTTGTATGCCAAACGTTCAAAGTGTGAATTTTGGATGAAGGAGATCCAATTCTTGGGGCATGTTGTTTCTGCTGGTGGTATTGCAGTAGATCCAGCCAAGGTGAGAGCAGTACTGGATTGGGAGAGTCCCCGTTCTGTCACGGAGGTTAGGAGCTTTGTGGGACTCGCGGGCTACTACAGGCGGTTTATTGAAGGATTTTCTAAGATAGTAGCCCCTCTGACTTACCTCACCAGGAAGGACCAGCCGTTTGCTTGGACAGATAAATGTGAGGAGAGCTTCCAGGAATTGAAGAGGAAATTGACAAGCGCTCCTGTGTTGGTCATTCCAGATACAGCCAAACCTTTTGAAGTGTATTGTGATGCATCATATCAAGGTTTGGGCTGTGTACTGATGCAGGAAAGGAGGGCAGTGGCTTATGCTTCCAGGCAGCTGAAAATCCATGAGAAGAATTACCCCACACACGACTTGGAGCTAGCAGCAGTCGTGTTTGCATTAAAGATCTGGAGGCATTATCTGTATGGTGCAACGTTTCAAGTGTTTAGTGATCACAAGAGTCTCAAGTACCTCTTTGATCAAAAGGAATTGAATATGAGGCAAAGAAGGTGGCTTGAATTCTTGAAGGATTATGAATTCGAACTGTTGTATCATCCTGGAAAAGCAAATGTGGTGGCTGATGCCTTAAGTAGGAAGGCAGTAAGGGTCTCGGCAATGATGGTGAAGGAGCTGAACTTGGTGGAGAGCTTTAGGGATTTAAGGTTACAGTTCGACTTAGGAGCGAATGTTATTAGATGCTGTAACCTTAGAATTTCCAGTGATGTATTTGACCGAATCTGGAAGAAGCAACGTGAGGATGAAGAGCTGGTGAAGATATTAGGCGCGCTCGGTTTGAGTAAAGATAAGGATTTCAATGCAGGAACAGACGGCATGTTGCGTTACCGGGGAAGGACGTGTGTCCCTAATGATGGCGAGCTGAAGAGAATCATATTGGAGGAAGCACATCACAGCCGTCTTAGCATGCATCCTGGCATGACTAAGATGTATCAAGACCTCCGGAAATCATTTTGGTGGCCTGGTATGAAGAGTGACATTGCACGTTTTGTGTCCTCTTGCTTAACTTGTCAAAGAGCCAAAGCTGAACATCAAAGACCAGGAGGATTACTGCAGCCATTGGAAATTCCAGAATGGAAGTGGGACAGCATCTCTATGGATTTCGTGACTCATCTGCCACGTACAGTTCGAAACCATGATTCAATTTGGGTGATTGTGGATAGATTGACTAAGAGCGCCCATTTCCTGGCTGTTAATTTAAGGATGTCCATGACAAACTTGGCCAAGCTGTACGTCAAAGAGATTGTTCGGTTGCATGGAGTTCCCTCAAGCATTATATCAGATCGAGACACGAGATTCACATCTCGTTTTTGGCAGTCATTGCAAGGAGAATTGGGAAGCAAACTGCAAATGAGTTCTGCATATCACCCTCAGACGGATGGCCAATCTGAGCGAACCATCCAGACTCTTGAAGACTTGTTGAGGACGTGTGTTATAGATCATATGGGAGTATGGGATGAAGTTCTGCCGCTTGTTGAATTCACATACAATAACAGCTTTCAAGCAAGCATAGGAATGGCACCGTTTGAAGCTCTTTATGGAAGAAAGTGTAGAACTCCATTGTGTTGGTTCCAAGAAGGTGAGACTGCATTAACCGGACCTGAATTAATCCAGCAAACAACCGAGAAAGTGAAACTGATTCAAGAACGTTTGAAGACGTCTCAAAGCAGGCAGAAATCGTATGCTGATAAGAGAAGAAGGCCCTTAGAGTTTGCTGCTGGAGATCACGTGTTTCTGAGGTTGAATCCAATCACTGGAGTGGGAAGAGTCCTTCGTCCAAAGAAGCTTTCTCCCAAATACGTTGGACCATATCAAATTCTGAAGAAGATTGGATCAGTTGCGTATGAACTGGCTTTACCACCTCAACTGTCCAACCTTCATCCAGTCTTTCATGTTTCACAACTCCGGAGATATATAGCTGATCCATCACATGTACTGGAGTTAGAAGACATCCAAATTCGCCCAGACAGGACATTGGAGATGCAACCTGTTTGTGTGGAAGACAGCCGCACCAGACTCTACAAAGGAAAGGATGTTCGTCTCGTGAAAGTGGTGTGGAATGCAAAGACTGGCGACTCAACATGGGAGGTTGAAGAGGCTGTGAAGGAATTGTACCCGCACCTATTTCCTGGTAAGCTTTAGAATTTTCGAGGACGAAAATTTTTGTAGTTAGGGGGAATGTGAGAACCTGATTTAATTAGCACAATAATTCATTCTCTGATCATCAATTAATGCACTGTGCCACGTCAAAACTCCACTCACTTTCACACTGCATGCGCCTGCCATGTGTCACGGTTAGAGTACTCTGAGATTGTTAGTGGAAGACAAGTGGTGTGTGGAGAATGGGAGTTAGTTTCTGTGAAGGAAGGAAGTGAATTTTCAGGAAAACTCTTCCCATTCTCTGCATGCAATCACCTTCTTCCTTACGAAACTCTAGCCTTTCTTCATCTCTGACTTCTCTCTAAACCGTTTCATCTTCTCTCTAAGATCACTCACTACCAATATCTCTGCTTCCATTTCAGAAACCGTAGAATAATTCTCGGTGTTGAAAGCTTTCATTAGAACCGAACAAGTTAGAATTCTATGGCTGGTAAGTTCTCTTCCCTTAACGTTCTCTTCTTCTGTTTCTGCAAACCAAATTCTGGTTGCATGAATGAATTATAGGTCTGAACTGTATGTGATTTTGGTATCTTAGATTAAGTAGAAATCGTGGGGTGAATTTCTGGATAGAAAGCCGTGAGAGCACTAGAGAAACCATAAGCATTTGGAAGTGCACTGCTAGATCAGGTAAGGGAAGCTTTAGTAATTTAATTTAATACTGGTTTGATGTTCATAACAGTAATGAAGTGTACTGGATGTCTGAAATGCATGAAATATTTGATGTTGAGTATGTATGAAAGAGCCTGTGGCACTGGTTGTATATGAATGATAATGTGTGAAACTGTATGTTGATGCTGATATGTCTGCACTTGAAAATGGATAATTCGGGTTGATGAGATGATGAATATTGTTGGATTTTATGCAGAATGTGTAATATATGATTTGGAATATGATTGGAGTTTGGATTTATGAGATGACAATATGAATTCTGTAATGAATGAGATTTATGATGAAGATGAAATTGTAAAGTTCTAATCATATGAAAACTGTGAAATTATCTGTTTGAAAAATCTGGAAATTCTTATCTTCTCTGATTGATCATGTACGCTCGTTATCGAACGGTCTTATACCGTTCGGTTTCCCTGGAACATCACTTAGCATGAGGATTCTTTCATTTGGAAAGGACTCTGATTAAGAACGAGCGTTATTGGTGTCAATAGTTAGGCGTGAGCGTTCGGCTTAGCCTAGCGTGTCCAATTATTGAAAATAAAGTGAAGTATAGTTAGGACGCTCGGTTTTGTTTACCAGCGTTCGTCATAAGTGGCGCTTAGTATTATACTGAGCGTTCGTCCAAATGAACTCTTGGTCTTAGATTGAGCGTTCGTCCTAGTTAGCGTTCGGTCTGATACCGAACGTTCTATCAAATGCGCGTTCGTTCTATTTGGTGCTCGGTCATTGACCTGGCGTTCGTCCTAAGCAGTGTTCAGTTTCTACTGAACGCTCGTCCTTATCATTGCTTGTAAGCGAACTTCACAGCGTCCGTTCAATTTATTAATTAACGGTCGGTCTTTGACTGGCAGGGTTTGTTTCCGAATTTACTAATGCTCTGATTATTTATTTGAAATCATTTAAACTGTGATGGTCCTTTTCATTTAACCTCAAGTCTTTATACTTAGAATTTTCCTAAGTAATTATTTGGATCTTTTAGACTCAATTTCAATTAAATTAGTCAATTGTCTCAACGTCTGTGAATGAATAATGGTGCGTTTCTTTTGTTCAGAAACGTGATAACAGTGTACTGTAATACAATCCTCTGAATCTATTAAATGATAAACTTTGATTAAATTAAGAGAGTGAAACATAGAATGAAAATGTGAATAAGAGAACTGGTTAATATGTGCGAATGGTATTTGAATGAATTTTATGGGATTGGATTATGAATGAGCGTTCCAAGGAGGAACGTCTCCATGATGTGAATATGAGAAGTAGTGTAGTATGACCATGGTAAAGCTGCTGATGGCTGTTCATCCTGATATTCCGTGAGTGCTCATCCTCATGTAGAGGGGAGTAGGTCATGCGTGGGAATGGCAGGAGGCCCTAGTCCTACTGAGTACTTTGGACTGATAGGGTTAACCTTGGGTGGCAGCTGATGGACGGTTCCAGTTACCACACCACCCGGGTGCAAGAACGCCTGTAGATACATGGCTTCATACAGTCCGGACAGTTGTCATTTATGAGAATTTGGATGAGTTATATTATGCTTTGTGTATGTACTGTTATTGAATTGTACAATTGATTTTATATGTTAAAGTTTATGTTGGTGAGATGAATTAAATTACCTAAGCTTACCCTTGCGTTTTTCCTTGTGTTTGTCTACTGTTTCTGTATGTCCGTCTTGTCAATGCAATGATCATCCGTTGTGGATATGAGCAGATGGTGAGGCTCCTCTGGAAACAATGCTGGAAGAAGAAAATTTGGAGGATGCCAACTTGGTAGAAGTTGAGGTTAAAGCTGAGCAGTAGAGCGCTCGTCCTGTGGCTGTTGTTAATCTTTCTGTATAGTATTTTGGGGCAGTAGGTGTATAGTTTTGCAGACCGTTTGTCCAGGGTCTCGTTTTATTTTTGGTAGATTCTGAACGCTGTAAATTTTAGTACGTTCGGTTTTTATTTTGAGCCGCTGTTGTAAAAAATTTAAGACTGCACTGTAATCTCTGTAAATGTGATCTTTTCTGATTAATGGTGATTACTATTTATTGGGATGTTACAGAATTCAATACATTTATTCACTTAAAGGAAATGTTTATATATACATACTATACCGCAACAAGAAAAACAGAAAATACAACTACAAACTATATAAAAAACAAACTAACATTCCAAAAATAATACCAAAGATGCCGAATAAATTGTGTACCTTGAATAAATTGTTCCCTAATTTTATGCAAGAAAAGGAATTAAGGGAAAGAACAGTTGCACCTGGTTAATGAAAACGATACTTACAGAGAAATAGATTCCTGAGAAGTCCATCACACAAATCAACACCTTGGAGGACATGGGAGGCTATTTCCGGTGGTACTACAGGCGATGGAGGACCGGTCATTAAATCATCACCAACCAAAATTGTTTCATCCATAGTTGGCTGCGAATCGACTGAAACCCACACAAAAGTTTATTAGCACTATTCATCTTCCAAACATTTGAACCTTTTCATATTTTAAGGTATGTGACCTAAAGCAAAACAATTTAACATGCCAGTAAAGACAACATAGTCAGTATAACAGAGATGACGTACCATCCATGGTTGCTTTCTGGTAATCCTTCCGCAAAGAAAACACAACAATTCTGGTTTTTTCTGTTCTTTTTCTTTTTTATAGCAGCTCACAATATACGACTGCAGAAAAAAAAAACACGGATTACAATATCATAGTATAGTTGGTATTGCTATTGGTTGGCTAGCGGTGATCGGTGAGCTAAGGCTGTACAAGGGAACGGTTGATGGGTATAAAACTGCAAATGCAGGGTTTACCGTGGCCTTCACGGTTATTGTATTTCAGAAGTGTGTCTATCTTTTTGAATTTAATTCACAACATAAGGGAAGTGAATGGAGGAATAAATGGTGAGTGAAAAAAAGAAACAACCAAGTAATGTGATTAAATTTTTATAAAAATATACCAAATGACTAAACAAGTATTTCACCGTTACGGACAGTTTTTCATCATTTCTACAAACACCTTATGGGCATATAATTTCTACAAATGCTAAATGAAATGATGATGACCCAACATTCTTAAAATGTGAGGAAAGTGAAATCGGAGCACGCACCGGCACCGGAACCGGAGGAGGAGGCGATGCCGCCGGCGAGTCTGATCAGCCAGGACTTGTATTGGCTTTCGGCGAATCTGGTTAAATGGAGAATAGCTAGGGTTAACTTCGGCTATGAACTTGTCGCTGACAATGGCTTTGGTCAAGTGGTAGAGTTGCAATCGCAGGAGAAGTTTGATGACTGGCGCCAGTACAAGTGGTTCTGATTTGGGCTGAAGTAACTTGGTGGAGCTCTGGAGAAGGTTTACGCAAAAAGAGTATTTTATGCAAAAATGAAATGAAATTATTACTTAACAAATTTAATTTTAAAACTTTTGAAGGATAATATCAATTCAGAAATGAATACTGTATTTTTTATTTATTTAACCAAATTAAATAAATTTAATAAATATTCAAATGCTTTTATTTTTAAATAAGTATTTATTTTAATTTTTTTAAAACAGACCGAATTCAAGGGATATAATTTAGAAAATAGTGATATAATGAATCTTATTTATCTTAGGAAGGGGTAATGAAAATGGCTTAGGGGAAAAAGAATTTTAGTTTTAAAAAACATTTAGCAAATAAGAATAAAAAATAATAAAAACACATAATAATGATGCTCATATTTGTTATATCGGTAAGGTTCTACAATAAAATTAGAAAATTTTTCTGAATTCATAATACATTTTAGAAAAATTTAAATTGTTCCTTTACAATAATTTAGAAACTCTGGATACCTTTTTCATTTCTTTAGATTTCTTACTTAATAACTATCATATGATGTTGTTATATGGGAGAAAAAGAAAAGGAGTTATTATTTACACAGCTCTGCAACTGGTGGTTACCGAAGCTGTCATAAGCTGTTTGAGTAATTGTGTGAATGAAAATGGATAAGATATATACAGAGTTATTAATTCCTTTGCTTGCATAAAATTAGGGAACAATTTATTCAAGGTACACAATTTATTTTTCTTCCTCCTTACTCCATCTCTTCCATTTTACCACTAAATCATATGTAATCTTCTTTGAATGATCTTTAATATGTGTAGTATTTGCTAATTGTTATTGTTATAGAAAAAGGAAAAGTTGTTCTAAAACTCACATTTGAGAAAACTATATTAGAGAATTCATTACTTTCTCTTTTCATGTATTTTGTCTTTTTACCAGTCGGAGGAATCCATAAAAGTATTACATACAGAAATTCAACTGTCAAAAAAATGGGCTTGAACACTTTCCTCTGTCGCCAACCCCCTTTTCATGCTCTTGTACTATATAAAAAAACACAGCATTTCACCAGTTTAATAACCCAACATGACTCATGCACGCCTGTATTCATCTCCGCAGTCACCAATCACTTTTAGTAGATCCTTTCCTTTCGCCGTGGCTTCTCTTATGCTGCCCACATCGTCTTCATCAAGAGCAAGAGAAAATATAGCATTGGCGTCTTGAATATGTTCTGACAAGCCAAGTCTGACACCAATCATCGATCCTGCTACAGCAGGCTGCATGTTTGACAAGAGGCAAAATGAAAGGGATATATACCAGGCCTTATCAATGTAACATGAGAATGAGATTTTATAGCAATAAGCACATCAAATTCTGGAGAGAGAAGAAATCAATCAACTAAATTCACCTGATCTAATATATACTTCACTGCAACCGTTGCAATTGAAACACCATGTTTAGAAGCTACTTGTTTCAGAGTCCGAAGTAGTCCCTGGAACAAATTCCATCCTCCCCAAGCATCTACCATCTGTCAACAGATGCAAAGTACAGAAAAAAACATATGAATATAACTAAGTTATGTGGACAAAAATTCAAATCATCAACTTGAATTGTTATATAGCCTACATATTGATTCAGAGTTATTTGTCATTGATAACCCTTTTCCAGACCATCTACCAAAAAGGCTTATCTTAGCTTTACAATGTAGCATATTTAGAAGAGACATAACCTTTTTATAGAGCACAAAAGGTGCTAAATGTTTCTTAAACTACCTACAATTAAAGAAAGGTTGTCATGAAATCGTACCCTTTTGTACTTTTGGAGGGAGGGAGTGTTTATTGAAGGACCAGCAAAAGGAATAGCTATGTTGGTGTCAAGGAACTTCTCAGACAATAGACCACCCATTACCGTTCCATACCTGCATCAGAAATTGATCTAAGTGGAAATTCTTTTAGATAAATTCTACTAAACTTTCATCTAGTATTTGAAAGAACTATTTTCTATGCTGAAAATTCTTTATCCTCTAAGAAAGGGAGAGAGAGAGACGTTATAAGTTTGACTCCTGTATGCTGACAAAGCTCTGCCATTCTTTGTTGAGGACGCATATCGACAAGTGAGTGTTGTACCTGAAATCGAAGATACCAATAAGGTTCACGAACTATATAGATTATTAAAAGAACTCAAAAATTAAAGCAAGTGGATATACCTGATTGCTTACAACAGGAATCTCATTTTCAAGAATAATCTGTAACCTCTCTGTATCAAAATTTGTCAGAGCCACAGTCTTGATTTTACCTGTATCAAAATTTAACTAGCGTAGTTTGATCAAAGCAAGAAATGTGAACTTATATGTGAATTCGTAACCGTTAATCAGAAACAAAACTAACCTTCTTCTTTCAAGTCTGTAAGGTGTTTTAGCGCATCCAAGTAGCCTGGATTTGAATAATCCCACCTAAATCCATTAGAGATAGAGGTGAATTGTCACAGGAATCCTGAACTTCAGAGAGTTAGAACTATTTACAGAAGTAGTTTGGCTAGATAGTGGGAATCCAGTACTCATTTCACTATTTCAGTACAGAATCAAAATGTATGATGTTTTGTATGATGGTCTCATGGTCATGGATGATGGTAATCGTTATGATTTTCCCTAAAAATTTCAAGAATTGCAAAATGTGGATAAATAATTATGCTGCTTGAACCATGATAGTTTGTAGATCAAATAAACACAATACAGAGGGATTAACTACCAATGGAACTGAAGCATGTCCAAGGATTCTACATCCATCCTCTTCCTTGAAACATTGATGCTGTCTTTTACATAGCTAGCAGTCATCTTAACTGGCGGAGGCACCCACTTAGTGAGACTGCACCAAATAATACAATGGACAATAAGAAAATACTTTCCTTTATATTTTCAATAACAATTTGGAAATATATGGTAGGACGCTTACCAGCCAAATACTATAAAAGTAGCTGCATCTTCTTCAAATCTTCAAATAGAAGAAAAAAGTATAAAAGAATATGAAGTTACTGATCAACTCACCCTCTGATCTGTTCCAATAATTTTGGAGGACGCTCACGACGAACTCGGTTGATGAAAATCCCATATAGATCTTCAGCAGGTCCATCTGCAAAGCCCGAAGAACACAACAATGAGAACAATCCTCAAAAGGCATAACCTCTAAGAAGGCTTGCAAAAAGCTCATGTTGGGAAGAATCCACATCTAAAACATCCAACAATCACATAACACTCAAATTTGAACACATCAAATCTACTATCGCCTTCTATTCCTCTAAAGAATAACTTCAGCGTGTAGTCAAGGAATTTCCTTAAAGGGGTACATTATTTCAAACAGAAAAGCAAGTAGAAGCAGTTAACTAAGTTGTATACATATATCAGCCATATCAAAAGTAGTGAGTCCAGCATCAGCATATTTAAGCATAGCATCAACAGCATCATCCCTATCAATTCTGCCCCACCCGCCACTGGTCTGCCACATCCCATTCACAACCCGGCATATATCCAGAGAATCATTGCCATTCTTCACGACAATGCTTCGATTATCCTGTGTGCACACACATTGAAACGGCCTCAGATGCCTATATTTTGGTGTTACTACTATTCCTCTCCTAGTTGGTGTTCCATTTGGACTGAAAGTGAATTTGCCCAAAGAATGCGGCAACAACTCTGACATTTCCAAAGTGCTCAAGAACCTATAGTGACAGTAGGAAATACACAAAATAAGACAGTTCCTTTCAGCAAATTTACGTACAGTGATCGGCCATGTCGAAGGTAGATAGGCCGGCGTCGGCGTAACGAAGCATGGCCTCGACGGCGTCGTCTCTATCGATTCGGCCCCAACCGCCGCTGGTCTGCCACATCCCGTTTAGCACTCTGCATATATCCAGTGAATCGCTCCTGTTACTCACTCTCACTCGCCGATTCTCATTCGTGGCCGTGCTCACATCGGCGCACCGAATGGAGTTTGCGCCGCTCCCTCGCCGCCGCGAGTCTCTGGTGGCGGAGTTTAAGCGCGTGGCGGTGGAGAATAGGCGGTGGTGGTGGCTTAATATAACTGTCATTTCTTGTGGACCGAGCTTGACACAGAAGACGCAGAAGAGGATAACGAGAAGTAGACTCAACTATTCAGAAGGAATGGTTTCATTCCTTCACCCGTTTTTCAAATGGGCCCGCAAGCCCGTACATATTCTCAGACGAGCCCTTTTCTTACGAAACCTATGTGATCGATTATTTTCCAACTTTATATAAATTAGAATAATTATTTTAATTAATATATATCCATGATCTATAATTTATATCTATCATTCTATAATTATTAATAAAGAAAATTTATATTTTATAATAGTTTTTTAATATACCAATTTTACTTTTTCAACGTAACCTATTTTATTCATTTCATTATTTATAAAAAATACTTACAATAACTACTAATTATATTCAAATAGATTATAATTATAAGATTATAAAATTTAATAAAAGATACTTATTTAAATAATTAAATTCTTATAACTTCAATTAATAGCTTTTTAATTGTATTTTTTATTATAAAAAAAATACTATGCACCTATGTTTCATTAGCTTTTTAGCTATTCTTCTCTAGGGTAGGCAAGCTCTTCGCCATTCTCCATCTCAGCTTTGTCATTGTTAGGTCGTGTGATGTGTCTTATGTTGTTACTAGTGCCATCGACATCACTTCCCTCTCCTTCCTCCCTTTTCTTCAAGTGAAAAGACTCTTCCAAGTCTTACCCGTTTTTCCTTTAATTGATTGCTGTGTTCACTGGCTAAAGTGCAGATCCTCGATTTATCTGGTCTGTGTGTATATCCTGGTGTGTTGTGTGAACAATATGGTAAGGAAAAAGACGAAGAGTTTGAGGGAGAGCGATGAAGGAATTTATGTTTTGTCTCTGTGTTTGTATAAAGGTGAAGATGATCATGTACGCGTTATCACGATGTATTGGATATAAACAAAGTCGCACATTAGATAAAATAAGAAATGAATATGAGTTTATACACACATAAAATATTTTCATTAGTAAGAGATCTTTTAAAGTGATACCAAAAATAAATTCGTGAAAGTATAGTTCAAAGCGGGACCATGTAAAGTTGAAATTTGAAGATGGTAATGAATTTGTATCTATTATGCGTGTGTGAAAATAATTATGATGATGCTTTTGAAAATTTGGAAGAGTATAGAAATGAAATTTGTATCTATTATTTGTACAAAATTATTTATTTTATACATTTTAAAAGTTACATTAGTTATTTAAATAAAATTCCAAAAGTGTTTATACTGTTAAATGTAGTTTTTTTTTAATAATTGTATCTTTATTATTATTTTAATTAATCGGAGCAAGGTTGTCTACAATGAAAACCATTAGTATCATACAAAAGTTGATAAAAGCACACAATACAACAAAATGAGAAATGTACATAGTGTTATGTAAGAGTTGAGTTTGGTCAAGGAGAATGAGAATATATAGACTCTACTTTGGTGATTGAGAAGTAGAGGCTGGTGATTGAGATTCTCAAGTCTAATAATCCTTTGCTCCATCTGTGAATTAAACAACAAGGTAATTAAACATAAAATAAGAGTGAAAATGAACAAAAGCTAAACTATCTTTTTCTCGTATCATTAATGTCTTTATGAGAGAAAGGAAAGAAAGATATTATATATACCTGAGCAAAGGAAGCCAACTTATTCTTGGTACTGCCAAAATCCTTTTTTAATAACATCAAACTTCGAGAAAAACTGAACATCAGAATTCATACACAAAAATTAATTAGTATCAAATCTAACAGTGAAATGTATCAAAATTACAGACTTTCAAAATAACTTGAAATATAAATACAATACACTTCAAATATAAATACAACTTCAAATAATATTCAGAATAATCATATTCTGACATGCATGATAAGAAAAACTACAATACACTTGTTAATGAAGATGATATATTTATTAAATTATCTAAGGTCCAAAATTGAGTAATTAAATGACTTTTTTAAACTATAAGATTTATATGAACATTTTATATATATATATATATATATATATATATATATATATATATATATATATATATATAAACATAGGAATTAACATCAAATGTTTGTTTATGCTATCAAAATCAAAGGAAAAATTATGGATGATTAGATATAGTTATGAATAAATAAATGTAGTAATAAAATTTGTATGAGCTTATAATAAATAAATTCAAAACTACAACATTTTTGTTCAACTTTTCAAATTAAATATGTTCTCTCTCCAATAAAAACTAATATTGTAAATGATTTATATATCTAAATAATGCATTGTAGATTGTTATTTATCTATTTTGACTAACTAAATTGGAAAACTTTCAAACTTACGTACTTATATGAAGACTTGTGTTTACACATAAAATTAAGGTTTAATCCTTTACTACATCCCTATTTATGTACGAATTTCTCAATTGGGTCCTCGTTTTTTAAAGTGTATCAAAATGGTCCTTAATTTTGAAAATTGATATCAATTGAGTCCTTTCCGTTAAGTTGGCTGGACGGCGTTAAAAAAATTGATGAGTGGATGCTGTGATGACGAACGAACGCTCGTCCACCAGCGAACGAACGCTCGTCGACCTCTTACTGCTGGACGACCGTTCGTTCCACACTGGACGACCGTTCGTTCGGTGGTCGACGAGCGTTCGTTCGCTGGTGGACGAGCGTTCGTTCGCTGGTGGACGAGCGTTCGTTCGTCATCTCAGCATCCATTCATCAATTTTTTTAACGCCGTCCAGCCAACTTAACGGAAAGGACTCAATTGATATCAATTTTCAAAATTAAGGACCATTTTGATACACTTTAAAAAACGAGGACCCAATTGAGAAATTCGTACATAAATAGGGATGTAGTAAAGGATTAAACCTAAAATTAATATTGAATGTCTTCTATGTTATTCATTAAAATTTATAGCATATGCATATGGAACCAACTTTATGGAGAACTTGTTTTCTTCCTTGCATAATTAAACAATGTTATGTAAAAACTTGACTTTTTAGAAATGGTCTTTAACACTCATAATATCTATTCTAATATGCACAATAAAGATATAACAATATATTTGTCAACAGTGAAAAAGGAACATCATATATACTACATTGGTTACTATGAAATTGTAATAAAAAAATAATTGAATTGACACTTTTATAAATAACACTTGCATATTACATTATTTATTCTAATAAATGTCAAAAATCACGTACTACCTCACTTATAAAAAGAATTGATGTATTATTTGAACATTATTGGGGTAAAAATAGATGTGACTTTACACTTTGTTATTTTTATCTTTAATCATCTTTCTATGTTTTCTGCTTGTTCTAACAATGTTACTCTTATGAAATCTTTCATTACAACACATCACCTCCACACGAAACCAATTTGCATACAAAATCCATCGTGTGAAGTATCTCTCCACACATAGTAATAACCTTGTTCTTCTTTCTTCACGATGTTGCCTCCTTCAATTGCATGAAGGCAACAATCCATGCAAAAGTCACCACATGACGCTACCAATTAATGACCTCCTTCCGTAATCTATAATATACTAATAATTGCGTTGAATATGTTTAATTTTTGGTTTGTGGTTGTCAATAAATTCATACTTTCCTTTTATCAATGGTTAAAGTTTTCTTGACTTAGTATCTTATTTGGATTCAAGTCTTTCATGTAGAATCTGTTCTCTTTTTTGTTTAAAATTAAACAATTCTATATAAAAGTTTAACCATTTTGGAAAAGTGTATCTTTAATACTCACAATAGTCATTTTAATACGTATGGTAAAATAATATTGTATATGTTACTTTGGTTACTGTCATAAAAACAATGTAGTGACATTTGTATAAATAAGTCCTCACATATTACATTGATTTTATTAAGAATCAATATAGTATTTCACTTAATACATTAGTTCCTATTATAACCATAAGTTATAATAAGATTTAATGTAATATGTGGGCAATATCAAGGTGTAAATGATTGACTTTTCATATTTTGTTATTTTTTGTTTTTGAGCATCATTTTCATCTTTGTTTGCTTTCATGATGCTACTCATGTAAGAAATCTCTTATTGCAACACATCACTTTTATGCAAAGTCATCTTTGCATAAAAAAATCCACCATGTGAAGTCACCTCACCATGTTTAACAACAACTCCCTTCTTATTTTTCATGTTTCCTCCTTTAATCATGTGTAACCAACATTCTACACAAAAATCACCACCACCTAGTGCTTCTCTTTTTTCATAATGTACTTATTTCTACCACACTCAATAGTCACACATCGTTTAGGAGACTAGACCTATTATTTTAAACACTCATTCTTCCTTTCATCTTCCAAAACACCTTTTAAGAACAAAACAATGACTAAACTCTATAGAGTCAAAATGGACAATACCTTAAATGAGGATTGATTGATCCTAACAATCTCACTTAATAAATTTGGGATCAGAACATTGATATCCATCGTGGAGGCTAGTGGTGAAATTTTCTCTATATGTGTATTATTTGAATTTAAATATGTAAAAGTATCATTTTGTTTCCATTTTTTTGTCAAAAAAAAAATATAACATCAATTCATCATTATGTAACTCATGTTATATGTGAAACTTTTTCCATAAGTTAAAGTTATATAATATATATATATATATATATATATATATAAACTGTATAACCAATATAAAATAATTATATAAAAAGCTTATTCATTCATCATGTATTTGGTGAAAATTTAATATTGATATAATAAAATAATGAATTATATATTTTAAAGTTTCACTTAGTAATAACCAAAATTTAATATTAAATAAATAAATAAAATCTTTCACACTCTACAATTTTTTATAAAAACTTGCATGCTTTTAAATGAAAATTAAGATACAATGTTTTTTATGTTGTCTATAACAAAGGAGAAATATGGTGACTAAATATAATGACAAATAAGTGAATAAAACAATAAAAAGGGTGTGACTTATAATGAATAAAATAAAAATTACAATACTTTAAATCAAATTATCATATGTTACTCAAGGAAGATGGGTTTAATGTTCAACCAAATTAACTATATTAACCACAAACTGGTATAATGTTTTTCTTTCCATAATTTTACTTGATATTCTAAAATTTCGTTTCAACTATTACAACATTCTTAAGCATTGCTTAACAACATTAGTTTTTTCCTATACCAAAGTAAAAAGTAACAACAAATGTATCAAAATGCATAAAGTTAACTAACCACTCATTTTTAAAACACATTGTAATAAGTAAATATTGAAAGCTACCTTGTGCTTTTATCCTCTATTTCACGAGCAAGAGGGGTTGTAACATCCCAAAATTATACAGTCAGCAACTATATAATAGAATATTAACATGTATTAATATTATATAACAGTTTTACAATTAAAGAGAGCAGCGAGCAAAAATGGCCGAACGGTCTTACATATACACACAAAAATAACAAGCGTTCACAAAAAGAATTAGGACGAACGGTTTACAAAATAATGACCGAACGTCCAACTATAAACAACCAACAAAAGGGCGCTCGCTTAAGTGATCCGCTATTCTAATTTCTCTAACCAAAAACCGAACGTCTTTACTGCTCGGCCTTCACTTCCACTTCAACGAGATTCTCCTCAGCTAGGATTTCTTCTTCAAGTGTTTGCTCCAGGGAAGTATCACCTTCTGCTCACATCCACACGGATGATCATAGCAAGGACAAGACGGATACACATATACAGACAACGCAAGGAAAGTGCAAGGGTAAGCTTATTGAATTTAATTCAAGTCAAATATATATTTCATACTTATTAAATACAGCAAGTAAATTCACAAACATATACATTCAATTCATATAATAATTCCATCCAAATCCTGATGCTAGACCGACCGTCCGGACTGTATGAATCCTGTGTAGCTAAGGCGTCCGTGCACTCAGGTGGGGTAACTGGAATGCTCATCAATAGCCACCTGAGGTTAGTCTTTTTGTCCAAGTTACAGTTATGGACTAGACCTCCTGCCATTCCCACGCATGACATACTCATCTCTACTTGAGAACGAGCACTCACGGAATATCAGGATGAACCACCATCTAAGCTTACCACGTTCATACTTACAAATCTCAATTTCCAACCAAGAGTCGTTCCTCCCTGGAACGCTCGTTCAAAACCAACAATCACAATTTCATTTCTCGTGGTGTTCGCACATCTTAATCTTTCATCTCATTCACACTCTCATTCTTAGTTTCACTTCCATAAAAGAACGAACGTCCAGCCCTCTTTGTAATAGAGGACGAACGTTAATGCAATACCAAAAAGGCTTGTTCACGAACTTGAATCAGTTAGATGAACTGAATCTAGAATGATCTGGAATTTACTTAGAATAATTTAAATTCAATAACTCTGGAACGAATCAAATGGATAGATATATGACAAATTGTTTAGATAAAGAATCCGAACACGATTTAATTCAAGAAACAACCGTCAGTCAATGACCGAGCGCTAAAATGAAACTTTTGGACAACGTCACTGAAGTCTTGGATGAACGTTACTAGAATTATTGGACGAACGCTATTTAGATTTTAAGGACGAACGCTATTTCAAATTTGGGACGAACGCTATTACCGCTCGTTGATAATTTATGAAGGAACGGACGTTCGGTATAGTACAGAGCGTTCTTTTACCACATACTCATTTGGACGAGCGTTCAGTTATAAAACCGAACTCTGCTTTGGACGAACGCTAGGTAAATGACCGAGCACTAAATAGAACGAACACTCATTTAGAACGAACGTTCGGTATTAGACCGAACGCTAACTAGGACGAACGCTCAATCTAAGACCGAGAGCTCATTTGGACGAACGCTCAGTATAAGACTAAGCGCTACCTATGACGAACGCTGGAATATAAAACCGAGCGTTACTAAAATACTTCAATTTATTTCAATCGTTGGACACGCTAGGCTGAGCCGAACGCTCAAACCTAACCCTTCACTCAAAGGACGCTCGTTCTTAATCAGAATCCTTTCCAAATGAAAGAATTCTTATTCTAAGTCATTTCAAGGGAAACTGAACGGTATAAGACCGTTCGATGACGAGCGTACATTATCAAGCAGAGAATATGAAAATTTCCAGATTTTTCATTTTACAATAACTTTACAGTTTTCATACGATTCATAACTTATAATTTCTCTCCACCATAAATCTCATACATTACAAAATTCATATTATCATCCCAAACCATACAGAAATTTAATCATACTCCAAATCATACGTTTCATTCTCAGCATACAGTTCAAACAATATTCATCATATACATCCAGTGCAACCATGCTCGTTCATGCATACTTAAACATCAAATATTTCATGCATTTCAGACATCCAGTACACTTCATTGCTTTCATACACATCAAACAAGTATTAAATTAAATTACTAAAGCTTCCCTTACCCGGATTGTAGTGAACGTCCTAAACTGAGTGGATCTTGATTCGTCTAACCGAGACTCCCTCAGCGTTTCACTTACGCTTTCCAACTAAACTAACCAAAGAAAAAGAAAGGACTTAGCCCACGCCTTTGCATGCAACGGAATAGGGTTTGCAGGAACTTCTAGAAACGAACGTCCAAATAAACTTACCAGAACTGTAAGTTGTTCGGTTCAGTCTGAAGCTCTTGGTGCAGGGAACGTTTCTGTGGTCTCTGAAACGTAATCGGAGGAGAAGAAAGTGAGTTATGGTAGAGAGAAGGTGGAGGTTCTAGAGAGAAGGCAGAGAATCTGGAAATCAAAAGCTTGAGGAAGAAGATGAAGCGTGCAGAGGAATGTGAAGAGTGTTTCAGAAAAATTAATTCCCTTCCCATAGTCAAACGGACGTTCCTTCCTGTGCTGACACCTGGCTTCCAGAATTGAATGCAGAACCTTCCGATGTGACACATGTCAGAGAGATTCAGAGAATGAAAGTGCACATTAATGGCACAGCACGTGGAGGGGCGTGGGTGTATTAATGAGACACAGAGGCATTAAATGGGGCGTGACAGGGGTCAACTTATGCAAGTCAATTTTTTGATTTTCTCTGCAAATGTTAAAAAAAAATATCAAAATGAAAATACGCAATTATTTAATATGAACATAAAGTAAATAATAAAATGACCAATAACATTACTCATGACGTAAAATTTCAGCCAAGATCCTTTCAACATCTGCAACATATGTTTCTATCAACTGCACAACATGATTTGGTTCACCAATGCGCTTCAAAGCCATGATCTCGTTAAATTGATCATTCACTACCCCTTCGTACATAAGAAATATGAATAAACATAAATTATTTTTAAAATTGTATAATTTGATTGAAAATAATAAATAAAAAACGAAAAAAATGTTAGAAATAGAACAATGATTCATAAATATTGTTTTTTCTTTCTTTTTCCTCCATACTAAATGTAAGGTTTACGAAAAAGATTCACTAGAGAGATCAGATCAATAAAACTTGAATCTAAATCCATAAGAGATTGACATCTTTCTCTACCTAAAATATTAAAATAATGAATTAATGCATCGTACTTTATATCTACTTTTCTCATTTCTGTCTAACGTGAGACTTAGACTCGTATGTCTAACACTAAACACCCAAAATTCATTATCTGTCTTCAATTTTTTTCTCAAGCACATTCTAAAATAATAGTTTATTATCCTCAATTACTAAATCTTATGTATCCAATAACCAAAACTTATGTGTGCAGAACTTCTAATATACCCAAACATGCTCGTTTTATCATGTAAAGAAACATTGTTGAATATCATTAATTTTTCTACTAGATATTATTTTTTGTCAATGGAAGAAAAGAATTGAAATCGAAATGACTTAAACATGAATTGTAAATTACTGAATTTGTAATGAGCTGTTCAAGTTATCTTAACACAAGAAAATCATAAACAGAAAGCAAAATTTTCATGAGATTGAAAATTCTAAACACATCACGAAGAAATAGTTAAATGCATGCGGAAACTAAATTAACTTTGGAACAGAACTTTCTTACCTCTTCAAGCAAGGATTTGGTGTATCCTTGCAAAAGTCCTCTGAGAATTGATAGAGACATTTTTTTTTCTTTCTTTTAGAAGAAGTGAAGCTATCTCGTTTGGAGAAACAACCAGTAAAAAAAAGTTTATACTTCAATGAAAGAGACTATAATTGCATAACCCAAATGAATAACGTTGCAAAATAAATGAACTAAATACAGGTAGAAATTAATTAACTGTCAGTTACCTTAAACTCAGCATGAAAATATGTAAAAAATGGTGCAGGTTGTCAGGGACCGTTTTTTTCCCTTGTCTTCTTCAAAATGCATTTATTCAAGGAGATGTTAATTTATTGGGTTAAATATGTTTTTAGTCCCTAAACTATTGGCCGTTTCTGGTTTTCGTCCCTCTTCCAAAGTAAGGTACAATTTGGTCCTCATTCTTTAGAAAAACGTTCGTTTTAGTCCTCAAAATTTTGTTTTTAGTCCTCGTTTTAGTCCTCAAAACGTTCGTTTTTTCGACTAAAACGAACGTTTTTTAAAGATTGAGGACTAAATTGTACCTTACTTTGGAAGAGGGACGAAAACCAGAAACGGTCAATAGTTTAGGGACTAAAAACATATTTAACCCTAATTTATTTACGAAAAGAATGAATGAATAAGCATAGTATAAGCTTTAAAAATAATTGTGGGATAAAATGGAGGATTTTTTTTTTCAAAAAAAGAAAAATATTAAATACTAATCAACAAGATTTTAAAATTGCCAAAGGTAACATCTATAATCATTAAAGTAATTTTGGTTAATGTTCATTAATTTTTTTTAAAAAATATTAAATTATAACAGAGAGATGTATTTAATTAATTTAAGAATATAATCTAAAGTCTTTAAAAGACATACCTAATATATGTTTAATATAGTAAATGTATTAAATTAATGAAATGGTAACTAAAACTTGTATGGTAAGTATAATTACACTTTAATTAGAAAAAATGGATTAATTGTGTTTTCTTTTCAAACTATTAATTAAAATTCTATTTCTTTCCTATTTCAAAATATGTACCAATTTCATCTTTATATTTTATAAAAGAATGTAAAATATTATCAAGAGCAAAATATAGTTAATGATATTAGAGTTTTCCTCTTTCATCTACTTGCAATTCTCTCTCTTCTTTACAATTCCTTTTTAGCTAATTTATGAAAGGTATAGATTTTTTTTTCACTTGCCTGTTGTAACATCCCAAAATTATACAGTCAGCAACTATATAATAGAATATTCACATGTATTAATATAACAAAACAGTCTTACAAAAAGAGATAACTCTCGCAAGTGGCCGAACGGCCTTACATATAAGCACCAATATACGAGCGTTCGCTAACATTAAAGGACGAACAACTTACAACAATAAAACACGGATCGTCCAAGTATTTACAATCAACAAAAGGACGCTCGTCCTCCAGCTGCACACTATTCTAATTACACAAACTCAAAACCGAACGACCTACTGTTCGGCCTTCACTTCCACGTTTATGAGATTTTCTTCCGTTATGATTTCTTCTTCAAGCGCTTGCTCCAGAGAAGCATCTCCCTCTGCTCACATCCACACGGATGATCATTGCAAGGACATGACAGATATACATATACAGACAACACAATGGAAATGCAAGGGTAAGCTTATTGAATTTAATTCAAGTCAAACATATATTTCATACTTATCCAATTCAGCAATTAAATTCACAACATATACATTCATTTCATACATTAATTCCATCCAAAAATCCTGATACTAGACCGACCGTCCGGACTGTATGAATCCTGTGTAGCTAAGGCGTCCGTGCACTCAGGTGGGGTAACTGGAATGCTCATCAGTAGCCACCTGAGGTTAGTCTGTTATGTCCAAGTTACAGTTATGGACTAGACCTCCTGCCATTCCCACGCATGACATACTCCTCTCTACTTGAGAACGAGCACTCACGGAATATCAGGATGAACCACCATCTAAGCTTACCACGTTCATACTTACAAATCTCAATTTCCATTCAAGAGTCGTTCCTCCCTGGAACGCTCGTTCAAAAACCACAATCACAATTTCAACTCTTATAGTGTTCGCACATCTTAATTCTTCCTCTTAAATACATTTTCTTTCTATGTTCCACTTGCATAAAAAGACGAACGTTCACTCCCCTTCATAACGAGGACGAACGTCGAGAACAAGACTGAAAGAAACTTCTTTTCTGAAGGAATAAAGCTGACTCATCTTTCATGACGAATATTATTAAAAGTTGAATCAGTTAAATGAACTGATTCTAGAACAATTTAAATTATACTTAGAATGATTCAAGGTTTCAGATTCACTTCAACTGGACGAATATAAAAATACGAGTACTAAATGTACTAAGTACCATTTAGTTGGAATAACCTCTTGCCAGTAAATGACCGAACGCGGTACGAAATTTTATTGAAGATTAGGACGAACGTTATTTTGAGTTTATGGACGAATGCTATTACAAATTCAGGACGAACGTCATGAAAATTCAAGACGAACGCTATTTCTGCTCGTTGGCGATTACGGGAAGAACGAGCGTTCGGTATAGGACCGAGCGCTACTTATCATTTACACTTTTAGGACGAGCGTTCGGTCTAAGACCGAGCGCCACTTAGGACGTACGCTTTTAAGTCGAGACTATTCACTGATCCAGAATCATGGAAATTGGGATTTATATAATATGAGATTACTTAAAGTTGATGTTTTAATAATTTGACTAATAGTTCAAAGGAATATTTTCAGGCTTCTCAGATTCTCATACAACACTCATGATGCTTACGTCTGACCGAACGCTCAAACGTAAACTATATATAAGAGGGCGTTCGTCCTCAAGAATAATCCTTTCCAAATGAAAGGGTTAGACTACTTCAAGGATTTTACTGAGAATACCGAACGATAAAAGACCGTTTCGATAACGAACGTTTATTTTCATAGACTTAATATTCAAACTCAAATTACAGTATACACCTTTTCCATTACAGTCTTTCATACATCAATTTACTCAAATCATAGTACAAATCCATACATTCTCATGCATCATCTCATCATATAGATCATTTTCCATTTAATCAAACCATAGAATAATTCGTCATTCACATGCCACAATTCAAATCATACTCATATACTTCAAAAATCCAATATCAAACATCATATTGCATACAGGTTCTCAGAACTCTCATATAATACACAACATAAAATTTCTAGTACACTCATGCATCACCGTAAATTACAAGAATTAAACTCAGTAAGCTTCCCTTACCCGGAATGTGCGTTCGTTCTTCAGAAGGAAAACCAGATTCCAGTACACTCTTCTACCCTTAACGTTCAACCCAAAATTTCTTAAACTAAAATTACAGAAAACCAATATTGGTTCAGAGAAGGTGCATGCAAATTCAGAATGAGACTTGCATGTTGAAAATGAAGAGTAGTTGAGGACGTGCAACTTACCCGTTTCAGAATCCAAAACCGTTCGGTTCAAAATGAAGCTCACGGTGCAGGGAAGGTTTCTGCGTTTTCTGAAATGTGATCGGAGAAGAGGATGGTGAGTTGCAGAAGAGAGAAGAAGAAAGGTTCTAGAGAGAAGGAGGAGAAAATGGAGGTTTGAATTTCTGAGGAAGATGAAGGTGTGCGCAGAGAAGGGAAAAGTGTTTCAGAAAAATTAATTCCCTTCCCATAGTCAAACGGACGTTCTCTCTTGCGCTGACACCTGGCTTCCACTACTGCATTCAGAACCTTCCGAATTGACACATGTCAGAGGGATTCAGAGAATGTGAGTGCACATTAATGGCACCGCACGTGGGGCGTGGGTGTATTAATGAAATCACAGAGGTGACTCAGCACCTTAATAAATGAGGCGTGACACCTGTCATAATCTCTAATTTATTTTAAAGTTAGAGATAATATTCCATAGTAAAGAAGTTAAATAAAATTAAGTATGTTTCTGATCCATATACTATTATGTAAAATTGAAAATCGTCTTACAATAAACTTTAAACAAATGTAGACCATAAATTTTGATTCAAATATTCACTTTCTTCATCATCACATTGTTCACACAAAACTGTGATATACACTAGAAAAATTGGGGTTCTTCATTTCAATCACTGCCAACACACATTTTTAACAACACAACAATCAATGAAAGAAAAAAAGGTAGGTAAAAGGATAGTGTCTGTCTAATTATACAAGGGATTGACATCACTTTCTACCATGATCTTAAAGAGATGAGTTAACGAGTCTTTTATCTTTATAAAGTGTTTTCTTTTCTCATTTCTATCTAATATGGGATTTAAACTTAAATTTTGATTCAGAATATAAGAAAAGGAAGCAGAGAGAAGTGTCGTCTGTGAAACTAATCAACATCTTGTCCCTGAACGCATCACACGACATAACAAGAACAAAGTTGACGATGGAGAAGGATAAACCACTAAGACTTTAATGGGAGATGGAAAACGACAAAGAAGTTGTCTTCCCTAGAGAAGAAGATGGAGCAGGAAAGCCCAAATGCGATGACATTGGTGATGACAATTGTGGTGCCTGTGACGGTCTAGACGATGGAGGCTTATGTCAGATATGGAGGAGCTCTTATGCATTGAGAAAAGGATGAAGAAAGAGACGTTACATCAATGGTGACGGTCGCCAATGGTGGTCTACGTTCATGGCAGTTTCTTTGTCCAACCGTGGAAGATGTGACCATAAATGGGAAATGTGGTGTTAGTATTGGACACTAGAGAGGAGACAAGGAGAAAATTGTTGTTTCTTAATGTTTTCTTTTGAAAAAGAGTGAAGAAGTAAGTTGAATCCAATTTTTCCATGCTCCCAATTTTAATTTTCACGCTCCCACGAATTCATTGTGCTGGATTTTATAAAAAAAATAATTTTAGTTAAAAAATTAAACACATGACAGCTTCGTGTCATTATATTGTTTACCACATGAACAAAATTTTATCATCATTCAAAATTAAGAACTAAAATAATTGTTTTTTAAAAATACAAATAAAAATAATTTAAAATTTCGCTCATAAACCCATTACATATAAACTATAACAATTTCCATGACTTAATATAAATCGACACACATGACATTGCAGACTAGTCTTTCATAAACTAATGTTGTTTCCTTGTAATTCGTCGTCATAACCTGTTCTTAATAACAGGCGACTCGAGTCGTCTTCCATCGCGACTTCAGACCTATCTCCCCGACTCCTCAAGGACTAACGAGTAAAAACATCGATACTACGTGTAACGATGCACTATTCTCAACACGAGCCAAAGTCATTGGGCGAGACATTCACCTCCTTGCGCAGAAGGAGGTGACACTCGAATCTCAGTCTCTCGCAAGAATCACATTTATTTTAGTATTAAAATGCTCATAAGACAGACGAAGTTACAAGTAAATAACATAGTGTACGTACTAACATCAAACAAAAATAAACGTGCTCAATCTAGGATTCATACATGTTCTCAACAACATGTATAAATAAACCAATATTAGATCAAGAAAATAACCAACAATTCTCAATAATTGTTTTAAAATACTACCAAAGAAATTACGGATTCATACATATTCGCCGAACGCTATTTGGACGGACACTATTCACCAAACGCTATTTGGACGAACACTACTCACTGAACGCTATTTGGTCGAACACTATTCACCGAATGCTACTTGGACGGACGCTAAAAGTATATTTTTATTTTACACAGGTCTTACAGGTACACCCTCCACGAGGTTGTTACACCTCATAAACTTCATCCATAGGATTGGTACACCCTCCACGAGGTTGTTACACCTCAATTCTCTCAGCCTTGTTCATTTTTTTAAAAAAAATTTCTCTGTTTGTTTCCTGTTTATTTTGAAATCCGAACGAAATTTGCGTTTCTTTCTTTACTTAGCTTTTACTTCTATAATACAAAAATCTCAAATTTTCATATTATGCAGTAATATCTAAGTAAAGAGGGGCAACTGTCATTATCCAATTTCGTCCGGATTGACTAATAAATTTATTTTTATCATGAGTGTAAAAAAAAATAATAATAATAAAACAAAAGAAAACGTTCGTCCTCCACCGAACGCGTTCGGCTCCTTCCCCTGCATGAAACCGTTCGTCCTGTTTTGCAATATCGCAGACCGTTCGTCCTCTACCATGCGTTTCTTTTATACACTCGGCCGCTCGTGCTCAACCGTTCGGACGCTCGTGCTCCACCGTTCGGTCATGCTAAAGCGTTCCATTACTCGACCGTTCGGCCATTCAGTCTCATTGACATTCGGCAATTCTCAGCTTCAGCCGTTCGGTCATCCTCAAGCGTTCCACTAGTCGACCGTTCGGCCATTCAGTCTCATTAACATCAGGAAAATTCTCAGCCTCAGCCGTTCGGTAATCCTCATGCGTTCCACCATTCGACCGTTCGGCCATTCAGACCTTTAGGACGTTCGGCATTTCCTAGCCTCAACCGTTCGGTCATCCACAAGCGTTCCACTATTCGACCGATCGGCCATTCAGAACTTTAGGACGTTCGGCAACTCAGGATCTACTGCCATCCGAGTGTTCAAGCGTTGACCGTTCGGCTTCGCAGGTTTACCGTCCGTTCAATTGTAATTGTTGGCGTTGGATCATATTGTTTTATTTGAACGTTCGGTCTTCATTTGAACGTTCGGTCTTGGTGACGTTATTCTCATTTGAACGTTCGGTCTTGGTGACGTTATTCTCATTTGAAAATCTTAATTGGAAAAGATATAGTATATAATTTAGTGAAATAATTAAGTGAATTAAGGAGGTAATTAAATTTGATCCTATATGAGTGAAGAATAGAATAATTGCATATTTAAAAAGATTTGGTGTGAGAGGAAAGAAAGTAGAACAAAAGAAGAAGGCGTTTAGCAGAGAAAGGATGGCAATGGAGTCAGAGCAAAGCAAAGCAGGAACAGAGATGCTCCTTCTTCCCCATTCTTCATCTCCTCTCCAACCCAACAATGCTGCAAAGCCAAAGCCAAAGCCAAAGCGTTTCGTGAAAAATCAAATTCCAGATTCAATCCTCAACGACCCGCTTCTCAACGCCGCCATCTCCGTCCTCCCCTCCAACTACAACTTCGAGATTCACAAGTCCGTTTGGCGCGTGCTCTCCACGGGCGCCAAGCGCGTCGCCCTCCAGTTTCCCGAGGGCCTCCTTATGTACTCTCTTTCCCTCTCTGACATCTTCACCACCTTTGCCGCTGTCACCCATTGCTACATCCTCGGCGACGTAACCTACGGCGCCTGCTGCGTCGACGACTTCTCTGCCGCCGCCCTCGGTGCCGACCTCCTCATCCACTACGGACACAGCTGCCTCGTCCCCATCGACGCCACTACGATCCCCTGCCTCTACGTTTTCGTCGACATCAAAATCGACGTCCCCCACTTCGTCGACACCGTCAGGTTGAACCTTGAATCCCGTCCCCAAACACTCGTTGTCGCTGGGACAATTCAATTCGCCTCAGCGATTCGCGCTGCGAAGCCCCAATTGGAGGAGTTAGGGTTTAGGGTTTTGGTTCCTCAGTCGAAGCCGCTTTCCGCGGGTGAGGTTCTGGGTTGCACGGCGCCCAGGGTCTCGGCGAATTCGCTTGGTTGTGGCGTTGGTGAAAGCGTTTTGGTGTTTGTGGCGGATGGAAGGTTTCATTTGGAGGCGTTCATGATTGCAAATCCGGGGATTAGGGCATTCAGGTATGACCCTTACATGGGGAAGTTGTTTCTGGAGGAATACGATCACGTGGGTATGAAGCGGTCGAGGAAAAATGCGATTTTGAAAGCGAGGGAGGCTCGGAGTTGGGGTGTGGTTTTGGGGACTCTTGGGAGACAAGGGAATCCGAGGATTTTGGAGAGGTTGGAGAAGAAGATGAAGGAGAGAGGGTTGGATTACACTGTGGTTTTGATGTCGGAGTTAAGTCCTGGGAGGGTTGCTCTGTTTGAGGATTCTGTGGACGCCTGGATTCAGATTGCGTGTCCGAGGTTGTCCATTGACTGGGGTGAGGCGTTTGTGAAACCGGTGCTTACTTCGTTTGAGGCAGAGGTTGCTCTGGGAGTGATACCTGGGTGGTGGGAGAAGAATGAAGTTTGTGAAGATGGTGTGGGTTGTTGTAAGAGGAGTGGTGCTTGCTCTGAGGGGGATGCAAAGGGAGGGGAAGATTTTGGTGGAGATTATCCAATGGATTACTATGCTCAAGATGGTGGCGAGTGGAATTCATCTTATGTGAAGAAGTCTACTCGTCCTGCCAGGAGAGTTTCAGTCTCCTCTGATGCTGGTGCTGCCATTTCGCAACAGTCTTAGATTTCGCAACAGTCCAAGGTTTTCAAAACACAGTTAGGACTGTGAGTATGTCAAGGTTTTTGCAGTTTTTCTGACACGACAAAGCAAGCAAAACTACGGCAGCATTGACTTTGTTTGATCATATTTTCTTAGAATATCAAAGATACAGCGACAACCACAATTTAAAACTTTGGTTATAACAATTTGCTTTGAAAGGGTAGCGTCAATATGGTCCATTGTTTTCTTTTGTTTTTATGAGTTATTCCACCGAGAAATCCCATATCCCCAAATAAAATAAAATGAGAAAATAAAAATTATTTCTATCCCATCCACTTTAAACACACTCGACCCATAAAGAATTATTTACATTTTTCAAAGAAAGAATAATTTAAATTCTTACTTCAACTACATCTCCATCTTTGAGTTTTGTGTTGGGCAGTACTAACTGTCCATTAATCAAAACCAGCTTTCCTTCCAAACCAACTCTTTGAGCAGCATCAGTAGCAGTGCTTCCAGCTTTTAACCTCAAAATTTCACCATGAGGCCAACAAATAATTACCACTTCCCCAAGAGAACCGTGAAGATCATAAAACTTTGAGTCGTATTTTGTTTGCTTGACACTTACTTCAGAGCGCAATTGCTCTTCCCAGGAAAGCATTGTTCTCAAAAGCTTCACCTAAAGGATGAATTACATACACAATCACCGAAACATTCATCTACATTCACAAATCTACTGGAATGAATAACAAGGTGAAAATAAAATATCAACTTTTCAAGAAAATAATTGCATTTATATAATTTGATTCGCAATGAAAACAAAGGAAAGCAAACAAAAGAAATCTCCATTTGCACAATCTGTGTAAGAGAGGTAAGATGGTTGCCAAATACCTTGTTATTGATGCCGGCTTCAGCAGAAGCTGATGCAACCAAGTCAAATTTTGAGTGAGATGTTATCCAGTTAACTTGTCTGCCCTCAAACACGGCCGCCACAACAGCCCAATATTCAGATTCTTCTTGCTCAGTAAAATTGATAACTTGGATGAAAGTTGGGAGTAGTCTCCCAAATTGATCTTGCTGCGAATGATGCAAATAATAATATAAAATTCTTCAGTACAGCAGTCTGCGTTTGCAAACCCACTGTAGTTCTAAGAAAATCAGTAATGAAAGAAATCAACATTTGTGAGAACCTGATAAATTAATAAACACTAATCTATTCTCTGATCACATTTTACTGCACCTTGCCACGTCAAAAATCCACTCTCTTTCTCTCTGCATGCACTGAATGCCATATGTCACTTTGGAAGCTTCTAAAAGCTGTAGTGGAAACCAAGTGGCAGTGAGTAACTGCTCAACCGTTTGACGAGGGAGAGAAAATAATTTCTCTGAAAACTCTTCTCTTCCTTTCATGCAATCTTCTTCTTCCTCACGAATTCTGATCTTCCATCTTCTCTGCATTTTCTCTGCACTCTTCCATCTTCTCTCTAAAATACCTCACTATCAACTCCTCTGATCTAATTTCAGAGACCGTAGACGCCTTCACTGCACCGTGAGCGTTATTCTGATCCGAACCAAACTGAGAACTGAACTGGTAAGTTCTCGTCCCTGCACTTGTCTGTTTTAGTTCATGCAAACCAAGATTTTTGGTTGCATGTGTAAGTTAGAAGTCTGATCTGTTAATGATTTTGGTGTATTAGATAAGTGGAAGTGGTTGAGTGAATTCTGGATAGGAAGCCGTGAGTGGTCGAGATAAATTCTAAGCATTTGGAAGTGCAGTGTTAGACCAGGTAAGGGAAGCTTTAGTAATTTAATTTAATATATGTTTGATCTGTATGACAGTAATGAATTGTGATGGATGTCTGAAATGTATGCATTATGCGAATTTTGAATATGCGTGATGAAGCAGAATTGAAATGGATGTATATCAGGAATGTTGTATGAAATTATGCAGTGAATGAAATGTATGAGTTGTAATGTGATTGATTCTGCATAATTTGGAATGATTTTGATCTGAACTGTATGTTGATATGATATGTTTGAAACTGGAAGATGGAAGACTCTGTATTTATGGATTGATAATAGGAATTTTGGAATGCATGAGAGTTATGTTAAAGATAAATTCTAAGTTATGAATCGTATGTAAAACTGTGAAATTCTCGTGTTTGAAAATCTGGAAAGTCTGGTCTTCTCTGATTGATGGTGTACGCTCGTCATCGAACGGTCTTATACCGTTCGGTTTCACTGGACAATAACTTAGAGTAATAATTCTTTCATTTGGAGAGGATTTGGATCGAGAACGAGCGTTATTTGTGTGCAGAGTTAGGTTTGAGCGTTCGGCTCAACTTAGCGTGTCCAACCATTTAAAAATTTAATTGAAGGGTATTAGTACGCTCGGTTTTGTCCACCAGCGTTCGTCATAAGTGGCGCTTAGTATTATATTGAGCGTTCGCCCAAAGGAACTCTCGATCTTAGATTGAGCGTTCGTTCCAGTTAGCGTTCGGTCTGATACTGAACGTTCGTTTACATGCGCGTTCGTTCCCATGAGCGTTCGTTCTATTTGGTGCTTGGTCATTGACTGGCGTTCGTCCTAAGCAGTGTTCGGTTTTATAACTGAACGCTCGTCCTATCCTGGATTCGTGAGCGAACGTATATGGTGTTCGTCCAAATTCTTATTTAACGTTCGGTTTTTTTTTCAATGACAGTGTTCATATCTGAATTTCTTTCATATTCTGGTTATCTATTGAAATATATCTAAATTATACTTATCCTTTTTATTCAATCTCCGGTATTATACTCAGAATTATTCTAAGTATTATTCAGATCTTCTTGATTCAATCTCAAATAAATTCTTAAGTGTTCTTAACTCACGTAAATGGATACAGATTCGTTTCTTTTGTTCAGAAACGAGGCTACAGTGCACTGTAATACAGTCGTCTTGATCTATTAAAGAGTAACTTGTATTTAAATTAAGAGAGTGGAACACAGAATGCAAATCTGAATAAGAGAAATTGTGAATATGTACGAATGGTGATTTGAATGGAATTATGAGATTTGGATTGTGAATGAGCGTTCCAAGGAGGAACGTCTCCATGATGTGAATATGAGTAGTAGTGTAGTATGACCATGGTAAAGCTGCTGATGGCTGTTCATCCTGATATTCCGTGAGTGCTCATCCTCAAGTAGAGGGGAGTAGGTCATGCGTGGGAATGGCAGGAGACCCTAGTCCTACTGAGTACTTTGGACTGATAGGGTTAACCTCGGGTGGCAGCTGTTGAGGGCATCCCAGTTACTACATCACCCGGGTGCAAGAACGCCTGTAGATACATGGCTTCATACAGTCCGGACAGTCTTTAATTATGAGAATTTGGATGAGTTACTGTATGCGTGGATATGTGTTTAATATTGTATGAATTGTATAACTGATTTTATATGTTAAATTATGTTGATTTATATTGAATTAAATTACCTAAGCTTACCCTTGCAAATTTCCTTGTGTTGTCTACTGTTTCTGTATGTCCGTCTTGTCAATGCAATGATCATCCGTTGTGGATGTGAGCAGATGGTGAGGCACCCCTTGAAACTATACTGGAAGAAGAAAATTTGGAGGATGCCAACCTTGTGGAAGTTGAAGTTAAAGCTGAGCAGTAGAGACCCGTTTCTGTATTAGCATTAGTCACTTTTCAGTGCTGTATTTTTGATAGTTCTGTGTATAGTTTCGCAGCGCTGTTCATACAGTATTAGTAGTAGTTAGTCTTTCTGTATAGCATTTTGGGACGTTGACTGTATATTTCTGCAGAACGTTTGTCCAGTAACTGGTTTTGTACCTTTTATGAATTTCTGAATACTGTAATTTGCTGGACATGCTGTTTTATCTTGAAGCAGCTGTTAATTATGCTAAGACTGCACTGTATTTTCTGTAAATGTGATTAGTTCTGATTAATAGTAATTACTATTTATTGGGATGTTACATTTATTGGTATCAGAGCAGTTTTGTTCTATTAAAGGACACTGTAGGGTTATGAGTGCACTGTGTTTTTGCTGTGTGCTTATTGCATGTTTAATGAGTTATTATTGTTTAACTCTTGGACATGACTAATGCTCGTTTGTTTTTCTCTGCATCCAGAGAACAAATGGCACCTAGACTTCCTCCTCCTCCTCAACCGAATGAGTCCGAAACGTCCAACAACACTAGATTGTTGGAAACCGTGGTGGAAAGACTGCATCAACAGAATACCACGTTGATGGAGCAGAATGCTACCTTGATGCAGCAAAACCAAGCTGCTATGCAAGGTTTGGAGGCCTCGCGTGTTAATTCTGAAAACACGCAAAGACAATTGATGGAGATACTGGCTGCAACTAAAGGTGCGCCTGGAGCATCTTCTTCAAACGCTGCTCAACCAAATGCTGAATGGAGTTTGGAAAGTTTCCTTCAGCATCACCCTGCCAAGTTCAGTGGCAAATGTCTTCCTGATGAGGCGGACCAATGGCTAAGGGATATGGAGAGAATTTTCAATGCCAAGAGGTGTCCGGATGAGAACCGTTTGGCATACACTGAATACTTGTTGACAGGAGAGGCGAGCCACTGGTGGGCGAGCGCTAGGGCCATTCTAACGGATGCTCAACAACCTATTACTTGGGAAGTTTTCAGAAACAAGTTTTATGAAGAATACTTCCCTGACAGCGTACGTTTTGCCAAAGAGGTTGAATTTTTACAGCTCGTTCAAGGCAGTATGTCCGTTTCTGAGTATACCAACAAGTTCAAGCACCTTGTTCGGTTCAATACAATGGCCACCAGTGAAGAGTGGCAGTGCAGGAAATTCGAGAACGGTCTAAGAAGTGATTTGAAGGTTATGATTTCCAGCTTGTGCATACGAACTTTTCCTGCCATGGTTGAGAGGGCAAAGGTGTTGGAGAAGAACATGGCAGAGGCGGAGAAGCATAAGAAGCAACAACAAGTGAATAGGGGACCAATAGTGTCCAGGGGAGGTTCTGTTCAAAGGAGACTACCTTACTCTCGTCCAAATCAGCCATCTCATGCAAGTGGATCCCAAGCCGTGGTCACTGTAGGCCAATCTGGACAGCCGAGAAACTTAACTTGTTATCAGTGTGGAGGACCGCATTTTCGGTGGGCTTGTCCACAATTGTCAGGAGGAAAATATTGTACTCGTTGCCGGCAGAATGGACATTTGGAGAACGAGTGCAATATGGGAGGACGTGCGGCAATGAGGCCGCCAAATGCTGGAAGAGCGCAACAAGGGAGAGGTGGACGGGCACAAGCCACAGGAAGAGTTTATGCTATTACTGGTGCTGAAGCTGCTAGTTCAGGTACACTCATCACCAGCACTTGCATGTTATATGGAAAGCCTTGCTGTGTACTGTATGACTCGGGGGCAACTCATTCCTTCATCTCGAAGGCGTGTGTTGAGAAACTGGGAATAAAAGAGAGTGAATTACAGTTTGATCTGGTGGTGTCAACCCCAGCAGCTGGTGGGATTAAGACATCTACAGTTTGTGTAAGATGTCCTATAGAAGTTGAGGGGCGTAGATATAAGGTTAATCTCATTTGCTTACCCCTTCAAGACTTAGAAGTAATTTTGGGGATGGATTGGTTGGCTACCAATCGGATCCTCATTGATTGCGGGAAGAAGGAGTTGGTTTTTCCCAATGAAGAAGAAGAAGAATTGTCTCTCACTCTCGGTCAGTTGAAGGATGATATCATGGAGGGAGCAAGCTGTTTTCTGATAATGACGTATGAAGATAATGAGGTAGGGAGTTCGTCCAACAATGAGAGCAGTAGAGGACGAACAATAATAGATGAATTTCCGGATGTCTTTCCGGATGAAGTCCCTGGTCTACCTCCTATTCGTGAGGTAGAATTCACAATCGATCTGGTAACCACTGCTGCACCCATCTCGGTCCAACCTTATAGAATGGCACCAGCTGAATTAGTGGAACTCAAGAAGCAAATTGAAGAATTGATGGACAAGAGGTTCATCCGTCCAAGTGCTTCACCTTGGGGAGCACCTGTATTATTGGTAAAGAAGAAGGATGGCAGCTCCCGTCTCTGTATTGATTATAGGCAACTTAACAAGCTGACCATCAAGAACAAGTATCCTCTTCCAAGGATAGACGATCTTCTGGATCAGTTGCATGGTGCGTGTGTGTTTTCTAAGATTGACTTACGTTCGGGCTATCATCAAATTAGAGTGAAAGAGGAGGACATTCAGAAGACTGCATTTCGGTCTCGTTATGGCCATTATGAGTATGTGGTGATGCCCTTTGGAGTGACAAACGCACCTGCAATCTTCATGGATTATATGAACAGAATTTTTAGACCGTACCTGGATAAATTTGTTGTGGTGTTTATTGATGACATCCTCATTTATTCCAAGAGCTTTGAAGAGCATGAAGACCATTTGAGGACTGTCTTGAGCGTATTAAGGGAGAAAGAGCTGTATGCCAAGCGTTCAAAGTGTGAATTCTGGATGAAGGAGATCCAATTTTTGGGACACGTTGTGTCTGCTGGTGGTATTGCAGTGGATCCAGCCAAGGTGAAGGCAGTGCTGGATTGGGAGAGTCCACGTTCAGTCATGGAGGTTAGGAGTTTTGTGGGACTCGCTGGCTACTACAGGAGGTTCATTGAGGGATTTTCTAAGATAGTAGCCCCTCTAACTTACCTCACCAGGAAGGACCAGCCATTTGCTTGGACAGATAGATGTGAGGAAAGCTTTCAGGAACTGAAGAAGAAATTAACAAGTGCTCCTGTGTTGGTGATTCCAGACACGGCCAAGCCTTTTGAAGTATATTGTGATGCGTCGTATCAAGGCTTGGGCTGTGTACTGATGCAGGAAAGAAAGGCAGTGGCATACGCTTCCAGGCAGTTGAAAGTTCATGAGAAGAATTACCCCACACACGACTTGGAGCTGGCAGCAGTGGTGTTTGCGTTAAAAATCTGGAGGCATTATCTGTATGGTGCAACGTTTCAAGTATTTAGTGATCACAAGAGTCTCAAGTACCTCTTTGATCAAAAGGAGTTGAATATGAGGCAAAGGAGGTGGCTTGAATTCTTGAAGGATTACGAATTTGAATTACTGTATCATCCTGGAAAAGCAAATGTGGTGGCTGATGCATTGAGTAGGAAAGCCGTAAGGGTCTCTGCAATGATGGTGAAGGAGCTGAATTTGGTGGAAAGCTTTAGAGATCTAAGATTGCAGTTTGACTTGGGAACGGACGTTATCAGATGCTGTAATCTCAGAATTTCCAGTGATGTATTTGACCGAATCTGGAAGAAGCAACGTGAGGATGATGAGCTGGTGAAGATATTAAGCGCGCTCGGTTTGAGTAAAGATAAGGATTTCAATGCAGGAACCGACGGCATGTTGCGTTACCGGGGAAGGACGTGTGTCCCTAAGGATGGCGAGCTGAAGAGAATCATATTGGAGGAAGCACATCACAGCCGTCTTAGCATGCATCCTGGCATGACTAAGATGTATCAAGACCTCCGGAAATCATTTTGGTGGCCTGGTATGAAGAGTGACATTGCACGTTTTGTGTCCTCTTGCTTAACTTGCCAAAGAGCCAAAGCTGAACATCAAAGACCAGGAGGATTATTGCAGCCATTGGAAATTCCAGAATGGAAGTGGGACAGCATCTCTATGGATTTCGTGACTCATCTGCCACGTACAGTCCGAAACCATGATTCAATTTGGGTGATTGTAGATAGATTAACTAAGAGCGCCCACTTCCTGGCCGTTAATTTGAAGATGTCCATGACAAACCTGGCCAAGCTGTACGTTAAGGAGATTGTTAGATTGCATGGAGTTCCTTCAAGCATTATATCAGATCGAGACACGAGATTCACATCTCGTTTTTGGCAGTCATTGCAAGGAGAATTGGGAAGCAAACTTCAAATGAGTTCTGCATATCACCCTCAGACGGATGGCCAATCTGAACGAACCATCCAAACTCTTGAAGACTTGTTGAGGACCTGCGTTATAGATCATATGGGAGTATGGGATGAGGTTCTGCCGCTTGTGGAATTCACGTATAATAACAGTTATCAAGCAAGCATAGGAATGGCACCGTTTGAAGCTCTTTATGGAAGGAAGTGTAGAACTCCTTTGTGTTGGTTCCAAGAAGGTGAAACTGCATTAACCGGACCAGAATTAATCCAACAAACAACAGAGAAAGTGAAACTGATCCAAGAGCGTTTGAAGACTTCCCAAAGCAGGCAGAAATCGTATGCTGATAAAAGAAGAAGACCCTTAGAATTTGTTGCTGGAGATCACGTGTTTTTGAGGTTGAATCCAATCACTGGTGTGGGAAGAATCCTTCGTCCAAAGAAGCTTTCTCCCAAGTACGTTGGACCTTATCAAATTCTGAAGAAGATTGGAGCAGTGGCGTATGAATTGGCTTTACCACCTCAACTGTCCAACCTTCATCTAGTCTTTCATGTCTCTCAACTCCGTAAATATATGGCTGATCCATCACACGTATTGGAGTTAGAAGATATCCAACTTCGGCCAGATAGAACCCTGGAGATGCAGCCTGTTTGTGTGGAAGACAGTCGCACCAGACTTTACAAAGGAAAGGATGTTAGTCTCGTGAAAGTGGTGTGGAATGCAAAGACTGGTGACTCAACATGGGAGGTTGAAGAGGCTGTGAGAGAATTGTACCCTCACCTATTCCCTGGTAAGCTTTAGAATTTTCGAGGACGAAAATTTTTGTAGTTAGGGGGAATGTGAGAACCTGATAAATTAATAAACACTAATCTATTCTCTGATCACATTTTACTGCACCTTGCCACGTCAAAAATCCACTCTCTTTCTCTCTGCATGCACTGAATGCCATATGTCACTTTGGAAGCTTCTAAAAGCTGTAGTGGAAACCAAGTGGCAGTGAGTAACTGCTCAACCGTTTGACGAGGGAGAGAAAATAATTTCTCTGAAAACTCTTCTCTTCCTTTCATGCAATCTTCTTCTTCCTCACGAATTCTTATCTTCCATCTTCTCTGCATTTTCTCTGCACTCTTCCATCTTCTCTCTAAAATACCTCACTATCAACTCCTCTGATCTAATTTCAGAGACCGTAGACGCCTTCACTGCACCGTGAGCGTTATTCTGATCCGAACCAAACTGAGAACTGAACTGGTAAGTTCTCGTCCCTGCACTTGTCTGTTTTAGTTCATGCAAACCAAGATTTTTGGTTGCATGTGTAAGTTAGAAGTCTGATCTGTTAATGATTTTGGTGTATTAGATAAGTGGAAGTGGTTGAGTGAATTCTGGATAGGAAGCCGTGAGTGGTCGAGATAAATTCTAAGCATTTGGAAGTGCAGTGTTAGACCAGGTAAGGGAAGCTTTAGTAATTTAATTTAATATATGTTTGATCTGTATGACAGTAATGAATTGTGATGGATGTCTGAAATGTATGCATTATGCGAATTTTGAATATGCGTGATGAAGCAGAATTGAAATGGATGTATATCAGGAATGTTGTATGAAATTATGCAGTGAATGAAATGTATGAGTTGTAATGTGATTGATTCTGCATAATTTGGAATGATTTTGATCTGAACTGTATGTTGATATGATATGTTTGAAACTGGAAGATGGAAGACTCTGTATTTATGGATTGATAATAGGAATTTTGGAATGCATGAGAGTTATGTTAAAGATAAATTCTAAGTTATGAATCGTATGTAAAACTGTGAAATTCTCGTGTTTGAAAATCTGGAAAGTCTGGTCTTCTCTGATTGATGGTGTACGCTCGTCATCGAACGGTCTTATACCGTTCGGTTTCACTGGACAATAACTTAGAGTAATAATTCTTTCATTTGGAGAGGATTTGGATCGAGAACGAGCGTTATTTGTGTGCAGAGTTAGGTTTGAGCGTTCGGCTCAACTTAGCGTGTCCAACCATTTAAAAATTTAATTGAAGGGTATTAGTACGCTCGGTTTTGTCCACCAGCGTTCGTCATAAGTGGCGCTTAGTATTATATTGAGCGTTCGCCCAAAGGAACTCTCGATCTTAGATTGAGCGTTCGTTCCAGTTAGCGTTCGGTCTGATACTGAACGTTCGTTTACATGCGCGTTCGTTCCCATGAGCGTTCGTTCTATTTGGTGCTTGGTCATTGACTGGCGTTCGTCCTAAGCAGTGTTCGGTTTTATAACTGAACGCTCGTCCTATCCTGGATTCGTGAGCGAACGTATATGGTGTTCGTCCAAATTCTTATTTAACGTTCGGTTTTTTTTTCAATGACAGTGTTCATATCTGAATTTCTTTCATATTCTGGTTATCTATTGAAATATATCTAAATTATACTTATCCTTTTTATTCAATCTCCAGTATTATACTCAGAATTATTCTAAGTATTATTCAGATCTTCTTGATTCAATCTCAAATAAATTCTTAAGTGTTCTTAACTCACGTAAATGGATACAGATTCGTTTCTTTTGTTCAAAAACGAGGCTACAGTGCACTGTAATACAGTCGTCTTGATCTATTAAAGAGTAACTTGTATTTAAATTAAGAGAGTGGAACACAGAATGCAAATCTGAATAAGAGAAATTGTGAATATGTACGAATGGTGATTTGAATGGAATTATGAGATTTGGATTGTGAATGAGCGTTCCAAGGAGGAACGTCTCCATGATGTGAATATGAGTAGTAGTGTAGTATGACCATGGTAAAGCTGCTGATGGCTGTTCATCCTGATATTCCGTGAGTGCTCATCCTCAAGTAGAGGGGAGTAGGTCATGCGTGGGAATGGCAGGAGACCCTAGTCCTACTGAGTACTTTGGACTGATAGGGTTAACCTCGGGTGGCAGCTGTTGAGGGCATCCCAGTTACTACATCACCCGGGTGCAAGAACGCCTGTAGATACATGGCTTCATACAGTCCGGACAGTCTTTAATTATGAGAATTTGGATGAGTTACTGTATGCGTGGATATGTGTTTAATATTGTATGAATTGTATAACTGATTTTATATGTTAAATTATGTTGATTTATATTGAATTAAATTACCTAAGCTTACCCTTGCAAATTTCCTTGTGTTGTCTACTGTTTCTGTATGTCCGTCTTGTCAATGCAATGATCATCCGTTGTGGATGTGAGCAGATGGTGAGGCACCCCTTGAAACTATACTGGAAGAAGAAAATTTGGAGGATGCCAACCTTGTGGAAGTTGAAGTTAAAGCTGAGCAGTAGAGACCCGTTTCTGTATTAGCATTAGTCACTTTTCAGTGCTGTATTTTTGATAGTTCTGTGTATAGTTTCGCAGCGCTGTTCATACAGTATTAGTAGTAGTTAGTCTTTCTGTATAGCATTTTGGGACGTTGACTGTATATTTCTGCAGAACGTTTGTCCAGTAACTGGTTTTGTACCTTTTATGAATTTCTGAATACTGTAATTTGCTGGACATGCTGTTTTATCTTGAAGCAGCTGTTAATTATGCTAAGACTGCACTGTATTTTCTGTAAATGTGATTAGTTCTGATTAATAGTAATTACTATTTATTGGGATGTTACAACATTACATAAATATATTGTTTTTTCTACATCTTCAATATAAAAAAGTTTTACATTCTCATGTAATCATGTGCAACAACTTCACTAAATCAGTTTCCTCACAATGCAAAGTAAATTCTAGATTATGATCAAAATTTTGAAAACAATTATTTTATCCATCACGTGGCATTCGAAACATCAGAGACTAAATATCATATTTATCTTTAACACTAGAAATACGATAAAGAATGACATAAATGATGAAAAATTAAAAAATGTGACCGATTAATATGGATACAGAGAAATAACAAGATATCATCAGAACGGTAACTATTATTTATGTTCCGGAATATAATGCTAGTTGTATAATTCATTTGATTTTAATATTTTTCTGCACTACCTGAGGACATAATGTTTCCGAAAAGTATCCGTTCCTTATGTTTTATCGAGCATTTAGTCAACACAGGAGAATGAGCTCTAACACAAATTTGCTGTTCCTCACTCATGTGTGTGTGTGACTACAACATTACATTAATATAATTGAGCACTCTCAAAGCAAAAGAAACATATTTACTAATAGAAGACCTGTAGAACAGCAAAGCATAAATCTTCCAGTTCAGCTTTCAAGGCCCACAGTCCCAATCTTGAAGCAAGTGAACACCAAATGATTAAGGTCTCCTCAGCAACAGCTTGAGCTTTTTGCAATGGTAGAGCATGACTGAAAAGAGAGATAGTGTCACACAATAAAAATGACCTATGAAACATAACTTATAATCCTTTTAGCAAAAAAAGTCAAAAGGCCCCATGTGGCTTAAGTATGCTGGTTGAAGACAACTACTATCGCAGGGAAGTAAAAACTCACTACTAAAAACCATGAAGAATTGAGAAGGCTATAGTACTAAAATAAATTTTATTTCATCTTCAAATAATAATAGATCTGAAATAAAGGGCCAGAAAAGGGAAAATAAAAAAGACCAACAATAATTGAGTATAAAAGAAAAGAAGTTAAGATGCCCAGAGTAAGTACATTGTTCTCATGTTGTGAAGGCGATCTGCAAGCTTGATGAGCACAACACGTGGATCATCAACCATTCCCAAAAGCATTACTCGTAAATTACTTGCCTAACAGATTTTGAATGTAACATATCAGAAAAGTATGCTGCTAATTCCACCACCCACTACCACGTTTTACAAATTTCAGAATGCATATAGTTTCAGTATTGTCTAGACCAACTACCAAATGCATTACATTGATAGATACAAAAGATTGTTTTATTGGCCTGTATTTTGGAAGCTTAGTTTTGTAAAGTGAAACGGATTATGCACAAAATTGGCCAACCTCAAGCTTCTATAGGAATAAGTATTAAATATATATTACAAAGAAAGATGATGATATGATACATTTTTCTCTTCACAATTAATCCTTGTATTGTTTAAAAACCATCTCAGGCATCCATTGTTTTCAGCATATTTTGATATTGATGATTAACATGATACCAAAGTAAACTTGAAAGTCTCGGGCTAATTGATGCACACGTCAAAGGCAGATTATGTACCTCTTCTTGGCCAAGCACACCCTGGTTTACACTTACCCTCCTATGTCTGCGTAATAGCTGCAAAAGATAATGCAGTTATTCCTTATGGTAATAAAGGAAAACAGAAACAGTCTCCAGATTTGTTAGGAGAATTGAGCTTCTAATCCACAAATACAATGAAATAGAAGAATATGCCACTAAACTCTTTCGGTATTAGACCATACATCTGCATTAGTTATGAGATAGGTGTTAGAGATTAAGATTTCTAAAAACTTGAGATATTAGGTGCATTGAAAATGGTTTACAGTTTCATAGTAACTTGCAATGAAATTTGTTTCTATTACGAAAAATGGAGCAGCTGATAGAGACATTAATACCATGTCCAAGACCAATACGAGCCAAAAGCTTTAGAATCAGTTTGTCAGATGAACGCATAAGAAGACTTCTATATCTATATTTCAATCAAGTTGTGTAAATTGAATTCTAAAATCTAGCAAGATAACTATTATGTGCCTTCCACCTTCTTCAAGATACAAAACAATTAAAAAAGACATTCTTTATGGTATCTGATTAATATAGCTTAACCTTGAAACACTAGCTACCAACTTGACCACATCATCCCCAAACTCTGCCTGAATGTCCTGCAGACTTTGGCTAGTGTCGTCAACCACATCATGTAAAATCCCAGCCACGACAGTGTCAACAGCCTGAAATAGAGTATTACTATCTCAAACAAAGGAACAATTGAATAGAAACATGTTTTCAACCTGCACTGCATTAAGCTGAAAAAATGCAAACGATAACAGTAACATAAATCTTAATGCAGTTCAAAAGTAGTAAAGATTCAGTTTAGCTGTCTCAGTGATATCATAGGCTAAATCTGATAAAAAGAAAATCAATATTTTCAAATAGCTTTTCAAACAATCAAGAAATTGAGATGTGCAGCCCCAGAAAAAATTATATCATTCATTATCCATAGTTTAAATATCAATACTAAAAATTATGGATAAATAAGATAAATGATATTGATATGTATCATTGTAATTAATAATACTTCGTCAACTTTAGTGTTCCACTAATATGTTTCTTCAGAATTGTTGTAACATCATAAAAGAAGACCATCCACAGCATGTTCATTGAAATTTATGGTGTATTAAAAAACATATATGTTCTAATTAATGAGAATGTCATTATATGCTTGGTTAAATGATGATGGCATCATGATCAAATTTATCAAATTACAGTTGGATGTGCCAATTTAGTTGTTCCATAATGGTATGGGTTCTCCGTATACGTTGATGATGAAGGGGCATTGAGGAGGAAAGGAAGTCAGCCAATCCATTCTTTGTTTTCCAGAAAGTAAAATAAATACCATAACAAATCTAGTCACTAGTACTAGCTGTTCATTGGAGTTCATACTCGTTTACCACTTGATGGAACCAATGCAGCCAAAATTCTTCCTGTGTGGATACAATGTGTTAAATAAGGGTCTCCAGTCTTCCGCATTTGTCCACGGTGTGCTTTTCTTGCAAATGCTATAGCCTTCTGTACCTGCCTTCACACATAAGGTGTTTTAATGATGTAACGAGATAACATATAAGTCAATACAACCCCAATGCAGATAGTAAACCTTTGCATCGTTAAATATTGGGAAACCAGTAACATCTACTCCATCCAGCGTCACTGTACCTGCATGTACAAATTTAGGTAATAAGAAACCTTATGAATAGACCCCAACCCTATCATGTGGTGACAGAAGCGGCAACAGAAACTTTATGTGGCATGCAAAGAGGTATGAATTGCATATTTCAGCACTATTTAGTGACATGCCTTGATGCTCCCCCTCAAGCATTTCAGTTATGATATGACACTTAAAAACATATATAGGATATGATAAATGTGGACTACATATGTACAAGTATAATAAAAAATCTAAAAACATAATAAATATATAATTGTAATTTCAAATTAATAATATGATTCCCATACATTAGTAATGTGGAGATGCCATGTTGAGTAGGAATAAGGCAAGATTATAATATATAAACATGTCAATCTTTCTTACAAGATTTTATGAAATTGAGTTAGACATAAACCTACTTACTAAAATAGTATCAAAGTCATTTCAGATTCTATAGCAGTCAAGGTTTTTGAGACAATTATGCTACCGTTATTAGGCTCCTAGTGTAATAGAGTATTGTATTGTAGATTTTACATTGACTAAAAATAAAATTATATTATAATATATAAGTGACGTACAACTCGATTTTATGAAATTGAGTTGTGTTTAAATTCACTTACTAAAAACTAATAACTTTATAATTGTGACTCTTTGCCCTCAGAAATCACTTCATAATTTCTAAAGAACTATTGATCTTATTCCTTTCTTAAACTTCAACAATGAAGGGGATTAGTTTCCGTTTTTGGTTCATCCGAGAACAGTGCTTCTATATTTCTATCATATACATGTTTCTGTGTCTCGAATGTAATCTGCAATACTATATTTTCATAACCTGTTTAAAGATTTGGATATGTTTGAAGTACAGTCAGAATTGAATACACGAAGCAAATATAAGTATCCGCGCACGTGCTTCATATGATACTATCTACAGCAAAGTTCTTCAATCCGCAAATTCGTGAAATTAAACAATCATAAGCGCTAAAGCGACTCTTTAATTTGGCATCACAAATCATGTCAGCATATTAGCACCTATCATATTCAAACACAATTGTGCAGGAGAATTTAAAAATAAAATAAAGAGAGGAAAGCAGCAGCAGAAAAGAAGAATAAGAAGATGCGCAACCTGGTTGCTCCTGCAGTTTTGGCCATAGGAAATCGACCTTAGTGGAAAGACAAGCGCCAGAGGCAATTGCCACGGCGGTGACAGCAACCTGTGTGATGGCTGAAGAAACGGCGCTATGGACGGAGGCAGCTTTGGCAGCGGCGGCGATTAAGTAAGAACAGGAGAGAGAGAGACGTCGGAACAGCGATTTGGTCAAGCAAACATCGAAATCTGGAACGGTGAGGTTTGAAGGATCGGAATCTGCGAAGAAACGGAGATTGGTTCTGAGTTGCTAATGTAAGGACCGTGCGTCCATTTTAAAAGAAGAAGTGGGGAAGAGGGCGGCTGCACGTTCGTGTAGTGGTGGGAGAGGGGCTCCACGTCCAGCAAAGAAGTGGGCAGCAGCAGATGGTGGTGGGTCTCTCCACCTGGAAGTGCTCCAGCCATCATCAGGAACCTCCATCATCTCCTTCGTTAGTGGACACTGCACTGAGGAGTGGAAGGGAACGGTTGTGGTTCTTCCAGCAGTGGAGTGTCCAGTTCCTCTTCCCTTAAAGGGAAGACTCCATGGATTCAAGGGGGCTGGGTTCTGCAGATTGGAAAGGTTGCTGCAAAAACATCTGTGAGAGGGTGAAGTGGGAGCTGCTGAAGTGCAAGGAGGCCTTGGATTGCAAGTCTTGGGAGAGATTGATTCAAGAGGGGTGTTCGGTGCTGCATCTGGAGGAGTGAAAGGCTTGCTGCAAATCTGGGAGAGGAGAAGTAGAAAGCTTTTGGATTTGGAAGGAGATCAAGACACTGCATTTCAAGATTCAAGGAAGTCTTCAAGAGGTAAGGGGAGTTAGATCTTTTGTTTGATTGTTGAAATATACTGTATTTGATGCAAATCTGGGAAGAAGGGGATGAAAAATGGAGTTTCTGGGTTTTCTAGAAAATCTGGTGCGATTCTGCAGAATTCTGCAGAACGCGCGTACGTTCAATTTTTGGTGAGCCAAAATGGGACGTTCGTCCCATTCGCTCGACCAATTAGTGGTCAGCCAAATAGTATGACCGTTCGGTTTTGGTGTTCTAAAGTATCGAGCGTTCGCGTTCGTCCTTAGGTAAAGTTAGAAATATATTAAACGTTCGGTTTTGTATTATCATGTACGAGCATTAGCGTTCGTCTAAACAGTATTCCACCTCATAGCGATCTTCCTATTAAACGTTCGGTTTTGATGTAATAGTAATGGTAAGCGTTCGGTCTTTACTTGGTGTTCTTAGGTTTGGATCTTAAACGGTCGGTCTTAGTGTTAGTAGCTTTCGGTCTTAATTTGGTATGCTTAAGTGTTAATCTTGAGCGTCCGATATTGATCTGATATACTTAAGCTTATGATTTTAGCGTTCGGTCTTAAATTGATAGGTTTCAAACTTGAGTGTTCGGTCTCATACGATTGGGTCGATGTGCGTTCGTCCCAAACAGTGCTTACATATTGGGTTTCGTTGTATTTGGCTATGTGCGTTTGGTCTCATAGTATTGACTTTATGTGCGTTCGTCCAAAAAGTATTTACATGTTCGGTTTTGTAGTATTTTTCTATATACGTTCGGTCTCTTCGTATTTGATCTGTAAAGCGTTCGTCCAAACAGTGATTATTCGGTCTTATCATATTTGATCTGTACAACGTTGGACTAAACAGTGTTTATTCGGTCTCTTCGTATTGGATCTGTAAAGCGTTCGTCCAAACAGTGATTATTCGGTCATATCATATTTGATCTGTGTAGCGTTCGTCTAAACAGTATTCGCAGTAATCTGATAGTGTTCGTCTTATTGAGCGTTCGTCCAAACAGTGTTCATTGGATTCTGATAGTGCTCGGTATATTGTGCGTTCGTTCAAACAGTATTTACCTCATAGTATTCGGTCTCGTGGTAATTAGTCTATAGACGTTCGTGCACACAATATTCGATCTCATTACGTTTGGTCTGGTAGTGTTCGTCCAGACTGTTTGATCTCAGTGTTCGATTTCTTAGTAATGTATTAAATCTGATAGTGTTCGGTCCTGATGTTGCTTGTTCTCAGGTAACGAGCGTCCATAAGTTGCTTTTGATCTTGATAATAATTGTTCTCAGGTGTCCTCAGGTAGCGAGCGTCAATAAGTGGTTACGAGCGTTCGGTCTTGATGTTGCTTGTTCTCAGGTAGCGAGCGTCCGTAGGTAGTAGCGAGTGTTCGTATTAGTAGCGATCGGTCTTCGTAACGTTCGTTCAAAAAGTATTGAGAGTTAGATCTATATAGTGTTCGGCCTTATAGTGTCTAGTAAATAACGTTCGTCCAATAGCGTTCGGTGAATAGTGTTCGTCCAAGAGCGTTCAGATGAATAGTGTTTGGATGAATAGTGTTATGCAAATAGTGTTGGGTTCTAAGTTGAGTTTCTCTGGAATTGAATTATGTGTACAAATGTTTGGAATATATGCTGCGATGTGATGTATGTGAAAATATGAGAATGTATGAAATATGATAAATTACTGTGATAATATGATTATGAATGTAAAATGATGAATTTGAGTATGATTCGGACATCTTGGGGAGAGATGGATGAAAGTGGTTATGTGGGGGATTGTGGTTGTAACATCCCAAAAATACAGTAAACACCATATAGTAGAATTAATCACATTTAGTGATAAACCAAATCAGTCTTAATTAAAACGAAAGCACAGGTTCTGGCCGAACGGCCTTACAAGAAGATAAATAAGAATAAAGACGTTCGACTTAATCATTCTTGACCGAACGGTTTACAAACCAACACCGAACGATCATAAAGAAACATAAAAACCAAAAACGGACGAACGTCCACATAACAAAATAAGAAAACACAGGCCGAGCGTCCTATTCTTCGGTCTTCACCTCGACTTCCACTAAATTCTCTTCCCCCAAGTATTGTTCTTCCAACGCCTCTTCCAACAAGGCATCTCCTTCTGCTCACATCCACACGGATGATCATTGCAAGGACAAGGACGGACGTACAGATACAGGACAACACAAGGAAAATACACAGGGTAAGCTTATATAATTTAATTCAATTAATAACATACAATCACATATACCAGCAATCAAATACATTCTAATAGACACTTCCATCAAAACCCTGATGCTAGACTGACTGTCCGGACTGTATGAATCTTGTGTAGCTACGACGTTTGTGCACCCAGGTGGAATAGCTGTAATTCTCATCAGCTGCCACCCGAGGTTAGTCCGTTCCGTCCAAGTTACAGTTATGGACTAGGACCTCCTGTCATTCCCACACATGACATACTCCTCTCTACTTGAGAACGAGCACTCACGGAATATCAGGATGAATCGACAGCTTAGCATTGCCACATTCATACTTTACAAATCTCAACTTTCATCCAAGAGTCGTTCCTCCCTGGAACGCTCGTTCAAAATCCACAACCATAATTTCATTTCTTATACCGTTCGCACATTACAGTTTTCCACATTAATATCAATTCAATCTTTCGTTCCTCTTTCATAAAATGACGAGCGTTCAGTCCTTTTCAAGATAAGGACGAACGTTAACACGATACATAGGAATCCTCGTTTCTGAACAGAAGGAAACGAATACCTTTCCAATGACGGACGTTGTGACAACTTGAATCAGTTAAATGAACTGATCCTAGAACATTTCATATGATACTTAGAATAATTTAAGTACAATAACTATAGATCGAATCCAAATGAATAGAGACACCACAAGGTGTTTAAATACTTATACAGAGTATGATTTAATCAAAGAGACTAACCGCCAGTCAATGACCGAACGCGGTAATGGATATTTATTGAAGTTTTGGGCGAACGCTATTTCTCTCGTTTGTCAATTAAAGGAAAGAACGAGCGTTCGGTATAAGACCGAGCGTCACTCATAACGTACGCTTTAGGTCGAGACCCATCGCTGATTCAAAATTATAGAAAAAGGGATTTATATATGGCGAGATGGGAAAGTTATGTTTTTAACAGAATGACTAAGTGTCCGAATGTATACTTTTAAGCTTCTCAATTTCTCACACAACACTCAGGATATCTACGTTTGGCCGAACGCTCGAACGTAAGACTAATATAAGAGGGCGTTCGTCCTCTGCTGGAATCCTTTCCAAATGAAAGAATTCCATTTTAACCAGTTTACTAGAAAACCGAACGGTAGAGGACCGTTCGATGACGAACGTACATAATCATAGTCAGAAGTTCATATTCAAATTTTGCAACTATTTTTAACTTAAGTTTTTCAACATACCAGTTCATACTTTTATTCTTCACATCAAATATCAATTTTTAGACTTTATAGCATCCACATTAATAATTCATACTTTGAATTAATAACTCATTTTCACATTTATACAAATCAAACATCATTATACAGATCAACCAGCATACACCATATTCATTCAAATCAAACAGCGATCGTTCATACAAAACACAACATACGAATTAAATCAAATAAGCTTCCCTTACCTGGATTTTGTGAGCAAATTGTCCTAAACGCAAGATTTGGGGCTCGTCCAACTAACGTTTTCTACCCTCAACGGTCACTTAATTCTTTCAAACTAGAACAATTTACAGAACCAAGATTTTGATTCAGACACAGTGAATGCATGCAACCAGGCTTGGTTTGCATGTTCATACGAACAACAACTAGGGACGAGCGACTTACCAGTTACAGATTCTGAAGCTGTTCGGTTCAGAATGAAGCTTATGACGCCGGGACTCCTTCTACGGTTTCTGAAATGGGATCGGAGAAAGGAGGGATAAGTTTCAGTAGAGAGAAGGAAAGGTTTTCTAGAGAGAAGGAGGAGAAAATGAAAGGTCTGATTTTTGGAGAAAATGAGTGCATGCAGAGAGTGACGCTGTTTTCAGAAAGTCAGTTTTGTTTAAAAACCAACGTCCGTTCTCTTGCTGACACTTGTCTTCCACTACTGATTTCAGAACATTCCATTCTCGACACATGGCATACGTGATCAGAGTGTTTGGGTGCGTTTTTAATGCACTATAGAGGGGTTTTTAATGCATTAATTTGATTTGACAGAGGTTTTGCAGAGTTAATTTTCTAGGGTCTTACAGTGGTTGTTCTGTATAACTGTGTGGAGCTTTGAACTGGTATGTCTATCCCTACACTCAAAGCATTGTTCATGCTCAAGTAGAGAAGAACAATGTAAGTGGTGAGAGTAGAGGGAGGTCCTCGTCTATAGTCTTTGATGGTAGACATAGACAAATTGGAGAATTTACCTTGCATAGTGTTGGGGGACCAGCTAAACTATGCAAGTGCAAAGACGACCAATAGTTCGACAGTTATACAAATCTGGATGAGTCGTGTGAGTGTGTGAGTTGTGGTTTAATGAGTATGCCTTACTCGTTCTTGTATATGAATCTATCTATGATAACATGAATTAACTGTGCTATTGTATAACATGCTTTTTATATCTAGCTCACCCTTGCATTGTTTTTGTTATGTGCTGTTTGGGTATGTTTCTTTGGCGATGATCATCCACTTGGATGGGAGCAGATGTTGTCGCGGAGATTCCCTTGGAGCAAGAGCTGGAGGTTACTGATGTTGCGGAGTAGTCTTCTTAGGAATTTCCTGATTGAACACTTATAGTGTTTAATCCTTTCAACTGTTCAAGTTTAAATTTTCAGTTTCTTTTATTTCTGGATGACTGTAATTTCACATTTAATTACACGTCATACTCCGACCGTTCTCTTTATTGGTATGTTGACGTCTATATTATATAGTATTCGTTAGGTTTAATCCTTTTTGACGTCCCTATTTGTGTAGGAATGTCTCAGATAGGTCCTCGTTTTCTAAAGTGTATCAAAATGGTCCTTAATTTTGAAAATTGATATCAATTGAGTCCTTTCCGTTAAGTTGGCTGGACGGCGTTAAAAAAATTGATGAGTGGGATGCTGAGATGACGAACGAACGCTCGTCCACCACCGAACGAACGCTCGTCCACCAGCGAACGAACGCTCGTCCACCAGCGAACGAACGCTCGTCCACCAGCGAACGAACGCTCGGCGACCACCGAACGAACGGTCGTCCAGTGTGGAACGAACGGTCGTCCAGCGGTAAGAGGTCGACGAGCGTTCGTTCGCTGGTGGACGAGCGTTCGTTCGCTGGTGGACGAGCGTTCGTTCGCTGGTGGACGAGCGTTCGTTCGTCATCTCAGCATCTCACTCATCAATTTTTTGAACGCCATCCAGCCAACTTAATGGAAAGGACTCAATTGATATCAATTTTCAAAATTAAGGACTATTTTGATACACTTTAGAAAACGAGGACCTATCTGAGACATTCCTACACAAATAGGGACGTTAAAAAGGATTAAACCAATGATGTATTACTCAATTGATGTTATCCACTTGGTAGAAGGATTGTTGAATGAATCTGATTCAACATGTGTTAGTGTGTTCTCCTAGCGTTTAGAGAGTCAAACGTATAGGACTCATAGTATGTCTGATGTCATACTCAACATTATCTAATGCAATCCCTCCACAGACCTTCACAAGCTTAAGCACAAATCGCATATAACAAAATCATAGTGTGATTTATGACATGCCACTCAAGATATAACTCCTTTTAGAACTTAACCCTCCGCGTCATAGTCTATTAGGTAGCACTCATTTAAATAAGAAATGAGGATTTCTTTTTCTGACAATTACAACCTTATGATCACACTCTTTCCTCTCACATCAATACTGCCAAATCGAAACCCTTCGTATTCTCCAAAGTTACGAAAAACCCTCGTCTTCGTGTTCCTCAAGCCACAACAACCATACTCTCAAAAATCTCTTTTTTTTTTCTAAAAAGAGCCTCTATAAAACCATGGTTGTTCAACCTGAAGAAGTCATCACCTTTGATGAAGTTTTCTCAAATGCAAAAAGGGCATCCACTCTACCTTCACCCATGGACAAAGCAATCAGAATTTATGTGGAACACTGGTTGATCTCTAGGAACTAAGAATCCATGGCTACGACATACTGCATGACACACATCAATGCGGGATTCACCGGTTCTTTGAACGGGATTCTCCCATTCTACCTGAACTAATCTATCAGTTCTGGACAAATATGGAACTAAGAGGAAAGGAGAATTACTTTGAAAGTGCTAGGTAGAATAGTAACTCTCAACATCAAGACCATAGCCAAGGCTACTGAATGTCCTAGAGTGGACAATTGATACTACGACAATTGGGACTTTGTGTATAAAGAAGAAGGCAAAGTTGGGAAGCTACTCTATGGGCAAAACTTCAAACCTGAATATGTGGATATAGAGTTAATCTACAAGGATCTGACCCCACACGCAAAGATACTTCAACAAGTTTGCTCTAAGACATTCCTTCACAAAAATAGCTCTTGCGATCACATCACAGAATTGGGTAGATTTGCCATCTTCCATATGATGATTGGTATTCCATTCAATCTACCCCATTTAATTTACATAAACTTGATGAGCAGAATTAGAGGAATGGACAGTTACAACTTTTGGAGTTATTACCCTTGTTTGATCTCCCAATTAATGGAACACCACTTAATGTCACCATCCACTTCATCCCCAGACAGAAACCCCATTCTGGTAAATAGTGTAGTCAGAAGTCAAAAGTTCAATACCGGGAACATCAAACAAATGAAGCTAGAAGTGAAGAAACTCAGCAAGGTTCCTCCTTTAGAAACAAAAAGGTTAACCATTGAAAGTCAAAACAAACTGAAGAAACGGACAACATCTTCAAACAAGAGAAAAGAACTAAAAAACAAGTCTGTTAACCAAGAGCCAACACTAAAAAAAAACTGGTGATCAGATGGTCTGCAAAACTAGTGCCAAGTGTTCAAGCGTTCAAATCTAGTTAGGCAAAAACTGATATTCAGATCATTCAAGGTGTAGAAACTCCTCACTAATCCAAGGAAGTGATGCTAGTCGACCAATCAATCTTGAAAGAAACCAGGTTGCTATAGTTAAAGACATGTTTTCCATGGAATCACATACAACTAAAACTCTTCCACGACCTAATGATCCTCAAACACTTCTACCTCTACCTTTGCGTGCTGAAATTGAACCACTGTCAAATCAACTTCTTCAAGAACCACCTAAACCATCTACAATCCATGACTTAACCTTCAGACCTACCTTAAATATACAATCCTTCTATCCCTTAGCCTTTCAACCCATACCATACCAACACTTCGACTATCCACTTCTTCGTACCCCGCAAAACCAAGACTATGAACCTAGGCCTCCACTTGACAGTCGTAAAAATATGCCCACCTTTGAACCCTTTCACAAACTCCTTGTTGAAATATCCTATAATATAACTCCCTATCAATCGTCATACGACCATACCCCTTCACCAGAATACCAAAAGCTACCACAAAACTCTATTGTTGCTCTTCCAACACCCATTATCGTGAAAGAAGTATATCCCAACCTCAAGCAATCACCACCTAACCATATACCAAAAGGGGCTATGGCATTCATCTGCTATGACTCACATCCAACATATCAACATATAGACATTGAAGAATACAAATTTAGGATGGCAATAGAGCGATCATAGGCTGAATTTAACCATTCGAATTCAGTAAGAGGTTATATTGATCATGTTTAGTCCTATACTCATCTATCTCAATTCCCTGTTGTCCATCCACTATATGTGAAAGGTAGCCTCCCTATAGAATTCTATCACAACATGGCTCTGACAATACTGTAGGAAAATGAGTATGGAAAAAGGCGTCTAAGATAGGTACTTGTAATGTTAGAGGCAATTGCTCCAAAGTTTCCCGTTGTGGATAAAAAATGTCTAAAGATGAAGAAGGTCAGAACTATCAAAGAAATAAGATGAGCACCCACAAAACCATCGTTGACAGACCCTAGACAGACTTGAGATAAGAATATCCATGCTCACAATAATGAATCAAATGTTTATCTCTACTAGAAGCAAAGCATATTCAATGTGACTGATGAGTCGAAAATTGATCATGCTTCAACAAGTGCATTCTTGTTCAAGCACGAAACGAATGAAATACAGCCCAAAGGAGCGTGTCTTCTACAACCAAATAGGATTTATCATTTTGATGACACCAATGATGCCTTCCTAAGAGATGCATATGACATTGGGTACTGACTTCTACCTAGTCTTCCTCGTGCACCTCCCTTCAACAAGCTATTGGCCATACTGAAAAATGTCAAACTAGAAGTCATATGCATAAACCTCATCAGGCTAATGAAGAAACAAAAAGAAAATGATGTTGAGTTACTTAGATCAAAGACTTCCACCTCACCACCAAAGATGGAAGAAATTCACAATGAAGAAGCATCTAAACATGATCAGCTTGAGAACTCACCCTTGTCAGATCAACCACAATCAGTTGTTCCTACCCTATCATCCTCACAACTCATACTTGAAGATGTCCTAATTGTGGTCAGGTCAACTCTAGCGAAGCAGGATGCTAAAGTCGAAGCAAGACTTGAAACACTTTCCTCCCAACTACAACTTCTTATTCAACTCGTCACAACCAAGCCCCTCCTCAAACCCTCTAGTCATGAGTCATAAACACAATGTTTAACCCATTTAAAATAATACATTGAAAAATACTTTTAAGTGTGTGACTTACTATATTCATTAATACTCATACCTTGTGGTAATTAACAACTGTATCATAGATAGTTCACATAGACATGCATATAGACCTAGCATCATGTGATGTATGATAATTGCACCTGATTGTTGAAAATATCTACCTTCACACACTCTAAGTCAAAATAGTTGGACAATATGTTTGGTTAAACTTCACTTTGGAATACCCTTTTTATCATTTATCAAATAAGGAGGAGATAGTTTTGGATGCTATCTTCGACATAGTATTACAGTCATGGTTGATAGTCTAGGATAACATAGAATGAGGGGGACTCTCCAGATTATTAGAAGTTCATCTTAGGAGTCCATATTTAAATTCATGTTTATGTGTTTATCATTAATGTTTTACCGCATTATATTTCATGCTCTAATTGTTTACCTTGCTTTACTTAATTGTTTTCATATATATTTTGACTTTGTCCACTAACCTGCATGCACAAGATAAAAACAATAAAAGAGATAAAACTCTTTGATGAACCAAAAGGGATCATATTGTTTAGATGTGTATTTGTTAAATATTAAAAAGGGAGAGATTGTTAAGACAAAATCGTCTACACGTCCAAACACTCTCATGTTTTGAAGTTTAATCAAATAACATTAAACGAGATAATAAGAATCTGAAAATACCAAAGTCTAAAGAATTACATAGATAGAAACACAAACGCTAGAAATAAGATTCCTAAATCATCCATCAACATAGAAAAGCCTTAGGAAAACAAGTAGAATAAAAGCTTCCAACACAACGCTAAAAGACCCACAAGGAAAAGCGTCGAAAGAGAGTTAAGCTACACACATGAGCTATATGTACCCAAGGGTATTCAGTTAAAACTCTCAAAAATCAAAAAGGGGTCAAGGCAATGTCTCAAAAAGAAGGAAACATGTTAAATGCTCAAGATCTAAAAGGCAATATTCCAAAAATCGTTTACATCAGCCTAGACGATACCATAAGCTAAAATCTTTACTTCGTCCAACGAGGAAGTTCCAACTCAATGCTTATTATCTTAAAAAAAGCTTTAATGATAAATGTACCTCAATGGTAGAGAATTGAAAAAGCACTTTATTGTTCTGAACAAGCATTAAATTTCATTAAATGCTTAACTTTTAAAAATGATAACCCTTTGGCAAATGTACCAAAATTGTCTCAAGTAATAAAGTGAATAAGTAAAAGTATTGTCTCCCAAGGAAATTTGAGTCAAGTTATCTAATCAAGTTTGTTTATCAAGATCAATTTAATGATTATAGTCTTTGATTCCATACTTGGAAAATTGCATAAAATTAACAAACGTAGAAATTTGATATTGTAAATTTAAATGAAAGTGTCATTGGAATTGGTTTTAGAGTAACATTACAGTAACATCTTGAACAGTATACATTCTATATTCAAGCATTCACATCAACGTATCTTGATTTAATTCCTTAAAACAAGTTCTAAAGTCATCTATTAAATCATTAATTCCTGAATTAATTTAACAAAAACTTTGCATTAAAATTTGATGTTAAGAATGACCAAAAGATCGAAAACTATTCCTAGCATCATTACTTTTGGTTGCTTTTCTTACGTTTATGTTCCAAAAATACTTCCAGTTCCAAAAATACTTCCAGTACCAAAGAACGTTTAAATCAAATTATACTTTCGTATAATCGTAAGCAAGTCAAGAAAAAAACATGAACATAAACATATATTGCACAGGAAAGTTACATTAATGAAGAGTCATTACAACCAATTCAAATGAACAGTAAAATTAGTCACTCCTAGTCATCTAGAACATACTCTTTACTGCAATTCCTTGCAGAAAGTGAAGTCTTGAAGCCTTAGAGTCGTCTCCTGATGTTTCTCCAGTATTTTTCGTGTTGTGTTATGTCAGAAGAAGCCTCTTTCTTTTTGTCTCGACTTTTAAAACCAACTTCATTTAATTAATTCGCTCAACCCACAACTATGCATGTGCTGAGCAAAAATCTCAACTGCACACCTCCAACTACCTCAATTCGCTCAACGCATAGTTCTGGTGCAATGTGCGAGAAGTCTTCTTTTGGATGAGCGACTGATGATGTGCGCTTTGTGAAACAAGGTTTTCAACACTCCAAATAATGTAGAATTTCCTGTACAATTGTTTACAAAACTTTCTACTTCCTATTACAACTTTTTAATGAGGAAACACATGAATAAGTATAACTTTGAGCTCATATATAAGTATAAAAACAAGTATTTTTCACACTTATAAAAAAAACAACAAAAGTAATAAGAGATAAGACATATTTATTGCATGCACAATCTACTCTATTTTATGTGGATAGCCTACTACACGCATCCACTACTTTATTTGAAATATATCATAAGTGGACGTTTGAGACAAAAGAGACATTCATATAATGTTCTCTTCATAAGAAGAAGTGTCTGAAAGAAAGTACAACTTACTTCAAGCAAAGTACTGAAAAAGCATGTATGCTTTGACAAGTTGACTTTAACAAACGACTGCTTCAAAAGAAAGAGAAGACACAAGATTCAAGGCCAAGAGCTCAGTCTAACGAATATTTTTTCAAAGAGCCTTTAAATAATACATCACTCAAAGAAAGAATCAAGAGGATAACACAAGAGAAAAGCTTACAACGAAAATATTCATCCTACAAAAAGCGTTTAGAAGAGAAGCACAAAAAGGCTCAAGAAAAAGAAATTATCTGAGTAGAGAAAAAGAAGAATAATCAAGCAACACGTTTGAGCTTCACTATATTATTTGCTTACTATTGTAAGAAGAGATAAAAATATAAAAGAGAGAAACACCCAGGGAGTCTCTAGACAGTATTGTATTGTACACATATCATCTCTGTCAGAGTAATAGTCTAAACGACTTGTAAAAAATCGTTTATTGCATTTCTAAAGAGAATTAAAACACTTGTTGTTGAAACTCTGAGGAGTTAAGGAAATCTAGGTAGCATGTCAAAGGATATCAGGATTGTTGTTGACAATATTTTTGATCTCCAGCAACGAAACCAAAAACTTGTTGATGGATCGGCAAGTGTACCGAATCGCACAAGTAATATAAAATGGTAAGACCAAGTATCGTATCCCTGAAGACTCTCGGCACTAAACAGTTGTGTGATGACTCAATTAATTAAGACTTAAATAAAATGAGATTGTTGGTTTCAAATGCAAAGACATAAAATTAAATATGAATGCAAATTGATCAATAGTAGAGTAACACAAAGATGAACGGAGGTTGTTTATAAAATGAGATGAATATGTTGTTAGGGTTTGATTTCACCAAGTTTACTCTCATGTATATAAGAATTCTTCTTTTTTACATTAATATTAACGTCACTCACTAAATTACTTAGAACCCGATCCCTCAGCGCAATAAGCCTGCCTTAATTCCTAGTTCGTGCAATTCCTAGCGTTCCTAGAAAATTAAGTCTGAAGATCAAGAGCTTAAGACGACCAAGTACTCATACCCTCATCCCTGAGAAATATTACCCTTGGGAGAATTCAACAAGAACCTGAATTGTAAGGAATCTCCCAGCACTCATGCAATTCATAAATCATGCTACTAAATGAATTAAATAGAGCAAGCATTGAAACGGATGAATTCCCTAACAATTAATAAATAAAGCATATATGATTAAGAATCAATTCAAATACATGAGATTTCACAAGGTTACATCATTCCCCAACAAAAAATAGAGTTTAGTTCCCCATAGACATGGAGAAACTATATGAATAATGGAAAAGCATGAGATAGTGAAACCCTAAGAGTAGAAGAGGAAGCTCCCGCCTCCAGATCCGCCTTTAGAGAATAAAAGAGTGTGTTGTTGTGTTGCTCCAGCCAGAGATACAAAACTTAGAGCGCCTGGGTCCTTTAAATAGAGTTGGAGCAGAGTAGAAACAAGGCCCGGTCGAAAAGAGTCGAAATAGAGCAAAAACTGGGCCAGATCTGCAACGCACGACGCTCGGGCGCCCCATATAGGGCGCCCGGGAGGTGGACGTCGATTTCCGTAGGGCTTGAGCCTTCGATTTTGCCCAGGCTTCAGGGTTCGACGCCCGGGCGACCTAGGGCGCCTGTGCGATGGACATCGATTTTTCAACGCTCAAGCCTCCTGCAGGTCGCCCAAGCTTCGTGCGGTTCCCTCTTCTGGTGCTTTTCAGGCCTTTCTGAGCTCTATATCCTTAGCACTTCATCTCTGCTTCTTGTATTAACTCATTTTCTATCAAAACAAAGGGAATTAGTCATAAAATCATCAAATTCAACCTCAACTCTCTTATTCACACAGCTTAATTAAAAAGCATGAGTGCAAGCAAGTTTCTAAGTAAAAAAGCATGCATTTAGTATCAAAATTACATCACAGATAACAGTATTTTAAACCGTTAACAATTGTATAGTACCAGAAGTGGTGCGAATACTCAATTAGTCTAGGGTAACAAAAGGTTATTCGCTGACTAGGGATACCAGGAGTGTCTAGGGATACCAAGAGTGGTGACAATACTCAGTTGTAGTATTGGTGAAAATTATAGTGGAACCCTCTATGGATAGAGGAGACTGGATGTAGATTAGCTGGAGTGAACCAGTATAAAAATATATGTGCATTTGTTAGCTAGAGTGTACCACTACCCTCTAGTAGCATCCTCATGCTACTCCACCGATGACTGGCTTCCCCTGATAGCAAATACTAAGTGAAAGCCAATATGTTCTCATCTGAACATCTCTTAGCATTAAGGATCCTCTCTATATCCCTGAACCACTAATATGCTTCATCAGGACTGACTTTGCAACTAAACTTGGTCGAACGATGCTACAAGAAACTCTAAAGACTTCACTCTCGAGGTTGAGCAGAAGAAGATGATGAAGGTCTAGGTGTAGCCTAGCCACTACTCATGAGCTCCACATACTATCTCTAGGAGGCCTCTATTGACACCCTGGCAGCATCTAATTGTTGCAAGGCCACCGTATTCTGCTGAACCAATGTAGCGTTTTGTTGTTGTATCGCATTAAGGATAAACCCCAAGACTAAACTCCTGCATTCATTCTAAACATACTTGAACATCACCAAGAGGATTCACTTTGGAACTTACTTTCACCACTTTGAAACCATACTTTCATTTTGAAACATAACCCATGACATGATCAATCATATACCTTATTACACATTCATACATACTTCATAATGAACCCAAAACTTCATTTAAATCAAACTAGAACAAGGAAATAAAGAGGAAACTAACACATGGACCAGTCGCACAGCGCACACAATCGCTAAGCGACCATAGACTTCTTTCGCACAACGACCCAACTCGTTATGCGAATCCACTAACAGTACCCCTAACCACCAAACCACTCGATCAGCGACCCAACTCGCTGAGCGAACTAAACTACCAGTGGTACCAGACCCCACCCTCTCGCTTAGAGCCCCAACTCGCTATGCAAGAGTTCAAACAGTGTCCAGACCCTCCAAACACTCGTTGAGCGCACCCATTCGCTATTCGAATAAAACTCACACTACTCTCAGACCTCAAACAATCGCTCAACGCACCTTTTCGTTGTGTGAATCATCAACAGTGAGCCAGCCTCCACAACCACTCACTAAGCGACTCCACTCGCTCAGCGAGGCTGCATAATTTACAACACCAAATCTGTAGAATTACGCAACCTACACCAAGTTTACCAATTCTAACTATTTTCCCCAACTTCTAACCCTCCTAGATTGTGTTATATACCTAAATATACTTAACCAATGTTGTCTAAACATTTCTAACCTCAATCTAAACAAGTAGACTCAATCTCACCCAAAAAGTTAAAAAAACTCAACTTAGAGACTCAAATTGAATTCTACCATTTGTGGAACAATTCCAAGCAACTTAGGGACTCTAACAAGTCCCAAATGACTTACCAAGACTCTCCACATTGACCAGTTGCACACAGAACACAAAAATCAAGTTTTCGCTACTCCACTTCATAAAATTTTAGTTCTAAACCAAGTAAAACTCTACTTCATTACCACCACACCCTCCTAACTCAATTTTCTAACATTCCAAATGTTAAACAAAACCCAAACCAGTTCATAAACAACCTCAAATTCACCAAAATCAGTTCAACCACCCATCACATCATTCTACTACCTTAAGCTCCTATTTTAGACCAACAAATCCATACTCAAGATGTTCTCTACCTTTAACAGCCCCATTTATACAGTTTAAATTCATCAACATCAATAACAACATCACAAATAAACATACCATAGATTTCAGACATTAACAACATCCATTCACATACAAAGTATACATTTTATCCAATTACTGAAATGATTATTAACACAAAACCACATTTTCTAACTCAAGCATTTTAATCATCATAAACCATCAAATTCACACCATATATTTCTATTGAAAGTAGTTTACTAGCTTCCCTTACCTCTAGCAAACTCACACCACTCAAACAAACACTCCGATCGTGACTTGCATTGCAATGAACTTCTAAAAACACCTACAAATCACCAAATGGTGATAGAAGAGGAACCTTAGAACTTAAATTGAGTCAAGAAAATAAGAAGAGGGACTCTTGATCCATGCAAAAAGAATTTCTTCACAGGACCAAGAACCCTAAACGCTAAAGGAAGGGGTTAATCGCTTACCCGCTCGATTCGATCAATTGATCAGTCAGATTTGTAGCCCTTGACGTCGTGATCATCTAGGTACCTCCTGATCGTCAAATAGAGGATCCAATCGTGAGAAGAGTTAGAGAGATATGAGAGAAAGGGAAGAGAAGAATGTTTTAGAGAGATAAAAGGTATTTAGATAATGATACAAGCTTTAGAATTTTCTATTTGTATTATACGATTATTTGAAAATAAAATAGTCGGTCTCATTGTTTTAATACACATATATACTCTAATACTCTATTTTTTAGGTTCTTACATTCCCCCCAACAACAAAATTTTCGAGCTCAAAAATTATACTTACCAGAGAACAAGTGCGGATACGACTTTCTCATGACTCCCTCTAACTCCCAAGTAGAGTCACCTGTCCCAGACAACTCTAACTAGATTGATGATCTTTCCTCTAAGTTGTTTCGTCTGGCTTTCCACAATCCTGACAGGCTGCACCTCCACTGAAAGATCTTCTCTAATCTTCACATCCTCCACTTCTAGCACATGAGAGGGATCAGGCACATACTTCCTGAGCTGTGAGACATGGAAAACAGAATAAAGATTCGCTAGTTGGGGTGGCATGGCTATCTCATACGCCACTAGCCCTACACGTCTCAAAATCTGGTAAGGAACAATGAACCAAGGAGATAGCTTCCTGGCACGAATGGCTCTTCCCACACCAGTAGTAGGAGTCACTCTGAGGAAAACATGATCTTCAATTGCGACCTTCAACGGTCTCCTTCTTTGATTAGCATAGGACTTTTGTCTACTCTGAGACGCTCTCATCCTTGCCTGAATGAATTTCACCTTCTTAGTAGTCTGTTGAATCAATTATGGCCTAGTCAACACAGACTCTCCCTCCTGGAACCAACACAAAAATGTCCGACAACGTCTACCATACAATGCCTCGAACGGTGTCATACCAATACTAGACTGAAAACTATTGTTGTAGGTGAACTCCACCAACGACAACACCTCATCCCAGACTCCCAAATGATCCAACACACACGTCTTCAACAAATCCTCAAGTGTTTGGATCGTCCTCTCTGACTACCCATCAGTCTGGAGATGATAAGCTGAACTCATCTGAAGTATGTTGCCCAACTCACTTTGTAACGTCTGTCAGAATCTAGAAGTGAACCGCGGATCTCTATCTGATACGATACTAGAAGGCACCCCATGCAGTCTCACCATCCTCTGATATACAACTGAGCAAGCTTCACCATAGACATTCTCAAATTCACAGCTAGAAAATGAGCACTCTTGGTCAACCTGTCAACAACAACCCAAATAGCATCATGACCTCTAACCGTTTGTGGTAAATGGGTAACAAAATCCATAGCTATGTTATCTCATTTCCACTCAGGAATCTCCAACTGCTACAACAAACCACCAGGTTTCTGATGCTCCACCTTAGCTCTCTCACAGGTTAGACAAGAAGCAACAAACCTTTCTACATCTCCCTTTATCCTAGACCACCAAAAAGACTCTTTGAGATCCTGATACATTTTAGTCATGCCAGGATACATGCTAAAACGACTCTGATTACCTTCCTTGAGGATCAATCTCTTCAGCTCATTACCATCAGAAACACAAACTCTGCCTCTGAATCTCAAATACTATAAGCCCCTAAAGTAAAGTCTCTGCCCTGCTCTATGCCCATCAAAGCCACTGATCTTTGTAGCTCAACATCTGAAAACTGCTTCTCTCTGATACGGCTCAACAGATCACTCAAACTACCAAGCTACTGCATCTGATACGATCTGACTCCAAATCCACCTACAGCCTCAAATCTCTAAAGCTCTCAACCAATTCTAACTCTTTGACCATCAATGCAGACACATGCATTGTCTTCCTACTCAATGCATCTGTTACCACATTCGCCTTCCTAGATGGTAGAGTAAATCAAACTCATAGTCCTTCAAGAACTCCATCCACCTCCTCTGCCTTATGTTCAGCTCCTTCTGATCAAAGAGATACTTCAAACTCTTATGATCATTGAACACCTGAAACTGTGCACCATAAAGATAGTGTCTTCAAATCTTCAAGGAAAAGACAACCGCTGCCAACTCCAAATCATGAGTGGGATAGTTCTTCTCATGAACCTTGAGTTGCCTTGAAGCATAGGCAACCACTTTCCTCTCTTGCATCAACACACAACCTAGCCCCTGATAGGAAGCATCACAAAAAACCTCAAAAAGTTTACCTGTGTTAGGGATCACTAACACTGGAGCACTCGTCAACCTCTGCTTTAGCTCTTGACAGCTAGATTCACATTGGTTCATCCAAGAAAAAGGTTGATCCTTCCTTGTCAACAGAGTCAATGGCGCTACAATTTTAGATAATCCCTCTATGAAACGACGATAGTAACCCGCCAAACCTACAAGTATCTCCCACTGAAGCACCGCTTGCACCTTAGCTGGATCCACATAAATACCGCAAGCTGAGATTACGTGCCCATAAACTACACCTCTTCCATCCAAAACTCACACTTGGACAACTTGGCATACAATTTCTTCTCTCTCAACACCCCAAGCACTGTCCTAAAATGCTCCACATGCTCCTCACGAGTCTTGGAATAAATAAGTATGTCAACAATGAAGACAACAACAAACTTATCTAGGAACAGCCTGAAGATTATGTTCATATAGTCCATGAAAATGGCTGGAGCATTAGTCACACCAAAAGGCATAACTACATATTCATAGTGGTCATATCTGAAGCTGAAGGCAGACTTCTGCAGATCACCTGCCTTTACCATAATCTGATGATAACCTGACCTCAGGTCTATCTTATAGAACACTATAGCTTCATGCAGCTGATCCATCAAGTCATCAATCCTAGGCAACATATACTTATTCTTAATGGTTAACTTGTTCAATTTCTTGTAGTCCACACACAACCTAGAGCTACCATCCTTCTTCTTCACAAGCAATACAAGCGCACCTCAAGGTGAAACACTCGGCCGGATAAACTACTTGATGGAAGACCATCAAGAAATCACATTGGAACTCTTACTAGAGCCATGGCTAGGAAGATTCAAGAAGAAGAAGGATCACCTAACATTTTAATTCTATGGAAGGTTACTTATAAAAATCCTTCTTCTAAAAACTAAAGCACTTATACTTTGTTTTGTAGGGACTAATAAAGCTTGGAGACCATGATTGAGTCATCCAAGAAGTTAAATCAATAAAGGAAAGCAAAGGAGCCAAAAAGGGAGGTGCTTGCGGAATGGGAAAGGCACCAGAATTTTTCACGTGACTTGGCTGAGCTGGAATGAGGCATGGACTTTACTGGATGAAAATGGACGTGCATCCTATTTGAATTTAGGAGGGAACTAAATCAGCAATTAGGCTCCTCTTCACCTATAAATAAGAGGGCCTCCTCTTTGTATTTCCTCACTTTTGAGCTTAATGATATGCTGCAGGATTTGCTTTCCAGCTTTTGTGCTCTTAAGTCACCTTTGATTTACTACTTCTTCTTCCTTTCCTCAAGCTTCCTTCCTCTTTAGGAAGGCCCTCTGAGCTGTGAGGCTTCACCCATACACCTCTTCTCCATTAAAACACTTCAAACCACTACACTGTTTCATCAATCGCTGCACCTTCAGTCATTGCTGGTTTCTTCTGGTTTGGAGCTTCTGCCTGCTTGTTTCCCGCTGGGACTACTCTCCATCACTACTTCTCAAGCAAATCTTCAATTTGCTTGTTTAGCTCAGACAACTCTACTTGATCCATCCTATAAGGAGCTATTGATATTGGCCTTGCACCTGGCACTAAATCAATAGAGAACTCAACCTCCCTCTAAGGAGACAACCCCGACACTTCCTCAGAAAACACATCCAAGAAATCACTCACAACTAAGTGATCTAGACTCTGCCCACTCTGATCAACCTCCAAGTGAGATAGCACAAGAAAACAACAGGACCCTTCCAATAACTCTTGCTTTAACTACACTGAAGAAAGCAACATTGACTCTTCTACCTCAGGAAACACTAACTTCTTCTCACCACAGTCTATGAGAATGTGATTGGCATAAAGTCAATCCATCCCTAAGATCACATCCAATCCTTGCAAAGGTAAATACATAAGGTTCACCTTGAACTAACGTCCTTCTACCACCACTGGACATCTAGCACACAATGTAGATGTCTTAACCAACCCCGAAGTGGGAGTCGATACAGTCAAATCATATTGTAGCTCTCTCAAAACCAACCATGACTCCTCAGCATAAGCCTCAGACACAAAAAAGTGTGTCACTCTAGAATCAAACAACACACCTCAACTCTTACCAAGCAACAAACAACTCCCGATGATAAGATTACCTGAACGGGTTGCCTCTGACCCAAATAAAGCGTACACACGGCCTGTTGCCTACGGTCTGCCACCGCCCCTCGGTTGAGATCTACTCGCCTAATGTAATTGCTGACTTGTCCTCCTAGCAATGGAACAATCTTTGGCATAATGACCTTCAGCTCTGCAAATGTTACACCCCCTGTAATCGGTCATCTGAGAGCAAAAAGACTGAGGATGTGGTCCTCAACAGATGTAACATCACATACTCCCCGTATGGCTAGACTGCCTTGACGACACTAAAGACTGAGAAGATGAACCCCTAGACCCATAGGAAGGAGGCCTAGAGTAAGGTGTCCTCTTGGAACTGAAACTTCCTTGAGACCCAAATGGCCCTCCAATCTTCAACGGTTGACTCCACTGACCCTCTACTTCCTTCTTTGTCTTCTCCATCACTCTTACCATCACCACCAAAGCAGATAACTCTTTAATGCATAAAACTTTGACCAACAACTTGATGTCACCCCTCAGACCATTCTCAAACTTCACTCACTGTCACTCCTCATCCATAACCAGATTATGGAATCTAATAAGATGCTTGAACCGATCAGCATATTCAGATACTGACATATTCCCCTGAACCAACTGAAGAAACTCTATCTCCTTGGCAAATCTTACACTATCAGGGAAGTACTTCGTGTATAACTTCTTCTTGAACAACTCCCAAGAGATAGGAGTACTACTATCCTCCTATAGCATCCTCATGCTATTCCACCAATGACTGACTTTCCCTAATAGCAAATACACAATGAAAGCAAATTTGTTCTCATCTGAACATCTCTTAGCATTAAAGATCGTCTCTATATCCCTGAACCACTTATCTACTTCATCAAAACTGACTTTGCCATTAAACTTGGTCGAACGATGCTGCAAGAAACTCTCAAGACTTCACTCTTGAGGTTGAGCCGAAGAAGATGATGAAGGTCTAGCTGTAGCCTTGCCACTACTCATGAGCTCCACATACTGCCTCTGAGAGGCCTCTGCTGACCCCCAGGCAGCATCTAATTGCTGCAATGCCACCGTATTCTACTGAACCAATGCAGCGTTCTGTTACTGCATCGCATTAAGCACATACTGACTCTCCACATTGACCAGTTGCACACAGAACACAAAAATCAAGTTTTCGCTACTCCACTTCATAAAATTTTAGTTCTAAACCAAGTAAAACTCTACTTCATTACCACCACACCCTCCTAACTCATTTTTCTAACATTCCAAATGTTAAACAAAACCAAAACCAATTCATAAACAACCTCAACTTCACCAAAATCAGTTAAACCACCCATCACACCATTCTACTACCTTAAGCTCCCATTTTAGACCAACAAATCCATACTCAAGATGTTCTTTACCTTTAATAGCCTCATTTATACAATTTAAATTCATCAACATCAATTCCAACATCACAAACATACATACAATAGATTTCAAACATTAACAAAATCCATTAACATACGAAGTATAAATTTTATCCAATTATTGAAATGATTATTAACACAAAACCACATTTTCTAACTCAAGCATTTTAATCATCATAAACCATCAAATTCACACCATATATTTCTATTGAAAGTAGTTTATTAGCTTCCCTTACTTCTAGAAAACTCGCACCGCTCAAACAAACACCCCGACCGTAACTTGCCTGTAATGAACTTTTAAAAACACCTACAAATCACCAAATGGTAATAGAAGAGGAACCTTAGAACTTAAATTGAGTCAAGAATTGAAGAAGAGGGACTATGGATCCATGCAAATAGAATTCCTTCACAGGATCAAGAACCTTAAACACTAAAGAAAGGGGTTAACCGCTTACCCGTTCGATCAATTGATCGGTCAGATTAGTAGCCCTTGACGCTGTGCTCGTCTAGGTACCTCCCAATCGTCAAACAGAGGATCCAATCGTGAGAAAAGTTAGAGAGATGTGAGAGAAAGGGAAGAGAACAATGTTTTAGAGAGATAGAAGGTATTTAGACAATGAAACGAGCTTTAGAAAATTTTATTTATATTATACGATTATTTTAAAATAAAATACTCGGTCTCATTATTTTAATACACTTATTTACTCTAATACTCTATTTTCTAGGTTCTTACATTTTATATATACATATTACACTAATTTAATCCCTGACAAGACGATATTACATGATAAATACTTTAAAAATATTAAAATAACGACTGAATAATTATATTTACTGATAATGAAAAAAAAATTAAGAAGTTTAGATATGATTAAAACAAATGGTCATTTAGACTTTTCCAACACCCTCGTGTAGGTGCAGGAATAAACCATGGAATGCAAAAAGTAATGTTTTTCAAGTGGTTGGAGTAGAAACAAAAGTTGTAAATCATGAACTTAGTGGCCCATTGTAGAATTTGGGCCCAAATTAAGGTACCCTTCATTAAAGAGTATTTCTTTTTCACCTTCCATTTTTCTTCCTGCTACTGTAAATTAAATGAGTCACTATCAAACTACCTCTCACTAAAATTATAATAAAATTTTCTACAGCTCTTTATTTTTAATATTTTCCAAATTCGGAAGATACTTTTGGAACTATAAAATACTTTTCGGAACATTCAATCTTAAAAGTTAAAAAAAAAAAAACATTTCAGACTGAGTATTCTAGAAAGTATTTCAGAATTTGAAAATACTTTCCAAAAGTATAATTTTAAAATTTTATTTTAAGGTTAATTATGTTTTGTTCTAAACTATCACGTGTTTTTTTTTCTACTTTTATCACTACTCTCTAAGAAAGTTGCAAATTTTTTAGTCCTCAATAATTGAAATGATTAGCTTTTTTTTTTCCTTTACTTGACAAATATTGTATTGTATCCTAAGTCGACAAGACACTTTGTGGAAATCTTTGGGCCATATTCCTAATCTGGTAAAGTCGACAAGACAAACATACTATCTTTCCTTATTAGAAAGATTAGGTGGATAGAAAACTTAAATAGCTCGATGGGAAGCTTAGATAACTCAATAAAATGTATGGATAACTCATAACTTGGTGGGCACCGTAGGTAATTTGGATAACACCGAATTATCTTGCTTCTCATTGAATTATTTGAGTTCTCTATGCATCTTACTAAGCATATCTATATCGTCCACCAAACTATATGAGTTTTTCATACACTTTATTGAACTATCTGAACTTTTCATCGAATTATCAGAATTCTCCATACATCTTATCAAACTATCTGAACTTCTCATCTTACTATCTGAATTCTTTATTCACTTTATAAATTATCTGAACTTTCTACTAGACTATTCAAATATCGTATATATAAAGAAACATTACACATATTTTGTCAACCTAACAACATCGTATACATATCTTATCTTAAACTCTGTGAAATCATTTGTTAGTAAACAAAATAACACCTACATATATCTTAAACTGTGTCATTGTGACGTAAAAAAAAAGTAGTAGAATTAGTCGTGAAGGGCTACTTCCATAACTTTTTTGAAAGTAAAGACAACCAAATTAGAATTAAAAATCATAATTAACATTTTATTTTATATTCTATAATGACTGTTCGAGAAGGTATTTTTTAATCTTGAAATACTTTCTAGAAGAGTAAATCCAAAATGTATCTTTTTTAACTTTTCAGGTAACATCCCATCCAAAAAATTTCTTTCCTTTTTTTTCTCTTCTTCTTCCATGCGGAAACTCAATAGCCATGATCTTCTTCACCAATTCATTGGAATGCATATCTCCATTATGCAACACAGGTGCCTCTTCCTCTCCATCCTATTCTCACCCAATCTGGATTTTTACACAATTCGATTTTCACTCACTTGCCACCAACCATCCTTTGGCCTTCAAACTCATACTCTTTGGAGGGTATGCGCACATCCATCAAACAAAACCTGACAATAGGGATAAAGTACATTCCAGAACGGTGAATCCGAAACGAGTGCACCCAATTTTAATCTCTTCTTCTTCGCTTCATATTGTGGTTTTGGGTTGGCGCCATAACATGGTGACTTGTCGTCTTAACGATCTGTGTAGGTGCAGGAAACAAGGAAGCGGCAGAAGGTAGATGGAAGGAGGTGCAGAAGAAATGAAGATGTCAAATTAAGGTTTGACTAAATATTGACCCAAGGGTTAAATTGAAATATTTGAATTTAGCGGCGTGTAGACAGAAACAAAGTGAGTGCAGGAAGAAGCGCCCTTCAAACAAATTTAGACTCAGCCCTCAAATGAGGCCTGAATAGTTCAAAGCTGATTCTGCAATTTAATTTCTCTGGTACAATTTCTTGCAACCTTCCATTTATCTTGGAAAACCATGACCTCCTTGCAAACACTACTTCCAAAAGCTTTTTTTAAATTAAATATTAAAGTTAAATACGTTTTTATTTTTAAATTATTATAAAAATTAAGCTTCAATTTTAAATTTAATTATAAAATATTCCATGTGTATATCTTCTAAAAATTATATAAAATATTTTTCTCAAAAAACAATATGTGAAGATTATATTATAATTTATTGTAAAATTTTGATTCTCATATAGAACACTTCACGTGTTATTTATTGAAAATTATGTCTCATGCGACTTTTATAGATAAAAATGGAATATTTTATAAATTAGTATATGAACGAAATACATTGTTTATAATATGTGTTGTATATGTTCAAGTCTCTTGGACATGACAATATATGACTGGCTATTTGCTAAATATATATCGACTTACTAAATTGACATGGACTCAGCTCGTACCTATTTAATTAAGACGAGATCATGTCAACTATCTATTAGTTATAAAATTTATAAATAAAACTAGAAGATCAGCAATTAACTAGGAAAATTTAAGATTAATAAATAAATAGTTCATGTGATCTAGATTCATCTAAGTAAGAATCTTTTAATAGTGGTATAAATAGCATATTTTATAAAGTATATTAACTATATTCATTAATTATTATATTTGTCATCATGTTTATGCACTTAGGTGACTTGTACGTCAAAATGACCTCTATAGACACAACTCCTATTTAGCTAAAAGAAGACAAATACTTTTAGAAATGACGAATACTCCTTAAGTTAGAAGTTTGGAAGGTTTGGAGTGTGTACTGAAGTTGACCCTATAAAAATATAATAATTAAAGAACGAAAATCATATTTAATCATAATTTTTTTAATAATCCACTCCTTCTTATCTTCTTATTAAGAGTATAAAAAAATTAAGGTTTGAAGATCTTCATCACGTCAACCACTAACCACTGTTCCATGCTTTTCCTTTCACAACAAAAAGAAAATAAACATTCATATAATTCAGCCATGACAAAAACATTTGACATTTTCCTCGATTGCAATATGATTCTCATTAAGTTGTATCCAGTTGTACCATTCATATCATTAAAAAAAATTATACATTTTCACCTGTCCATTATCCTAAAGAATTAAAATATATTAATATAATTAAATTTAATTATAACTTAACCTGTTGAAATCAACTTTTTAAAATTAATTTACTATAATTATCATAAATTTATTTTATTTTAACTAATATGAAATCTTTGACTATCAGAAATGAATTTTATTTTGTGTTGTATAGTTAGATTTTGAAGTTGGTTAGGTTTTATTTTCCTTTTATGTTTTAACCTCGAGACTTATAAGAATAGATAACATATATTTTTCTTTTCTTTTTCCTATTATACATGGTATCAGAGTTTTAAATGAGCTTTATCCTAATAAAATTTGTTATTTATCAGACTTATTGTGTCACTTGTTATCGGACGCTTTGTTGTTTGTTGGATTTACCTTGTCATTAGTTATCAAATCACTTATATGTAATTGTACACTCGAAATGTATGTTTTTATGTGAAAGAATGTTAGAGATTTCACATCGACTAAAAATAATATGACTTTAAGTATATAAATGAATAAAATCTCACTTTATAAATTAATTTTATGAAATTAAATTAAATTTAAAATATACTTCTTAACCTCCTCATCCAATACAATGTTTTAGAGGTGGTCATGATTTGGTTAGGATTCGTTTTTTAGGGCGAAGAGGACAATGAGAATAATTTAGAAAAGCATGAAGCATGTATCTTCTCCTTGTTGTGCTTTAGTTGGACAAAGTTCTAAACGAATCGATTAAATTAAGTAACAGAAAGTTGTAGAAGTTCATAGCCTACTACCCGAAACAATCGTTTTCGAAAAGTCAAGCACAATGTTTGGAACTTTGATAATGTGCAATAGGGATAGTTACTGAACACACTTGTAGAACTATGAAGCTACGACCTAGACTTCCCATTAATTCAATTAGTGGGCTAATATGCCAAACGCAGCTTATCATGTCAAATTGTTTAACCAATTAATGCTATGCGCCACAAGCACCCTTGTCGGCTCCTTATTTATGCTCTACATCTTCTTCATAATCCTCATTAATTATTTTTTCAATGCACATTCATTGTGCTATGAGCATCCCAAAAGCATCTTCACCATGGAACAAAGTTTTCTAAACCAACTAATAACACACGTTTACACCTCGTTTTCATTGCTAGCTTCTCTTTTTTCGAACTCACCACCTTGTTTTTTTTGGCTTTTGCGTTTGACTTACGATCATGATAACTTTCTTTACTCACTCACTAACTCACTGTTTCAGGTTGTGGTTTATGAATCTTTTTTCTTTTGACCAATCTCTTCCTTCATTTCTTTTAATATCTACTAATCACAAAGATCATGGTTTTCAATAAACAAACAAATTAGAAAGATCGTGATATTGAATAATCTTTGACCAATAATTGGAGTATTGTTGCATAAACACCTGTCCATTATTAAACCTGAAAAAGGCTACATTACTCTTTCAGTCCTGTATATTATATTATAGATTATATATGCTAGTCATGTAATTTAATTATGAATTAAATTTCTTTTCTGTGTAGAGTTATAAATATTTAATATAGCTTTCAAATATTGAAAATGAAAAGAATGAATAGTTATCCGTTGGAGCAGTTTTATTAACTAATAATTGTTTTGTTTTAAGTTACATCACAAACATATATCGAAATTGACTTTCAAATTATGTATCATTATTAAGCTATCCTAAAAGGGAATAAAGCAAAGGTGAATAAATTAGAAAGTGAATGGAAAGTAAGAACAAATCATACGTAAAGGAGATTATCCAAAAGGGACAAAATTAATACTTAAATTAAAGATGTCAAAAGATTTCTCTTTTGTACAAATGGAAGACCAAAATCAGCAATTCAACAAATTTTTTAGCCTTTAGATAACGATGAGATGTGGAGTTTGGACCACATTATATGAATAATATACACTTACATCAACAAAAAGAGTTAATATGTTAACACCTTGACTTTTTATACAATGCTACTCTCATGCTTATTTTTCTAGTGGAAAAAAATACTTTCGGAAAATTCAATTAAATTTCTCCTCGTCCTCCTTTTTTTTTTCATTAAACAAAAGATATATAGAGATAGTGTAAATTAAAAAAGGGTGTGAGAATTTTCTTAAATAGTGTATAATCATATTAATAAATGCAACACTTATATTTAACTTATGAAGCAAGAGCTAAAGAGAGAAAAAAAACATGCAAGAAAAAAACATAGAAACTATTCATAAATTATAAAAATAGTGTTGTTACTTTTCTTAATATGTTTGGTTTTGTTGTAACGTAATCCACTTTGTATTTATGATCAACGGTAATAAGAAAAATGCTATAATAACTTTAATATTATATTCTTTTATTTTTTTTCTTTTATATATATTTAGGAAATAAATTATCTTTAAGAATTAAAGTGTCAAGTTCGAATATCATTTTCCCATAATTCTATTTAAAATATATATATATATTACGAACTTAGGGTTAGTGATGATCAAGGACCACCTTACTTATACACTTCCTTGTGTGGATATGTAACAAGATTTTAAAATTAAAATTAGTTCCAATTTTATTTTCATTTAATAAAAAAACTAGTGAGTTTCTACTTGGCAACAAATCTTATATACACTACTGAGTTTGTACTTTGTAACATTTGTTATATACTAACATGCTCCATTAATAATTTGCTGACTAATAAATTCAAGTGGTTGTCTATTTATGAATAAAAAACAAAAAAGGTTGAAAAAAATGATGGACGATGAAAGGGAAACTATGCACGTGCACTCCGAAACAGCACAAAAAAAAAGCTGCTCTTTTTTCTCTTTACATATTATTGAACACGTGAAAATCAGAAAAAGTAGAGTTTAACCAAAAATAAATGTTATATTGTTTCTACTCAATTTTCATTTATTTTCATCATATTACTTGTGTTTCGTTCTGATGGTAAAAAGCGTCCCTCTTCCCTCTTACATCAATTATATCATTAATAAAAAAATTTAAATTCTTTAAACATAATTTTAAAATACGATTTTTAAATAAAATCATTAAAAAAATTATTAGAAATAACAAGTGAGATTCTTGAACCATAATTAGTTATAATTCGAATAAGTAAATAGTTCATATTATCGACATAATGAAAAATAATCATACTTTAAGAATAATATAATTTATAATGTGTTTTAAAAACATTCGTAAACGTTTTTAGAAGAATAAAATGAGTTTTTTCATAAACTAATTTGTAAAGTTATTGAATATAATTTTTCTAAATTTTTATCTTTAATTTATGTATAAATTAATTTAAACTATTAAAAATTTATTTATTTATTTTCTTCAATTCTAAAAGGATGATAACGCAATGGTGTAAAAAGTGGACACAAGTCTTAGATGACTCTTATTGAAGTCTCTTTTTTTCTTTATGCATTAACTTTGCTCACTATTTGATTATTTTTTCGTATAAGTCTCTTCTTATTTTTCTTTTATATTGTGATAATGTGATCTTTTTATATGGTGACGAAATGGATGATTATGTATCAAATATGTATATTTAAATTTTTTTACGCACCCATAATTATGAGAACTGGCATTATAAAAGAAAAATGGTTTTCTAAACGGGATATAGTTAAGAGAACATAAAAAGGATTAAATTTAAATGAAAATATTTATATATTTTTTTATTATTTTGTTATAAAAATAAAATTTCATTTCTGTAATTCAAACAGGATAAGTTGACATAAAAGCTATCATGATTATCATCGAATTGAGGCTTTAATTTTAAGGTAAAGAAAAAAAAATTAAAATTTGCTCGTTCTTATAAAACATATTCATATTTCCATTATTATTATTATAATATATTAATATTTTATTTTAGTTTTTAAAAAAAAATCATTGACATGAAGTTTTACAAATAAAATATTTTTCATTGACATAAAGTTTTACAAATAAAATATTTGTCATGGACATAAATATTTGATATAATGATTGTAACATGAACTTAGACAATAATTTTCATTAAATAAGTAATTAGATGATTAATTGAAGAAACGGAGTTAAGACAATACACAAGTATATAAATTATGCTTATATATATGTAAAATTCTATAAAGAAAAATATTATAAATAAGCAAATATATAAACATATGCATTCTTTATTTATCCTCCACAAAAAAATATAATATATCTCTAATAACATGAAGAACTTGTAATATAATAAAAGATAATATATAATCTTGTCTCAATCAAACTTCATAGCGTCATTTATATACATGAAAAAAAAAATCTTCAAATAACAAAAGAAAAATATAATAGAAAATAATTCTTATGAAATTTATTTCTACTGTTATAATTGTTTATATAATAATAAATAGAACATCTAAAGTAGTCTTTATGAAATATTTTTTAAAAGAATTAAAAGTAAATGGCATATAAATGTTGGTGAATACATATAGTATATAGTGATAGTGAAATGAAGGATGAAAGTCATAAGGAAGTGCACTTTGGAAAATGGTTTGATGGTGAAGAGAAATGAAAAATTTAGATCAGATTTGGATTCTCTAAATTTCAAGATAACTTAATTAATGGGAGATCCTCCTTTGGTGGAATTTGGCACCAACATTATGCCTATATTCCACCGCCCCAAAAATCCTCTGCTCGAGTTAAATTCGTTCTCAGATCTTTCATTTTTTAACATTTTACTTATTTAAAAAATATTTTAGTCTTTCTATCCATATATTTTATATGAGAGTGCTATCAAAATTTAAACATGTGATTACATAATTTATTATAAAAGTATGAAATTGAATTTATCATATAAAACTTGTAATTAATAGTTACATAAGTGATTTCTTTAGTCTTAAATTTTTTTGTTAATTAATCTCAAAAAAAAAATTCTTGAGTTATTCAATAATTTTTAGGCTTTTACATTTTAAATTTGTTAGTCTAAAACGTTTTTTAAATCAATCTAAAAAAAATATGCTATTCACTTTGTTAATTTGTTGCTTAAAACCATCAACTGAAGTAAATACAACATATAAGATCAGTTGCACCTTATCACCAACATATGTATTCGGTCAACATTAATTTTTAATGAACATATATCATCAAATACACTTTATTATTTCAAGAATTACATAAAATAAATATAAAAATGTCTAATTTATTCAATTACACCTATTTTATTTTATAATATATTTGATTAATCATAATAAATTAATTATTTATAAATATTACACTAGTGCAGAAAAGACCTTTAATGTCACCCTTTAGACGTCCGGTCCCCGAATATTCCACGTAAAACATGACCAGTGACGCTTCTGTAAATAAGTTAATGTTGTAGACGTCCGACCAGGTTGGTCCGCGACGTCTGATGTCTCTATAGACATCCGAGACCCTATGTCGGACGCCTAATGACCTGACAGGTAAGTGAAAAGTTGCCTTGATCCATTGCTTTAAACGTCCGGACCCCTATGTCGAACGTCAGATGTCCCTATAGACGTCCGAACCCCTATGTCGGACGCCTAATGACCTGACAGGTAAGTGAAAAGTTGCCATGATCCATTGCTTTGGACGTCTGGGCCCCTATGTCAGACGTCTGATGTCCTTATAGACGTCCGGGCCCGCATGTCGGACGCCTATTGACTTGACAGGTAGGTGAAAAGTTGTCCTGTTCCACTGCTTTAGACGACCGAGCCCCTATGTCGGACGTCTAATGGTGGCAAAGAATTTCAGAAGTCACTTTTATTTCGTAGAGTAGACGTTCGGGCCCCTATGTCGGACATCTGATGTCCCTATAGACGTCCGGGCCCCATATATCGGACCTATATAGCCTTCGCCGAAGTTAAATTTTAAATAGACATAGACGTCCGAGTCTGATGGACAAATTTATGAACACCAAATTATGATGTCACAAACTTGTTTTCAATCGGCAAGTATGACCGAATCGTTCAAGTAATAAAACTTGGTAAGACCAAGTATCGTTCTTCCCAAAGGACTCACGACCTAGTTTAGTTATGTGATTTCTTAATTAACTAAGACTTACAAACGAATTAATTGGGGTTTTAAAATGCAAGACAGAAAATAAACATGTATGCATGAATTGTGATCAATGGCAAAAAGCAAAAGATAAACACTTTCAATGAAATTTATGTATGGATATGTTGTTGGGGTTCAATTTCATCTTATCCACTCTCATATATTTTAGGAATTCAACGATCAAATCACCATTGTTAATGCCACTCTCTAATGTACCTTTCCAGAAGGCTTCTCCCTAATCACGAGTTCATACAATTCCTAGCATTCCTAATTATTAGTTCATAAGTTCAGGAGCTTAACGACAACCAATATAAAATTGGGAGAGATTCCCCGGATCTAGACTTCCCCGTACGTTCCCGTATCGACAAAATCAATAATCATGCATTGAATGAGTTAAACAAAGCAAGCATTAAGCAAAGAGGAAAAACCCTAACTAATGATGAAAGAAAGCATAAATCTTAGATTAAGATGCAAGCACAAATTCCATATATGAGAGCTTCAAAAGATTACATTGATTCCCCAACAAACATACAAGGTTTAGTTCACCATATTCATGGTAAACCTAGATGAACAATAATGAAAGAATGAAGGATAAAACCCTAGAAAGGTGAAGAGGTAGCCTGAGCATCCAAGATCCTCCTTCAAAGGGGTGGAAGAGAGAGTGTTTGCTTCGTCTTTGCCAAAGATACCTAACCCTAGGAAACCCTAAAGCTTATGTATCATTCGTAAATTACAAAAAGTCAAGTCCAAGCCCATTAAAGTGCCGCTCAGCGGTAAACTACCGCTCAGCGGTGATTGCGTGAGACGTTTCTTCCCCTCAGCGGCCATTTTGCCCCTCAGCGGACCTCCCGTGACTTCCAGAGTACCGCTCAGCGGTAAAATACCGCTCAGCGGTGAGTGCGTGACTTGTTTTCTCCCCTCAGCGGCCATTTTGCCCCTCAGCGGACCTCCCGCAAACTCCTGAGTGCCGCTCAGCGGTAAACTGCCGCTGAGCGGTGACTTCGGCTTCTCCTTTTGCACTTTTTATTGTCTTTTCTGATTTCATCTCTCTCCTTCTTCACTTCTTTTACCAAATTCACCTTAAAACCTGCACAAAAACACTGAAATCAAGCATAAACCTGTCCAACTCTCTTATTTCTAAAAATATAAAGAAAAACATGATTTCAAGCTAATTTCCAAGTGTGAAGGTTGCTTTTAGTGTCAATTTTAATCATGAAAATAACAGTTTTTCAACTGTTATCAGAGTCCCATATGTCGGACGTCCGATATCTCTATAGACGTCCGATGGGAAAGGGCCCCAACGTCTAAGGTGTCTTATTACACTTTGCGCGAACTCAGGGCAGTTACGCGCACTATTCATCATCTTCCTCCTCGTGTTTTCTCTCTCGGCTTTGCATTTTCATGTACTTTTTTCGTCTTTTGGAACATTTAAACTTACTTTTAGTCCGATTAAATTAGTCTTTGATGGATTATCTTCCATTTGAATCGATTGAAATGAGTTTTCGCTGTGTTTTGGTGCAGTTTTGCTAGTTTCCTTGGGCGGCGATTTCTTGCGTTTTGGGCAACTTTTTTTTGCGTTTTCCAATCCTCCAATTCCTCCACTACGTTTGTAATCGGTTAAGAAAGTTAGCATTCTTGTTTAAAAGTTTTTGTTTATGCATGTTATTGGCTTTTCAGTATGCATGTTTTTGGCATTTGGATATGCATGTTATTAACTTTCGAATATGCATGTTATTAACCGTCGAATTTGCATGTTGTTGGCTTTTGGATTTGCATGTTGTTGGCTTTTGGAGATATACATGTTATTGACTTTTGCGTATGCATGTTATTGGCTTTTGAATATACATGTGATAAAGTTTTGTTGTGTTGTTATGATTGGTATGTTAGATTATTAGTATCTAATTGAGCTAAACTTAGTTCTCGTTTGAAATTTAACATAAACGATTAATATTTGAATTGTTTGTGTTAAATTTTGAATTGTCTGATTGGATAATTTGAGAAAATTATTTTTCATAATTTGTTATAACATGTACGTTAGAGTTTATGGATAAGATTGATAAAGTTTCGGTTCAGTATTTGTATTGTTCTTTGGATGCATATTTGATTGTGGTCATCCTTGACTACTCTCATTTCGTGTATATCGGAGACCAATGCGAAATGTTGCCGAAATCTTATCAAATTCATGATGTAGACTTCTTTGCATGTGTCTTAACAAATTATGAAAAATAATTTTTCTGAATGGGTAGGGCCTAACCTTGTGAGAGTTAAAAAATTGAAACTAATGAAGTATATTACGAACATAGTATGGATCGAAGCTGGATGAATGAACGTCGCATTAGTGAAGAATATGAGAAGGGTGTTTCAGAGTTCTTGCAATATGTTGAACAAAATGCTAAGTCTGTGAACGAGACATATTTTTGTCCTTGTGTTCGTTGTCTTAATCAAACACTTCAAGACTTAGACAATATGTGTGACCATTTATTCATGTTCGACATAATGAGAACTTATACCGTTTGAACTTGGCATGGAGAAGTATTGGACCAGCCTACCATGTCACGAGAAACAGATTATGTGGAAGAATGAATGAGTGATCATTTAGAGGACATGATACGTGATGTCGGTGAAGATAATTTTGGAAGAGCTAATTTGTATGATTCTCTTAAACATGATTCAGAGCAACCGTTGTTTCCAGGATGCCCAACTTTACACGTTTGTCTGCAACTTTGAAGTTGTTTAGTGTAAAAGCAAGGAATGGATGGACTGATGAAAGTTTCACAGAGTTGTTGGAGTTGTTGAAGGAGATGCTTCCAGAAAATAATACTCTACCTATTCATCATTACGAGACCAAGAAAATATTATGTCCAATGAGACTCGAATATCAAAAGATACATGATTGTCCTAATGATTGTGTTTTGTACATAAAGGAGTTTGCTTCGCTAAAGTATTGTCCAACGTGTGGTTTATCCCGTTTTAAAAAGAAAAATAACAAAAACACTAGTGATGAAGGTAATGATGGTGCACCTGCTAAGGTGATGTGGTATTTACCTATAATACCTAGGTTCAAACGTATGTTCTCTGTTAAAGAAGATGCAAAGAACCTTAAATGGCACGCTACCGGAAGAAAGTGCGATAATCTTCTTCGACACCCAGCTGATTCACCACAATGGAAGAAGATCGATGAAACATTTCCAGAACTTGGTGCAGATCCAAGAAACTTAAGACCTGCACTTGCAATTGATGGTACAAATCCTTATGGGAACTTAAGTAGCAAACACAGTTCATGGCCAATTATGTTGATGATATACAATCTTTCTCCATTGTTGTGCATGAAGAGAAAATATGTGATGTTGTCCATGATGATATCGGGTCCTAGACAACCTGAAAATGACACTGATGTTTATATGAAACCTTTAATTGATGATTTGAAAATGTTGTGGGAAGAATGGGTCGAAGTGTTCGATTCTGATTTTCAAGAATCTTTTCATTTGCGTGCAATGTTGTTTTGCATTATAAATGATTTCCCAACATATGGAAACTTAAGCGATTATAGTGTAAAAGGTCATTTTGCATGTCTCATTTGTGAGGAAAACACTAGTTACCTTCAATTGAAGCATGGTCAAAAGACAGTATATACAAGACATCGAAAATTCCTTCCTCGTAATCACTCTTACTGTAGATTGAAAAAGCATTTAATGGAAATGTTGAGGATGAGGTGTACAACGAAGTCAAAAACATTGACATTGTCTTCGAAAAACACCGTAAAAGTACTTTTGCGAAAAACATTTGGAAAAAACGATAAATATTTTTTAATCTTCCGTACTGGTGTAAACTTGATGTTAGATATTGTATAGATGTCATTCACGTGGAAAAAAATGTTTGTGGTAGTGTCATCGGAACTTTATTAAACGTGAAAGGGAAGACAAAAGACGGAATAAGAGCACGACAAGATTTGGCTGACATGAGAATTCGTTTTGAGTTACATCCATAGTCAATTGGAAGACACACCTATCTGCCCCCAGCATGTCACACTCTTTCTAAAAAAGAAAAACAAATTTTTTGTAACTCTTTAAGAAGTGTGAAGGTCCATAAGGTTATTCTTCAAGTATTAGTAACCTTGTTGCTATGCAAGAGTTAAAGTTAGTTGGTTTAAAGTCTCACGATTGTCATATATTGATGCAACAATTGTTACCAGTTGTTATTCGAGGCATCTTAGCTGCTTCTGTTAGAGGTATTCTGACACGTCTGAGTTTGTTCTTTAATGTCATTTGCAAGAAAGGTGTTGACCCTAGAGGTTTAGATCAATTGGAAAATGAAGGAATAAGAATATATGGTTCAGTTTTCTTAAGGTGGATGTACCTTGTTGAAAGATACATGAAGATCTTAAAGGGATATGTCAAGAATCAGTATCGACCAGAAGCTTCAATCATAGAGCGATACGTTGCAGAAGAAGCCATTGAATTTTGTTCAAGTTATATGCCAAGTTGTGAACCAGTGGGTCTTCCTAAGAGCAGATATGAAGGAAAATGTGAAGGTAAGGGTGTTCGAGGTGTGAGAATTGAGTGTGTTAGTAGAAAAGAAGTTGATCAAGCTCATTTGTACATCTTAAACAACACCGTTGATGTGATTCCTTACATTTCTGAACACGTTAATGAAATAAAGGCATCATACCCAAGAATGAGTGAAAAATGGCATCTTAATGAACATGTCAAAACCTTCTTACAATGGCTTAAGAAAAAGATTTATGCGACTCCAGATGTTTCTGAAAGTCTATTGAGGCTATCTGGCGGGCCGAACACAGATGTCATTACATATGGTGGGTACTATATAAACAATATTTCTTTTCAGACAAAGGTAGAAGATGACAAAAAGTAGAGTTCAAAATAGTGGGGTTACACTACAAGCTAAGGCTGTGCATTTTGCTAGTTCTAAAGACAAAAATCCAATCAGAGCATCCATGAGTTATTTTGGAATAATACAAGAAATATGGAAAGTTGATTATGTCAGTTTTAGAGTCCCAGTTTTCAAGTGTAAATGAGTTTATATCAATTCCGGTGTCATGACAGATGACTTTGGTTTCACATTGGTGGACCTCAACAAGATGTATTACACTGATGAACCATTTATTATGGCTAGTCAAGCAAGACAAATATTCTACATAAATGATCCAACAAATCAAAAATGGTTAGTGGTTTTGGAAGGAAAAAACATGCACGGCTTTGATGATGAAGATTCTCTTGATATACTTGAGACAACATCTGTTGCATCAATACCCATTGAAGACAAGGTCCATGACGTAGCCGATGACATCCACGCAATTCATAGTGATCAGAATGAACGAATCTGGGAGAAAACAATATCTTAATAGGTTTTGTGATATTTTTTTTAGTGACTTTAAATGTTGTCTTATTCATCATATTTGATGTAGTACTAACCTTGTATACATTTTGCAGGTATGTCGACCTTGGGATCAAGACGTCGTCGATCTGTCACACGATTGCCAGAAGTGACATCCAAACGCGTTGCTGGACAGAGGATACATATTGACATTGACCCCAAATCAGGTGTGCCATCAAAGCCAAATGTTGATAGATCTAGGAGTTATTTGGGTGTATTAGCAAAAACTCATGTGTCTATCCTTCTTAATTCTTGTGAGGACGTCCTAGAGGTCGACAAGAACCTTTTATGAAAAGATATTCAAATATGTATACTCAAAAGAAATTTAATATACTATTTTCTCTTATAGGTTTATGTCATTAACATGTTCTTTATTTTAAACAGCAAAATTATGAAATTTCAAACACTATTCAACTTAGAAAGAAAGTGTTGTCCCATGTAGCGACCAGATGGAGGGATTTCAAGACAAGACTAACACGTGTATATGTCTTTGGAGACAAACAACATGAGAATCCATGGGAACACTACAATTTCACACAAGAGGAGTAGATGCAGTTTCGTGCATCTAGAGAGTCTGCCGACTAGCAGGTTTGTCTCTTAACATCTACAGAGTCTTTAGTTAATGCAATTTATTATGATTTTACACTTATGAATATACATGATTTCACAAGGTAAAAGGTTAGCCGCCCAAGAAAGGCAAAGGCTAAATGATGCACCACACGTGTTATCACGAAGTGGTTATGCAAAACTTGAGAAGAAGATGAGCAAGACTCGAGCAAAGGCCTTAGGAATTGAGTCCCCCGACATAACACCAGCACTTTCTAGGTACGAGCTATGGAAGGCTGCTCGTACTAAATCTGATGGGAGAATGACATCTTCCTCAACTACCTTGATCTCACAAAAAATTGTAAGTTTAAACCAAAGCATTTTTTGATTGTGTATTTATCATTGCATTTTCCTTCTTACAAAGTTTTTTATATATGCAGGATGAGTTGGTTGAGCAGCAAACTCAGGGAACATTTGTTGGCCAAGGTAGGGACGACATTCTAACAACGGCCATTGGAAAGCCCGAGCACACAAGACGTGTACGTGGAGTTCTTGGGGCGATTGGTCTTCGTGACTACTTTGGCCCTGCAAAAAAAAACACTCAATCCATTAGTCAGGAGACATTGAGGAAGATGGATCTTCAGTGGGAGGAAAGGCTCAACCAAAGCATGAGATCAATGGAGCAATGATTCATGGAGCAACTACAAGAACAAAAAGAAATTCAAAGAGCGCTTGAAGAGAAGTTGCATTCCATGACGCAACCCACCATGGGGTTGCCCACTAAAGCTCCCACACCACCTAGGGTCAGCACTAGGGGATCATGCTCTACTGTAGAGCCTACTAAGTACAATGGTCAGTATGAGTTGTTGGTTGATGGGGATCCCCCACGCATTGTGGTTGTTGGACGAGTACTTGAGGAAGGGCAGACTATTCATGGTTTTCCCCTATTACGCCACCATGTGCGTGTGAGGATTGACGAGGTTCGGGATCCCCAGGCTCAGGTGCATGTACGCACTTCAGAAATTCATTTCGTGGAGGAGGCCATAGGAACATTTATAGCCTGACCTAAAGCATTGATCATGTCACACATTGCTACACCATAGATATAATATTTTTATTATTAGTCTTTGTATGTTAAATTTAAAAATATTTATTGATAACTTTGAAATTTTTATGTTTAGTTTATACGTCCTCACAAGAAGCCGATGAATCAGCTAGTCATAGATGAAGATGATGACTTGGCTGAAGCGGAGGATGATCCTCTAGCAAAGCTCATGACAAAATTATCCAGGTTGAACAGAGGACCAGTAGAAGTGTACTGGGATAATAGAGTATTTGGTATCCCCCCATATCCCAGTATATATCACATTCAATGATGCACTAGAGATCATTGGGGGAGACAGGATGTTGAATATTTTCATCCTTCAACTATGATGCATGTAAGATAGTTAATTTTGTCTTCCATATTAAACTTATTTACATTCTTAGTTTCTAACAACTTAACTTTGTTGTTTTAGGTACATGGACACAGTCATATTGGACCAAGGTCGGTCTTCCATGTACAGATTTGTTGAACCTCAAATCATCCAACCTTCTGGTAACACAATTGAGAGCAAACAAAAGTATTTGGAAACATGGATGGATGAGTCAAACAAAGACATATACTTTGTGCCATACATTGATGGGTATGGGTTGCTTGATGTAAAATTTCATTAAAGTTTTCTTAATTAGTTTACTAACTATTTATGAATCATGATAAGTCTCATTGGTAGCTGATGTTCATCATTCCCAAACAATGTAAAAGTGTATGGTTTTGTTTGCTGCACAGGAAGATGAAAAGTGACTTAAGAAACATGCTTCAAGGGTAAATGTTTCTCTTTTTATGTTTCAAATTCATTTTGACCTTCGTATTTTATGATAAATATAGTTATATTAATATTACCTTGTGTTTTCAATGTAAATAGAGTAATGGATAAAAACCAAGGTCAGCTAGTATCCGTCCTGTATCCAAAGGTTGTAAGTCATTTATAGTTCTAATTTATTTTAGGCTTAATACCCTATTTTGTCCCCAGTTTCGCTCGAAAATGTCAAATTAGTCCATCCTTTAAAAAATGCGTCAATTACGTCCTCACTTAATAAAATTTGCATCAATGAAATCCCTTCCGTTAAATCCGTACAAACGGTGTTAATTGAGGAAGTAGAAGAAAGAGAAAAATAATTAACGCCGTTTGTACGGCTTTAACGGCAGGGATTTCATTGATGCAAATTTTTTAAAGGATAGACTAATTTGACATTTTCGAGCGAAACTGGGGACAAAATAAGGTATTAAGCCTTTATTTTACTAGTTATTGAATGATCTAAATGTTTGACTATTTAGTTTGTCATTTTAGTGTAACAAGCAGCTAGATTCATGGGAATGTGGGTACTATGTCATGTCTTGGATTAAGACCATCATTCGAGTTGTCATTACAGATGACTGGAATGAGGTAATGATGCTTAACTTATTTAGATTCTTAGTTTCTAACAACTTAACTTTTTTGTAAGATAGGTACATAATGCATCTTTCTTCATTTTGCAGCGCTTCAAGAGTACATTTGCTATACCAGAGGACGCAATTAAGAAGATAAGACAGGAGTGGACAACTTATCTTCTGCAAAGATGGACTTAGATAGGAAGATTTATTATTGTTGTTCAACATATTTAGATTTAGTTTAACTTTAACTTTTGATAGTTTAGGTTTTGGATTGTTTTTTAGTACTTTGTTAACTTCAAACGAGTTGATATATAATATTACAATGTTCTGGGACAATTTTCTATTTTTCAGGTGTGGTTTTATAACAAAAATAAATAATTTTTTTTTTTAAAAAAATACCCACTAGACGTCTATTAATGCCACATCGGACGTCTATAGACGTCTGTTAGTGTATACAGAGACGTCCAATGAATTACAGAGGCCAAACTCGTTCCAGGGTCTTAGACGTCCGACTTATGTAGGGTCAGACGTCCCATCAACGTCACCCATATAGACGTCCGATACGGGTCAGACGTAAAAAGCCTAAAATAACGGACGTCTAAAGTGATTTCTACACTAGTGTTAGTTTATCATATTTATTCTTTTGTGATATATATACATATATATATATATATATATATATATATATATATATCTGTTTTAGTTATGAGATTGAGGTTACCTGTAATGTATGAGTCAATACTTTGTCATTGTTTTCTTGATTCTTCGTTAGGTCAAACTGTGACGTTACCTGTACAAATTATTATGATGTTAAAGTTAGTAAAGATTTAGTCTCCTGAGTAATTAATGTGTATTAAATGCAATCACCTACATTTTTACCTTAAATTTGTTTCTATAGTTTTTAGAATGAGTTTTAGATTAACAACGACTAAATTGCAACCAAATTTCTAGTAATCACACTTTGTTCTAAGCTAATTAGTGTTAATGATAATTTCGTGATACTTAAATCATTCGACCCATTGTAATAAATGGTCGTTTGGTCTTTAGTATAAACTTGATCATATGTTACAATACTAATCAAGGAAAGAAAAGAAATTAAAAAAAGGTTAATTTTTACATATATTTAAAAACGTTATATTAAATCTACAAATACATTTTAACTTTATTATAATATAAAGTTCAAAACATTTATTTCTTTTAAATAACAAATGAACTAAACAAATTAAATTCGAGAAAAATATAATCACAAGTTACTAAAACATTTTTATATTTTTACTATTCGAACTTTCTTTTGCAAGAGCATAAAAAATAGGGTTAAATATGTTTTTAGTCCCTAAACTATTGGCCGTTTTTGGTTTTCGTCCCTCTTCCAAAGTAAGGTACAATTTGGTCCTCATTCTTTAGAAAAACGTTCGTTTTAGTCCTCAAATTTTTGTTTTTAGTCCTCGTTTTAGTCCTCAAAACGTTCGTTTTTTCGACTAAAACGAACGTTTTTTAAAGATTGAGGACTAAATTGTACCTTACTTTGGAAGAGGGACGAAAACCAGAAACGGTCAATAGTTTAGGGACTAAAAACATATTTAACCCTAAAAAATATTTAAGAGTAATACTAGTTTTTAGAAAAACGACACTAAAAGATTTTAATAAATATAATAAATTATAAATAGATTTTCTATTAATAAAAGATGATTTATAAAAATCATCATCTTTCTAAACTTTTCCTCCTCACATCATTTTTAACTTCATTTTTCATTTGTTTGAATATCATAGTACATTGTATGATTTTTGACGTTGAGGTCTACAATCTTATCCCCACTAGAATTTTGAACAAAGTAAATTCATCTTTTGTTGTCTTTTGAGGAATTTGTTGCATGTGGTGTGTTTTGGACATGCATGTGGCATCCAAGGACTCAAGGTGAATCTTTGTTAAATTATGATAGTTAGGGTATATCTTGATAGTTGCTAAGAGTTTTCTATTTAGGTAGAGCAACCTCGTGAGATAGAGTCCGTGGAGTTTAAGAGAGTCGAAGTTTGCAGGGAGCACCTTTTTAAATTCATGAGCATCTATCTAACTAAGAAAAACTAGATTTCAATTTAAAAATATATTGTTATATGATGAGTTTGGATCTCTGTGTGAAGCTAAAATGCCATACTCTGTTTTATGGTGAATGATTTGAAATTATATTTTCTAGATGATGAAATTTGAATTAATATGTTATATGTACCTAGGATGAAACTGCATATTTTTGTTTAATTGAGTAAAATTTTTTGTAGTATTTGAATTTGTCATAAAAACGGTTGTGTGAGATTGAGTATGTGACATGGCAGGTTAGAAGCTAAAAATATGTATTTAAATTTTTATCTTATTATTTGGATTTGATGTTTTGGTTGAATTGGTGTTTGTTGTTCATGGAGCTGAATTGATTTCGCAAGGATTATCCAATTTGATCGATCTAATCATTAATTTGGACTAAAATATTTTAAACTAAGAAGGAGCTAAAGTTGCATGAATAGTAGAGTTAGACAGCCCATTCAAGTCAATTTATGAGCAAAAATGTGATACAGTGTTGGGAGATACCACATAATTGATGAGCACCATTTATGGGAACCTAGACAATGACCACAAAAGATTTACAGCGTTTAGCGATACCCAAGGATCTCTAGGCACTCCTAAGTTAGTGGTTCTAGTGGTATAGGTCGTCGATGCCACTCTACGACTATTGGGCGCTCACTTCATAGTGACCACCAGACGATCTAGCGCTAGCCACCAAGTGTAGGACGTTGGGTGCCATCCTGTTTTGGATTATGGGCAATCTTGGTATGATTTCAAATTTTGATTCGGTAAACGTTGGATCAAACTAAAATTTTGGCAGATGGTTCTTGAGAAATTATTCATGTTTTTTATCATTGGAATCTTTGGTTAGAGGTATGTGGTTAGGCAAATGTTTTTTGTTGTTTTGACATACTTAATGGAAATATTGTATTTTAATATTATGCTAATACAATAGAAAATAAATGATGAATTATTAAATTTTAAATTGAAATGAACAATAGGCGATTAATGCTACGAGATTATTTTGGATTGAAGTAAGATACATATCTATCATATGTGTGATAATTTAAGATTATATGAGAATGTGATGTGTGAGCTATGGTGCGAATGTGGTGAAAGTAGGGACCATCAGTGAGAGAGTACTACATTGATGTGATTATACATGGTGTATTGAGAAGTGATTTTGTGTAGATATTATCATGACTATACTAGTATTCTACTCACTTAGAGGAAGATATCTAGTTGTGAGAATGGATGAAGGTTCATATTTGAAGCTTCAATAAGAGATCAAACTCGTAGATATAAAATTCATCCTATCATGCTTTTGAAAGGGATGACCCGACCTTGACATATATACATTTATAGCTCTTTTGAGACAGGGATGAGAGATAACGTGTGCAGAAACTCTAAGTTTACTCAATACATGTGACTTCATGTGTATGTCGTGAGGGTAAGCTTTGCTTAGACATATGATCATTGTTATAAGTGATTAGTAGGATATGATGATGATAAATTTTCCATGTTATGAGAAAACTTATCATTTGTATGGTCTTGTATAATAAGGCTAGCTTACCTTGCCGTCTGTTATGTTGTGGTTTGTCTACCTAAAATGATCACATGTTATACATAAATAAATGACATTGTAGGTGGAAGGATTGTGAAGGGATAAAAGACTATTAAGAAAGAGTTGTTGTTAGTTAAATATATAACTTTTGTATTATATAAATCGTACTAGTTTATGATGTATTATTCATCTTTTAGAAATTTAACTTTTGTTTTTCTTATTAGTCATAACTTTTGTTATCTTGGTTTATTCCCTTTTATTAATTATATAATGTCTCAATTAATAGTGTAAATAAGCTAAATTGAGTACTAATTAATTTTAATGAAATACATTTAATTATTAAATTTTTAATTTAATAAACAATAAATGTAATACAATATTGCTTTATGTTACCACTACTATAAAATTATTAAATAACAATGAATACAAAAAAAATTAGTCACACAAAAATAATTAGTTACTATAGTGAGTAATTTAGATATCAATTTATAAACTAAAATTTAGAGTTATCAAAACGAGTCATCTGACCCGGTTCATTATGAATTGGTTACTTAGTGAGTCAATCAAGCTCGACTCATTTATTATTGACATAAAAAAATTTGAGCCCTGTTTGACCGAACACAAATTGTTGGGTTATACTCGTTAGTTCACTTAATTATCTTTTTTTCTTCAATCTAACATTTCTTTTTAATATGTAACCAATATCCAAAAAATTCAAACCTATTTTAAAAATTGGTTTTTTCTCATTTTAGACAATAAATTAATCATTAGTCTCGAAAACTAAATTATAATTCTAAACAAAATCTAAATAATCTCAAAAATTATATATATATATATATATATATATATATATATATATTATGTCTGGGTTGGTGAGTCATCCTGACTCATCACGAGTACAATCCGGATGAATCGAGTTTTTAGAGAATCAGGTTCATTTTTTACCCTACTAAAATTTGTAAATTTTTTTAACTCGATGATGCTCAAACCCATGATAGGTTTGGTTTGCTCACGGATTTTAACTCACTATGACAACTTTACTAAAAATGATGGTATCTAAAGTAATTTTTATTAAGAATAGAAAATTATAATTGTTTGTGAAATAAACTTTAAATCGGTTTCTAATATTAGTGTTAAATATGTTTTTAGTTTATGCTATTTTGGGTTTCGTTTCTCTTCCAAAGGTTTGTTCATTTTCATCCTCTTCTTTAGAAAACTCAAATTTTTAGTCCTCAAAAAGCAAGGGCGTTAAATTTTCTTTCAGGTGGCTAACGGTGTGCCAAGTCTAATGCCAACTTTCATGTTCAGTGTGTGCCACGTTTCAATTTAGATACTAATTTCTTTTGTAGTTATAACATTTGTAACTAATGTTAAACACCAATTTAAAGTATAATTCAAAACCCAAATTTTTTATTTATTATAAAGACTATTTTAAATATCAATAAAGTTTTATTTATAAATTTACACGAAATAGCTGGCGGTTTCGGAGGAAATCCCTGCAATTAGGGGCGATTTTGAGAAACTCCGACTAGTTATGGCGGTTTTGGTGGAAACCCCTGCAAATAAGGGCGGTTTTCTGAACCCGGGCTATTTCCAGCGATTTTGATAAAACTCCAGTTAGTTCCAACGACTTTTACAAAACTCCAGGAAATTGCGACGTTTTAGCATAAAAACGCCGATAATACTTAACGATGTTGTTTTTCCCACAATTTTGCAACCACAGGAAACGCATTTTCCATAAGTTAAAACCGCCGATAACACTAAAAAGAACCCCCGAAAAAATTGCATGTTTTTGTAGTGGTAATGAATTGATTTTCATTTATAAAATTCACTATTATTTAAATATTTTGTTGTAATATATTCTGCCTTTAAAAAATCACTTTGAAAATTTGTCTACATTCAATAAAAAGTAGAGTTACAACAAATATATTAAAAATGAGATCTATTAAAAGAAATAAAACCAATAATGATATTTGAAAAACAAATTAAGAGAATGATTGACTAAATTAGAGGTGATTATGGAAAATAATTTAATTGTACTAACTAGCCTTTAATTAATACGTCGTGTAGAAGAACATGGAGCAAAGTAAATAAAGTTCATTTAAGGGGGACGGTTTTCTACACACTTTTATAAAACGAATAAACCAATATAGGTAAATGAAAATAAATATATATATTAACGTATATGTAAGGGTAAAAGATGCAACGGTACTTATCCAGATAAATAAAGTATCATAGTATTCAATATACGTATGTTCTTTATTTGTTAATCAATAGTTTATTTTATTTGAATATTTTTTAAAAGAATCAAATAATTAAATTAAATTATTTATAAAAAATGAATCGTTAAATAAATTTTACAGAATTTAATTATTGTATTTGTTTATTTCTTATTTATATTATGAGACTGTATTTTTAGAAAGATTAAATTTATTTTTCTTATATAATTTTATTTTAAAATTAATTTTTTATTTAAATTTATATTTTTAAAGAAATACTTTTGAATAATTTTATGTAAAATAAAAAATATTGACAAATATAAAAATGAATCGATTGATTCTCTTACCTCTCGTCTCATCTCTTATAATCTCATTATAATAATCAAATTAATTCGACTGGATTTTCATATGGGTCACTAACTTATTGAATCGATTTAACTTGTAACTTAATTTCTGTTTTTGCATTAATTTATATGTATTTATAAGAAATATCAAATCAAATAAACTTGATATATATATGTAGTTTTTATATCTTCATTTCATCAACTTTACTTGGCCTGTTTGACTTATCCAGTAAAACAAAAGTAATATAGTTTTTTCCATACGAAACTAAATTATGACAGTTATGAAAAACCATAAATCAAATCTATAACCATATATACTTCTACAAAACAATTATCTGACTCTGTATCATTATTATTGTTTCAGTAATGGGTATCATTATTATTGTTTCAGTAATGGGTTGAGTTCCTTCAAACACCTACACAATTTCTCCTTCATGGTTGTCCAGTCGTTCTCTCGAGTCCTTGTCTTTGTGCCACCGTTCGGAGGTATACCGGTTAAAGGTTCCCGATGCTTAAGTCAGTTGATTGTCCGTATGGGAGTTCAATGAAACAGTAATAAATGTGCAGTAAATGTCTCTCTCAACCTCTTACCTTTGACCTCTATTTATGGGAGTTCAATGAAACAGTAAGCAACATAGTTGATGTAGGGTTTTGACCGCAAGTATCCTATTTTGCATGGTGTGTTCGTTAAGGACCAGGTGGCACTATCTTGAAGCTTTGTTTGGGCAGAAAAACACGTGTCACTAACTCGTATGTTTTTCTTCTCAAGTAGTGGTAGCGTCGCTTCATTTGGGTCGTTAAACGTGATACATGTTAACGGTTGTGATGACTTGATGGTTTTCAAAAAAAAAAAATCTATAAATAGGGGGTTGGGGTGCTGTCATTTTCACACTTTTCTTTTCGTATCTATTCCTAAGTCGTTATGTTAAAAGTTCATTCTTTTTTCAAGGTATTTAATACGGGCGATGATGACTGGTCTTCTCCCAGTTTAGTGTCGTCGCCCTACCTGGAGAGATCTGAGAACGAGGAGGGCCCAGAGTTACCATCCCCGGTGCGTGACGAAGAGGGGAGTTCAGATCTCGACTCTCCCGTGTGTGGTGGTGAAAGGCTTATCAACGGACGTTCATGGAGCTGCTCTCTGAAAGCGAAGTGACAAATGGCATGTTGGAGATGTCAACCTGGGCGTCCATGCTGGCGTGGTACCTCTAGGAGTTTGCGGATAGGCGCAATGCAAAGAACGTGCAAGGGGAGTTGGCGGCCAAGAAAAAGATCTTGGCCGATCTTCGAGCCGAAGTCGAGGCGCTGCGGATCGCCCACGGTGGATGTGAGAAAAAACAAATCGACCTTCAGCTCAGTCTTGACGAAGCCAAGCGAAAGTTGGACGAAACCGCCGAATTCCTGCAAGATGCTCGCGCTACGAATAATCGCCTGGTCGAAGAGTAAGGCCAGCTGAAAATGTTTGCCACGAAGCAAACTAAAAAGGAGCAGGAGCTGGTGGTAGAGAATAAGGCCTTCCTGGGTAGGCTCCAACGGGCGAAAGAGAAGGTCGTCGCGCTGAATGCCTCGGTCGTGTACGAGCACGAGGAGGGTTTTAATAAGGCCTTTTGCCAGGCGTCCTTCCTGTTGGGGGTTACCGACCTGTTTGCTGCAGGTTTCGACATTGAGAAGGACGTCATCGATAGGGAGTTGGTGCAGCTTGAAGAAAATCAGTAGAAGAGCGACCTGCCGAAGAAGAAGAGTCGACTAGTGACGATAATGATGCTGGTAGGGAATAGTTTAGGAGTATTAGTTTGTTAATGTTAGGGGGGGATATTTTGTTGATTATGTATCCGGGTGGCAGACACTCTCTGTTTTACCAGTGTTTGCTCCGCCTGCCCAACAATTTTTATGATGTATACCTCGAACATACTTTTTAATGGCTTTCATTTTCTGTCTCGTTGTTCCTTAATTTTATGCTAAGTTATTAACGTCCGACTTTACTGCTTTCAATGCAAAAATGAATTTTTTTTACCGTTAGTGGTTCTTTTGATCGGGCACTTTGTTCACGTCATTTTGACATTTGGTTGAACCGGACGACAATGGTTCTTATCGAATTGACAAAGATTTTCCTTTTAATAATTGCTCGTTCATTAACTTGGTTTTTGTTTGAACCAGATGGCATTGGTTCATTAGATGAACCCAACGTTCACCGTCCCACCAAGTTGAGAGTGATTCCTTTTTCAGAACACTTCGTTCATCAACTTAGGGTTTAGCTGAATTCGGACGGCAGTGGTTCGCTGAATGAACTCGTCGTTCACCGTCCGACCAAGTTGATAGTGGTTCCTTTATGGAACACTTTGTTCATCAACTTAAGTTTTAACCGAATCCGGATGGTAGTGGTTCGCTGAATGAACTCTTCGTTCACCGTCTGGCCAAGTTGACAGTGGTTCCTTTATGGAACTCTCCGTTCATCAACTTGGGTTTTAACCAAATGAGGATGGCAGTGGTTCGCTGAATGAACTCGTAGTTCACCGTCCGACCAAGTTGACAGTGATTCCTCTATGGAACTCTACATTCATGAACTTGGATTTTAACCGAATCCAGACGACAGTGGTTCGTTGAATGAACTCGTCGTTCACCGTCCGGCCAAGTTGACAGTGATTCCTTTATGGAACTCTCCGTTCATCAACTTGGGATTTAATTGAATCCGAACGGTAGTGGTTCGCAGAATGAACTCGTTGTTCACCGTCTTGCCAAATTGACAGTGGTTCCTCTATGGCGTCAGTACCATATGTTAGGTTGAAGGGAGTTTCACCGGTCGTTCCGTGAGGAGTTCATATGTAAGTCCACAGGACCTCCAGCGTCACTACAAGACCGTTCAGACGCCCATCCACGTACAGAGCCCACTCAACAGGGGGTCGTTGAGGGCAATTACACCGCAAAGTCAGCTAAGTGTTGACCCTTGACTGACCCTCTTGGTTCATACCGTAGGCCAAAATTTGACAGCTCAACTGCCCATCCTATCATCCGACCGACAATGTCGGGTTTCCTCAAGATCTTGGAAATAGGATGATCGGTTCGAACCACTATTTGATGGCTCTAAAAGTATGGTTGGAGCCTTCTAGCCACGTGGAGTAATGCCAGCGCAACCTTTTCCACGCACGAGTAACAGGTCTCGGCATCTTGGAGGGTTCGGCTCACGAAGTAAATGAGCCTTGGTTCGGGTGTTTGTTGCAGCAAGGCAGCGCTGAGGGCCTCGTCTGGCACCCCTAAGTAAACCTGTAAATCCTCGCCCTCGACCGATCGGTTCATAACCGGGGGGCAGGTTAGCACTGCCTTTACTCCCTGTAGCGCTTCTTCGCATCTCGCGTCCCACTTATGCGCTGCCTCCTTCTTCAAATTTTTCAATATCGGCCTAATACATTCAGCCAGTTTGGGTATGAACCGAGAAAGGGTGGTTAGCCTGCCTACTAGTCTTTGGATCTCCATCAAGGTCGATGGGCTTTTCATCTCCAAAATGGTCGAACATTTGTCCGAGTTGGCCTCGATGCCACGGGGCTGTTAACATAAATCCCAAGAATTTTCCAACCCGCACCTCGAAGGTGCATTTGGCTTGATTCAATCTCATCACGAATCGCCGAAGGCAACCAAAGACTTCCTCTAGGTCTCTTACGTGCTGGGTACCAAAATCGGATCGAACTACCATGTCGTCGACGTACACATCCATGCATTTTCCTATCTGATCCGCGAATATCTTGTCCATTAGTCACTGATAAGTTTCCCCGGCATTCTTGAGGCCGAAGGCACAACTTCGTAACAATAATTGGCCTTCTCGGTGATGAAAGTGGTCTTCGTCCGGTCGGGGGTGTACATCGGGATCTGATTGTAGCCCAAGTATGCGTCCAGAAACCTAAGCATCGTATGGTCGGACGCCCCATTAACCAGACCGTCGATGCTTAGCAAGGGGTGAGCGTCCTTATGGCAGGCTTTGTTTAGGTCGGTGTAGTCGTTGTACATGTGTCATTTCCCACTGGCCTTCTTCAGCTTGGCAACCTCCTCCTCCACAACCTTTCCCTTCTCGCTTCTCATCCGCCTCTTCTTCTAGGCGATCGGCAGGGCCTCCTTGAAAAGTTCTAGTTTATGGGACATGACATAAGGATGGATCTCCGGCATGTCAACAGCCGTCCAAGCGAAGAGGTCACGGTTACGCCAGAGAATCATCTATAGATCTCGTTCGGTTTCCTCTGTCAATCCTCTAGCCATCGTTGTGTCATAAAAGTCATTGTTCCTGAGTCTGACTGGCTATAGCTCCCGTAGGGGTTCCATCCAATCATCAACGTTCATCCGGGGGTCGAGGTCCACCATCATCAACTCCAACCCGGGTGCCTTCCTTCTCACTGAGTGGGGGTATAGTTTAAATCCTGCTGTGTAACATTCTGAAGCGGTCTTCTAGTCCGCTCGTACGGTACATATCGTTCCCCTGTAAGACGGGTATTTCATGGTGAGTTGGGGAGTCGACATGATGGCACCAAAGGCATTGAGGCACGGTCGGACGAGTAGAACATTGTACGGAGTGTTTGCTTCTACCAACAGAAAACACACTCTCTTCTCTTCACTATCTCGGCTAGTTCCAAGGCGAGTACGCAAGTCCACGTAGCCCCTGATGTCCACCTGTTCTCTGGACAATTCGACGATCAATTCGTTATAAGGGACGATCAGGTCTTCCGACAAATCCATGTGTTGGAACTTTTTCCAGTATAGGATGTTGATGGAGCTTCCTTAGTCGGCCAATACCTTGCTCACCCCGTAACGGGCGATCTCAATCGTGATGACCATGGGATTGTCTTGCTCCGGATCGGTGCGTGAAAATCCTCGTCGGTGAAGGTTATTGGGGGCATGGTTCTCCGTGGTCAGTCTATCGCATGGACCGATCGGAGGGCCCGGACGTGTCGTTTCCTGGTCGAGGATGATGATCCTCCTCGGTGGTGTGGCCCATGTTTTTGTGGTATAGGCAGTGTTTATTGTCATCCGCACCCGGGGGTGTCGACCGTCTCTTTGGCGCCGACATCAATTCTACGCTTAGCGCTTCTTGTAATATCTTAGTCTGGGGAGTGTTCAACGGGGTGTATTGTTGAAAACGATAGGCGGCTCTCTCAGTTTGAACCCTTCAAACTTTTCGGACTAACTTTTGTGCTTCTTACCGTCCGCCTTTTCCCTCTTTGCTTCTTGGCTCTCCTTTTTGTATGACTGCTTCATCTCCTCCACCATTATTTCGTCGACCGCCCGTTCTCGTAATTTTTGCATAGTCTTGGGAGCCCGGCGGTAGACACTATCTTTAAAAGGCCCCGATTTGAGGGCTGACAGAACGTATTGAAGGGCGAGCTCAGAGTTAAGACCCTTCACTCGCCGAACGATCTGTGGTACCAGTCCATGAACGCCTTCAGTGTCTCCTCCTTCCCCTGCTTGAGGTGCACCAGTTCGAAAATGGTCAAGTCTTGAGTACGGTTGCTCGCGAATTGACGGCCAAACATGGACTTGAGACCATCGAAGTTTTCAATGGAGTTGGGAGGCAGTAAGTTGAACCACTCTAAGGCTTCCCCTCCAATGACAGGGAGAAAGCCCTATACCAGATAGCATCGCTTCCCGTATGAAATGTCATGCGATTGGTAAATGTTTTAATATGGTCGTCGGGATCGGTGGTCTCGTCGTATATCTTGATCTGGGGCGGGACAAACTATTCGGATATGTGGACATCCATAATGGCCTGGACGAACGGTAATAGGCCGGACGTGCTTTCGGCCTTCACCACTAGCTGTTTGCTAACGGTGGCGGTTTCAACTCCCGGCTTAGTTCCACTTTCACGGACCCTGGTTTCGGTTGGCTTCCACCTCTCGTCCGGTGCGGTATTTTGTCCGTCCTCTCCTCCTAGACGACCTTATCTTGTCCTTCCCCAGCCCTCTCTCATGCCTTGGGGATCTTTTCCTAAGCAATCCGGGCTAAACACTAGGCCCGGACGTGCGCCAACTCGGCTTCGTGTCTTTGCTGCATTTCTTCATTTTCTACTGTAGCATTTTGATCATCTCGGTCGGGTCTTCAGTGCTCATGTTTCTCGTGGTCACCATTAGGTATAAGGAGTTACTCGGCCCCACGGTGGACGCCAAAATGTTTCGGTAGTGGGGTTGAGTTCCTTCAAACACCTACACAATTTCTCCTCGATGACTGTCAAGTTGTTCTCTCGAGTTCTCATCTTCGTGCCACCGCCCGGAGATGTACCTGTCAAATTTTTTCCGATGCTTAAGTCAGTTGATTGTCCGTGTGGGAGTTCAATGAAACAGTAATAAATGTGCAGTAAATGTCTCTCTCAACCTCTTACCTTTGACATGTATTTATAGTTTTTTATATGGGCTTGAGATTAGTAAAACCCTAATCACGACCCAATCTAAGTCCATTACCCCTAATTACCATTTACTTTAATCTTGTAGTAAGGTATGTCTTTTGACTGTAGCCGAACGTCTTTGCTTTCTACCGACCGACATTACCGATTGGTTGAGTGATGTTCCATAATTATTAGGTTTAATCCTTTCGAACATCCCTATTTTTGTAAGATCGTCTCAAGTAGGTCATCGTACTGTAAATGTTCTCGATTAGGTCCCTTATTATGAAAAATTGAATCAATTTAGGCCTTACCGTTAGTTCCATACTAACACTGTTAAAGGGGGTGACACGTGTCAGTTCGTGGCTTTTTTGAATTTTTTAATTATATTTTTATTATTTTTATTTTTATTTTTTATTTTTTTAAAAGTAAAATTTTAAAATGCCACGTGGCAATGGCAGTGTGACATGGCACTGACAGTGCCACATGTCATTGTCAGGCCACGTGTCATTGCATTAGTCTCAATTTGGTCCCTGTATTTTTATTATGTTGCAATTTGATCCCTGTATTTTTATTTTGTCTTAATTTAGTCTTAATTTTAAAAATTAAACAATTTTTCCCTTCTTAAATTCAAACAAAGTTTAAATTGTATATATTTAAATAACATAACATAACACCAGCATGTTATGTCACTCTTTTTTTAAACCCTTACAGATATATTTAAATAACATAATTAACATTTCTATGATTAAGTAAATATAAATATAATTAAGCTTAATCTTGTTAAAAATATTTATTAAAAATATTAATTTTAATAAAAATATTTGTTAAGATTTATATACAATTTAAATTTTGTTTGAATTTGAGGAGGGAAAAAATTGTTTAATTTTTAAAATTAAGACTAAATTGAGACAAAATAAAAATACAGGGATCAATTTGCAACATAATAAAAATACAGGACCAAATTGAGACTAATGCAATGACACGTGACCTGACAATGACATGTGGCACTATCAGTGCCATGTCACACTGCCACTGCCATTGCCATGTGGCACACTATCAGTTTGACACGTGGCATTTTTAAATTTTACTTTTAAAAAAATAAAATAAAAAATAAAAATAAAAATAACAAAAATATAATTAAAAAATTCAAAAAAACCACAAACTGACACGTGTCACCCCTTTTAACGGTGTTAGTATGGAACTAACGGTAAGGCCTAAATTGATTCAATTTTTCATAGTAAGGGACCTAATCGAGAACATTTACAATACGAGGACCTACTTGAGACGATCCTACAAAAATAGGGATGTTCGAAAGAATTAAACCTAATTATTAAGCTTATTTCCTCCTTTTTCATAACCATCCGTTCAATTAATACGAGACAACGGATGACCGTCCGGACCATACAATACAATCATCATATTCGTCAAATTACCTATATGAAGAAACATAAATCCCCACAGACTCTTGAACCTCAGTCAAGAAACTATGTTGATTGATTCATGTGTGTGAAGGTTTTCATTTTGTGATATTTGTCTAAGCTGTTTGTAACATCCCAGAAAACAAAGTTTTCGCAAGTGGAACAACTATATAGAATTTGAGGCATGCCATGCACGGCAGCACCAACCAAAATAACCACAAACTCATCGTATATATGCAGTACTTCTTGTCCCCTTCACAGCTACGTACACTGCACTTTCATATGCACAACACCCCTGTCTTTGCTTCACTTTTTTAACGTCTTTAAATCGCTGCAATCTTAATAACAGAATAAATAATAATCATAAGAATAAATTGTGAATATTAGTTATTATATATATATATAAATATATAAATATATAAATATATATATATATTAAAATATATATATATATATTAAAAAATATATATATTTTGTTATATTTGAAAGGTTTAATCCTTTTTGACGTCCCTATTTGTGTAGGAATGTCTCAGATAGGTCCTCGTTTTCTAAAGTGTATCAAAATGGTCCTTAATTTTGAAAATTGATATCAATTGAGTCCTTTCCGTTAAGTTGGCTGGACGGCGTTAAAAAAATTGATGAGTGGGATGCTGAGATGACGAACGAACGCTCGTCCACCACCGAACGAACGCTCGTCCACCACCGAACGAACGCTTGTCCACCAGCGAACGAACGCTCGGCGACCACCGAACGAACGGTCGTCCAGTGTGGAACGAACGGTCGTCCAGCGGTAAGAGGTCGAAGAGCGTTCGTTCGCTGGTGGACGAGCGTTCGTTCGCTGGTGGACGAGCGTTCGTTCGCTGGTGGACGAGCGTTCGTTCGTCATCTCAGCATCTCACTCATCAATTTTTTTAACGCCGTCCAGCCAACTTAACGGAAAGGACTCAATTGATATAAATTTTCAAAATTAAGGACCATTTTGATACACTTTAGAAAACGAGGACCTATCTGAGATATTCCTACACAAATAGGGACGTCAAAAAGGATTAAACCTATTTGAAAATGTATCCATGTTCATGAACTCGAATACAAGTCTTGTTTCATTCACTCAATCAATAATCGGACCTACAAGCAAAAACACACTTTAATAAACATGAAATTACTATACAACAAACTTTACAAACAAAAATAAACATTATATGTACACTTTAGGGTAATTTTTAGATTTGTAAAATAATATAATTCTAATTTGTGAAAGGAATGCTACGGGTACGAACAAACAACAATTTATTCAAGATATATACATGCTTATAAATTTTTTACCACATTACTTTGCTACATTAATTAGATTCATTGAGCATGCAGCTATATGGTAGAAGATCTCCAGCATGTAGTTTGGTATAATATGAAGAAAAGTTTAAAAAATTAATAAAAGATTTTGAAATAAATGAACCAAATAAATATTCGTATTTTATTTTTATTAGAAGTGATATTAGCAATAAGTAATACTCTTTGGACATCATTAGCATGATTATTAAGTTAAATTGACTTGATAAATAAATCCGAAGTTAAATGAGATGTATTTTATTTTGAGTCGAGACAAAAGAAAGTGAAAAATGATTGAAAGGGTTGAGAGTTGGATTGATATGTATAATTTAATATACTTAAAGTAAAGATGCATGTGATGATGGAAAAGAAAGAATGCATTGAGTTGTGACCCATAAAGAGTGAAAGGAAAGGAGATGGAGTGAACCATCATATCATCATCATCCATCCATCCATCAATCAATCAAAATTGAAAACTGAAAAGAAAGAAGCAAACAGTAGCTTTTGAAGCATGCACTGGATTTGGGTACCTGTAAAAGCAACACCAACTCAACACAATAATATTAATAACACCATTCACGTTAACACCATCCATTTTATATCATATTTTTTTATTTTATCATACAATTCATGTAATATTTAAATTATCTTATATTTCAAGTTTTAAATAAGTAACTATGGTTGTGGAACTAACAATCGATGAACTTGTTTTTCTTCTGAGTCCCGCTTTTTCTTTTTTTGGTCAGCTTTCTCTATCAGACCTCTCTTTTTTCTCATCTTCACCGGATCGCATCACAAAACCCACGCCGGCCTTGTCAGATGTTGCGAGGCTCTTCTAATTCGCAACCTCCGGTGAAGCTCTGCGTGCCGGGACGCAAAATCCTCCTCACCGCATCATCATCTGTTATATGTAAATTAAAAAGGTTAAATTTAGTAACTTAGAATATGTTGTAGGTTATATTCAATTCAACTATTTAGAATCACTTCCAACAAATATTGTTAGACTCTACGAAAATTACTTTTTATTTATTATCTTATCCTTCTTGTTGGACAAATGCATTGAATAGTTATTAGTTTCTCGTTTAAAATTTATTGCTTTGATTTGTTTGGTATATTCATAGATTTTAAATAATTTAAACCATTTAGTGGGGTGATTATAATTATATTAAATTTTGTACTACTCTATAGAACAATTTAAGAAAAATAATTTAAAAAAAATAATAACTTTTTACTGTAACATTTCAGATTATATAGAAGCATATAACATAATAAGTCCACATTTAAATAAAAGAGAACAGTTAGAGTAGACTGTAAATAAAGTAGTTAAGTTTACCATCATCTCAGAATGAAACATAATTTAAAACTTAAACGTAAATAGAGTATTTCACAAGGATAGGAATCACCGGGAAAAATCCTCAACAACTAAATAGTAAATCAAAATACAAGAAACACTAGGAGAATCCTAAGGAGACTAAGCAACAACATCGTCTTCCTCCAAAGCTTGCTCCAGAGACACCTCATTCACCTCTGCTCACATCTAAGTGGATGATCATTGCAAAAGAAAAGCATACCCAAGCAACACGAACACACAAGCAAGGGTGAGCTAGATATAAAAAATCGTTTTATAGCAGTCACAGGCAACATGCAAGTAAAGAAGGATATACTATACTATACAAACATGACTTGTTGCACTTAAACTTGACTCATCCGGACTAGAATGATTCCTGAGCTATGGCGGGTTATGCACTCGTGGTGACCTCTACTGCTTTGCAAAGTCATTGCCAATGGGTTTCACCCAACCACACTCACGAGGTTAGTCCGTTATCACTCACCTTGGGCCGTACTGGAAGCACCCAAGACTAGGACCTCCTGCTACTCCTCACCACATGGATCAATCCTCTCTACTTGAGAATGAAAGACCATTGGAGTGTCAGGAAAACCCCCAAGACTGAGTTACCATGCAAATCATTCTAAACATTAAGGGCACCACCATGAATCTTCTCCTTGAAGATCATGGAATTACGTCCAACACTATAGGGCACCACCATGTGACCTCACTTTGAGATCCATGGAATTACGTCCATTAACCATACTTGTTACACTTACGCCAATCACAACTTTGTTTCATACATACTTCCAAACTATAATTCACACACAATACAACATACCCTCAATCATGTTGCAAAATCAAGCCACCCAAATCAGTTATATAGACATACATACACCATGGCAGTCAAACAACACCAAACAACTTAAACAGATGAGGAAAAATGTGAAACTCACTGAACCAAGTCGCACAGCGCACTAGGGTGCAAGGCAGGACAGCAAAAATTCGCACAGCGCACCACTCTTGGTGCGCTGAGCGAATTTTCCTGACACGGGGACAACTAAAATTCGCATAGCGCACCAAGTCTATGCGCTATGCTAAACTAAAAATTCTAATACACATTATCAGACCCTAAACCCTCGCATAACACCCCAAATTCGATATTCGAATTAATTGACATTAAACTCAAATCACTACCAGTCGCATAGCGACTAGATTCGCAAAGCGAATCACCAGACAGAGAACAACCTTCTCCAGTCACTAGCACAGCGCACCAACTCGCTATGCGAATGACTAAACAGAGAGCACCTTGTTGTGAGGACTCGCTATGCGAAAACATTCGCTTAGCGAGTCTGCATAATCTGCAGGACCAAGTTCTGTAGAATTATGCAACTCACACACCCTTTACCATTTCTAGTCATCTTTCCCAACTTCTAACACCTCTAATTTGTAGTTTATACTTAATTAAACTTGTCTAGATGATCTAAAACCTTCCTACTACCATTCTAAAGTAATTACAACTCAAATTCAACTCTAAAACACCAAGTTCCACCACTTAGGGACCCAAATTCAATTCAACCATTTTGCACCTGTTTTGATCAGTTTTATGACTATAACAAGTCACAAATAACCTCCCTATAGTGTCCCAACATACTACAAGAGCCCTAGACCCTTAACTCTCAAATTCATTATCCCACTTCCTCCAAAATAACTCTAAACACTAATAATCCTCTTAACTTTCAACATACAGCTGCTACATAAGATTTTACTCATCAAACATCCTCAGTTGCAATCACACAACACGTTTAAAGCAGTTCACACAACATTAGTTCACATATTCACAGATGAACATTTCAGCACATATCATTCCATACACTCAGAACTTAAAAACGCAACACAAACAGCACAATGATGCATAAATCAGTCCATACACCTAACATATAACAACTTATAAGAAATTATTCTAGCTCCCCTTACCTTAGAGTGACTTGACTGAACAGCTCGCTAGAAAAACTCTAACATCACCTCACAACAACGACCTAAACAGTGTCCTACAACCACCAAAAATGGCGATGGGAACAGCTCTTAGAGCTAGAACTGAGTGGAAAAACAGAAGGAAAAATGAAGGCATAAGCCACGTGCAACTACAGAGATTGCATGTGCTAGTTCAAGGACAGAGAAGAGCTTGCATGGAGGGGCTTACCGGCTTAGAATCTGAAACTGATCAGATGGTTCTAAAGCTCTCTATGTTGCGGATGTTTTGGCGTCACCTAAACAAAATTCCAGTAGTTCAGTGAAGAGGGCTGGAAGAGAGAAAGCAAAAATATGGTAGAGAGAAGGCAGAGAAAATGAACAACTGAGTCCTTAGAGAGAGAATGGGAAGTTGAGATAAGGAACTCAGATTTTTGAAAGGTCCCTTACTAAGGTCATAATGCCCTTAGCCTTATGGGTCTGGCTGCCTCAACATAAGACTCAACTGCCATATAATTTCAGGCCCTTACATTTACTAGCCTTTAGTGTATAACTAATAATTTATGTTTTATATATTTTACTTAATTTAACAATAAATCTTATGGAAACTTTTTTGATTTTTATATCATTATTATTATGTAATTATTATATGTTTAATAAACACAATACAAAAGAAAACATATGAAATATTATTATAATTGTTTAAAAATATAATTATAAATCAAATTTTATATCTAAGGTATTTTATTTTTAATATTCTATAAACATAGACTAAAAGTTTATTAAAATAGCCTAAAATTTAAAATTAATACTACTGTAACTATGTAGGTATCAGTATTGGCATCTTTCAACACCTTTTTAACTGTAATCTCTTCATCTGATCACACCAATAAGTTAATTATTGCGAATTAGAAAAACTCAAATAAACAAATACAAGCAACAGGATAAGCTACTCTATAAAAGAACCCAACATTCAATTCAATCAAAGCAATAATCTCACAATCTCATTCTTAAAACCATCAAATACCTAAATGCATAATTAGACTCTAGACAGGTCATTCAGATACATGTATTGGTGTCGAACTATTGGGAGACCCGCACATGTGTAGTAAAACAACATACCACCCAAACTACCACACAAGGTTAATTTGCCATACACCTATGGTCAAATTGACTCTAAGCTAAGGATCTCCTACTACTCCTCACGACATAACCATCTATCTTTACTTGAGGTTGAATGGATATTTAAGTGTCAGAAACATTCTTCATTTCGAAATTGCTACAACAATACATTACACACAAGTACCACAAGTATCTTTTCTATGGAATTCCTTTCACAACATTCTTAACCAAATACACATTCATTATCACCATTCACAAGCATTTAAAGACATCAAAAGATACACATAATATAATAATAACCAACTCAAACAACCAAGAAAAGAAAGCAAGGAAAAACCACATTAATGACGAGAAATAGGACGTCAGCAAAGAGACAGAGCGCCCAATGAATTAAGGGAAAAAGATATTCAAACCTGCAAGGGAAAAGTGGCATGCAAAACCCAATTCCACCGCTCAACGGTCACAAGTCAGAAAGCTCTTTGACTTCATGGTACTCAATGCCCTAGAGCCCAAGGGCTCTCGGGTTTTGGTGCACAACGCTCAAAAGGAGCACCCAACACTCAAAAAGATCAGTCAATGCTATATCAGATTACAACAACTTATATTTCTAATCTTGGTGCACCTCGAACCTATCCAGAAGACAAAATTGGTATCTTTAACAATATAATTGATGTAAAAACATGCTTATGATTGAAATTGAGTACCTATTTGCTCATTTGGTCATAAACGAGATACACTATATCAACTAAACCACTCAAAAACTCATTTATTCAATTCTAGATGTCACAAACCAGAATCAGCAAACTTTGTGTCTAAATAAGTCATAATTGACTCAAAAACAACCCATAAGCCTTTAGTTTCATCTAAGTATAATTGCTTTAGTTTCCACCAGTCAAAACCCCCCAAAATGGACCAAAAACAAGCATAAAACTCAATCTATTGACTACCTCAAGATACACCAACAAATTTCACTAATTATAACCTCAACATATAATCTCAAGTCATCAAAACAAGTACAATTAATCAATATTTTCAGCAAGACTATGTCAATCACTGATAACACTAAATTTTACCAATTCAAAGCAATCATAATACAATACACCAAAAAAGATTTAAAAATTAACATATAGATTCCTTTACTTGATAAGAAGGTTCAATAGCACTAAGATACCGACAACCACTCTCTCAGCTAAGAGGACTATATTTACACCTACTGATCACAAATTTATGATCAGGGTGCACGATTAGAACCACTAATTAGTAGAGAACCAACTAGAAAACCAATAAAATGCATGCATCATGCTACTTCATAGATGCATGAAAGAAAACATAGTTCAAACAAATAATATAAACTAACTTACTCTTTTGAGTAAACTTATCAGATAAAAGTGAAGACTCGTTGCCATGATATTACCTAGACACTTCTTGATTGTCAAAAAGATGATTGTGAGGTTAGAACTTTAAGAGAAAAGGAAAAAGATGTTCAAAGAACGAGCTATAGAGAAATGATGTATGTTTTAAGTAGTGAGACTTTTAATGAAATTTCTATTTATACTTTTAACTTTTTATTATTAGAATAATGTAGTCTCATTATTTAGAACACATTATCTATTCTTAAGACTCAATTTAACGAGTTATTACAATTTTTGAAGCTTTTAATGACGGTTTGAAAGAGTCTTCATTTTGTCTAACATTTGACAACGAGTTCAATTTAATCTTCATCAAAAATGTTTTCTACAATAATGTTATATATTAATATTTGTATAAAATATTATTTAATAAAAGATTTACTTCATTTAGAAGTAATAATGAAAACATAATTTAAAATTAAAATTTATTAAAAATATATTTAAAGTTTAATAAGTTTGATTCAAGTGATATTATGTTTTTTACTCAAGTAACACTTGTTTGTAGTAAAAAAAATTCTCAAAATAGGTATTTTTACTTGTAATATTCATTTTCATACTTATATATACTTGTTTGTAGTAAAAAATTTCATTTTGACTAGCTTAGGACGATAACAGTGTTGTATTTTTTACACCAGCACCAAAGAATCAAATTTCATTAACACACGACCATCTAAATTCTTAACAATAAAATATACATTCACAACACAAATATTATCATGATTAACCCTCACTGAAACTGAGTGACAAATTGTACCACAATTGGTTGCATCATAAAAAACTAAACCACATTTTCCACCACAAGCTCCATTATAGACACTATCATAAGTTGCACCACATGTTTCACCACTTGAGTTAAATAACCCTTAATTCCATCTTGTGCACCAACTAGCTTAGGATGTTAGTATTGTTGTATTTTTGCACCAACACCAACTATTTTTTCCCAACAAAAATAACAATGATATCATGTTATAACATTTTACAATTAGATAGATCAATACTAATTATCATACAATTTGAGCAAAATATTGGCAATTCCCATAGTATATACATCAACAATAAATGCAAATCTCGATCCTTTCACCAAAATTTGATTTGGCAAATTAAATAACAAATCAAAATCAACTAAGACAGATCCAAAGAATTCTCGAGAATTATTCTTGGTATAATCATATAAAGATAAAGGTGTACTAATTTTACATACTATTAAGAAATTTGTTTTCGATTGTTAATATTCTAAATGAAGGTCATGAATGTGAATCCAACATTGAGTTTTTGTAAGTTTCATGAACAACAAAATAAATTATCTTGTTTGAGAGAAAATACGAAAAAAATATTAGGAGATAAATTTGAAGTTTTAATAGTCAAAATCCTTCATATATTTTCTAAAGATGAAAAGACAAATTCATAAAACTTTTTTCCGAGTAAAAATGTCTTTTATTAACTTAAATACTTTCAAGTTGCATTAAGTTTTTGTAAATATTTAAATGTGTAAACGATTTATCTCCTTTTATTAACAAAATATCTCTACACAAATTATCAATGTACTTCTCCATACTGATAAAATAAACTTTTTCAAAATTCGACTATTTTCCTTTATAAAAAAATATAATTAAAACAAAAGAATATCGCACGTATTTATAGATATCTAAATAAGTATATATATTTTGTACCCAAACATTAAAAGAATATTTAATAAAAATATTTGACTAATTTTTTTTATTGGCTACTTTGAAAAATATAAAACTCCAAAAAAAAAAGTCATGTTATATCTCACGAAACGACAGTCTTCCCTCCAACCAATCATCCACACCTCCTCCAACCACGGGTGCCGATCCAACCATCTCAAACACAATCACAAATGAAACGCTCTAGTCAGTGCTCCACACTCTTTATAATTACGTCTTTTACTATTATTCTTAATATTACGTTTTTTACTATTATTCTTGTGTTATATCTTCAAATATTTCCAACTAAGTTTAAAATAAACTAACCGGTATATTAATAAATGTGTAATACTTAAAATATCTGGACGTGTAATTTAAAAAGAATATATAATTAATGTCATAATTGTAAAAGTAAATTTGAATTTGAATAATAAAAAGACTAAAATATCCACGTGTCTTTGCTCATTTTTCTCGTTAGTGATAATTATATTACTGATGTACTAACATTATTATATTAATGATATCATATAATAACATTAGGTAGCAACCGATATGTTTATTGTTTATAATTGGCGAGAATTGTTACGTTCAAATTTATGAATACATAAGATTAGACATATCTCTGACTAAATTGAAGAGAGAGAATTTGACTTTTATATATGAAAAGAACTGCAATCAGATTCCTAACCAATCTTCGTCTATGACGCAAAAAGTTCTAATTAAGATTTAATTCAATTTTATATACAAAATAAAATATATATTTTAATAGATATTTTAATTCAGATTTTAATAAAAAATTCCATTTTATTGAATATTTAAAATATTCTGTATTTTCACATAAGTAACTTGTTTGACTTTTGTTGGATACTTTTTTCTTCCGGAAAATAATATTAAATTAATATTATATATTATAATATGTATATATTATTTTTATGATAAATAAAATTATAATATATCATTAAATATTACACTATAATCAATATAGTTATGAATATAATATATCACGAATATCATTAAAAATTGATATAATGAAATTATAAATTAATATAATATAATTTGTCAATAAATAATATTAGTAAGACATAATATATCATCAATTATTTATCTTAATGATTTATAAATATTTATGACAAAAAGTACACGCATTCACAAATCAACCATTAATATCTCTAGCGGAAGATCCATATTTTTTTTTGGGTTGTGAAAATTATTAACGAGATAATGTGAAATTGTTTTATTCATACAACAAATTGTGATTGGAATAACATTGTGTTTCAAATATTCATATAATTTTTTTGATGTTGGATTTAGGTTATTGGAAAACCAAATTTTGAATTTTGTTATTCTATGTAATTAGTTTTTTTTTTCTTTAAAAAGTCCCTTTTTCCTATATTTTTTAATGAAAAAGAAGAAAATTTAAAAATTCAATTCAAAATCCGATTAAACTAAATTCTGACTTATTTTTGAACCCGTTTTGTTTTTAATTATAGTTCACATTTGGACTTTCTTGAAAACTAAACATTAATCTTAAAAACAATTATTATGTAAATATTTGGCATAGTACGAGACACCTTTTTTAGTTTATATTTAGGTTAAATAAATCATGATGCCATTATTATTTTATTATTTTTAACTCATTGATTTCTTTATTTTATGTTTTCTATCTTTATTATTTTATTAATCATGTGATACTTTTGTCTTTCAAAATAAGATGAAAATAAGATGATTGACAAATAAAAGAAACTAAAAACAAAATAAGCTGTTTTATAAAATAAAGATAAGAATAATATTGTCGGATTACTTGATTCGATCGAGTCTGATCTAACTTCATTCAGCATAAACTGGTTATTTAGTGAGTCAATTCAATTTTGTTTACTTATTTATGAGTCAAAAAAATTTGTATCACAAGTTGGTGGATTAAACGAGTTGGCTTAATGACTTACTTAATTACAATTCTTTTAAAATTTAAAAAATTTAGAATTTTTTTGTAATTTAAATCTAAATAAATTTCACTCTAAAATATGTTAAACTCTAAAGAGAATTCAAAATAAAAAAAATAAAAAAGTAACATACAATTCAAGTGTAATCTAAAAGCAAACATAAAAAACAAATAAATAAGTTTATAATATTTATCATTTTTGTACAATTTATCTATTTATAAGATTATAGTCTTGAATAAATAAATTTATAATATTTTGGTCTCTTAAAACATCTTCTTTTTTATCCCCCATTTATAATACAATAAAAAATTGTTAACTATTAATATTAAAACAAAATAATAAGTAGTTAAATTAAACTACAAAGATTCAACTAAGTCAATACGGTTTTAAGTGAATACGGTTTTAAGTGAATTGGTTTAAAAATTGATTCATATAAAAAAATTTACATATTTTTTAAACAAAATTAGTCCAAATCTGTGTAGATCAGATTGATCTACAAATTCTAACCTATTTTAACCACCACACGAAGATAAAAAAAAAAAAACTATAGTGATATTAAACAGCTGAACATTTAAAAAAAACATTTAATAGCTTTAATTAAGCTGTTTCTGCTGAATGGGACCGGGGAAAGTTCCTGCTACCTCCGTCCGGAAACACTCCTCCTTCTCCGATAGGTCCTTCTCCCTTCGCTCTCCTCTCACCTCTTCGTCGCACAAATGGGTTGACCTGCAGCAAACACTCCGACGCTCAAGTCAGAATGAGCTTTTGCAAGTCTATATGATTATCAAAGAACAGAGAGTTTACCTTCCCTTTTGACTGCTATTTATATAATTTCAGAGAATATTACCCATTAATTTACCTCTTAATGGCTTTCAATGCACACTTTAAATACTCGACAATGACCGTTACTACCTCATTAACTACACATTCATGAGGCTGTCTCCAATCCACAGTTTTACATAATGAAGGTTTACTTGATCGGTTCAACATATAAACAGAGCTTCAATCACTAAGCTAAACAATTAGTCAATTTAATTGGGAGCAATAATGCAAAAAAAAATTATCCTAAAAGATAATGTTTTGCAAGATATATAAGTTTGAGATTTGAAATAAATAAATAAATAAATAATGCGAGCTTAGGGGTCCAATGTTGGAAAGAGGCTTGCAGGGTTTACCTGCTGCTTTGTAGCCTCTGGTTTTGGCATCTTGGAAATGTACTTACATTACTTTCAGGTCCTTCCGCACGTGAACTTGTCCCACCATTTTTTTCTTCTCTTTCACTCTCCTTACACACCCTCAATTATTATCAATCATAAACCCATTTCTACCTCTATTTTTCACTCAATCAAAAACTATCTATCTTTTCTTATAAACTTTCTTTATTTTTAGATTCAAATCAATAAAACTATTACTTTTATATTTTTAACGGTGCATTTAAGGCCAAAACCACAAAAATATCAATTTATCATTTTAAATTACTGAAATGGTAGAAGTTTTAAAAATATTATAAAAATAATATGAAAAGAAAAAACGTGTTAACTTGACAAGTTATCACTTTAAATTAAAGTCTAAGTTCAAGTAACTTACTCAAAATGAAGGCATATCAAGTTAACATTACTTATCTAATTTTTTTTTAAATATCATTTTTATAACTTTAAAAAAAATTGTACATTTTATTATTTTGATACATTTATGTTATGATCGTGATTTATTATATTAGAGATTATTATACATAGATATATGTAGATTCTTCGTATTTGGATATGCAGATTTGAGAGCAAATATGAGTGATGATTTGCATATCACTCAATTTTCAATTTCAAAGGAGAGATAGAGATTTGTGATGATTTAACAATGATTTTACATTGTTATTCTTGTATTGTGTAATTTTGAATGATTCTTGAAATAAATTATTCTTGACATTGGACTTGTATTGATAAAAATGAAAAAAAAAATGAGAAAAGATTTATATGGAGAATTAAAGGATGACCAATCCCTGCCTCTTAAGTTTATTTGTTTTTATTAATATTCTTAACACAATTCAATACTTTTTTACTTTTATTCTTTAATAATAATAATAATAATAATAATAGTAATGTATTAATTTTTACTATAAAGGTAAAAAAATTATATTTCAATTTATTAAAAAAAATTATTTATCAAATAAATTAAATCACTCAAATTTTTGTAAATTTTACTTTATATCGCCTTCAATTTTTCTAGAAAAAACAACACACACCTTACTTTTAAATTCAGCCAAATTTACGTATTCAGTCTATTTTAAATCATGAAATAATGATTGAATATATTATATATAATTGTACGCTTTTAACATATACAAACGAACAGAATAGATTATTAGATTAATTAGCATATTAGTTAACTAATAATAAATTTTATAATACCATAGATTCGCTTCTTTAATTCTATTATGATAAATCACACGGTGATTAATAATGTTTGACGGGTGAACCGCATATGAGATGCTCCATTTTAGAATCACCATTATTCAAAATAAGATAAGTAATAATAATGAACGTAAAGGATTCCATGACATTTTAACAATTTTTTTAACATTTTTTTCACAACATATTATTTATCATTATTAAAAAAAATTATTAAAAAGACATTTTCCGAACACAAATACTCGGCAAATAGCAAAATTATCAGATTGAAAAATTAATATAAGAAAAGGTTTGCGGGATCAGGATTATCACAATGATAATTAATGACGTAAATCACTTACAAGGATTGAATTTTCTTGAGAGTGATAATTATGTATTATAATTTGGTTTTCTTTTGAAATTAAAAAAAAAAACATGTGTAGTTTCATGATTTTTTGGTTTCATTTAATTGAAGTGGTTAAAATCTCGTCGTAACCTTTTCCATTTTCCTTTCAAAATTCATCAAATATAATTTCTTTCAAATCTTTTAAAGCAACTTTAAAAGTCTCACATGTTAACGAGAAAGAAATTGAATTCACAACCTTTTTCACTTCTTTCAATTTTTATTATTAAGCTAATCTTATATTTTTAATTATTTTTAGTGCATCTCATTTGGTGTGTGTTTCTCTCTCTCTCTCTCTCTCTCTCTCTCTCTCTCTCTCTCTATATATATATATATATATATATATATATATATATATATATATATATATATATATATATATATATATATATATATATATATATATATATATTTCAAATATAACATTAAATGTTGATAAATGAATGTTAATGATTTTATAGTGGTGACCTGTCACAGCAAAGCTTAGTCTATGTGAGACAACTTTGACCTCTCTAATTTTTGTTACATATATAAATTAATATATAAAAAATAATAATTTTAATATGTATTATAAATTTGACATGCTCAAAACTCTTGTATATTTATTTTAACTTTGTTAAATATTTTCTAAAAGATAGTTAGTGACATAATATGTTGAACAAACTTTTTAATATTAGAAATTGAATTTAAGTCTAATTTAACTCTATAAAATCGTACACTTCGTTTATATATTATAAATTGGTCTTATCTCTAGTTGATATGGGACTTTCAACATTTAAAAATAAACTTTAATTAATATTATATTAAAAGATAAATTAAACAAAATTCATCCTTATAAATTTTATTTGGAAAGTAAATATTGTTTCTATTTATATATGATAAATTTACATTATTAGTTTAAATAGATCTTGAACATAATTTAATTGGTGAGAGTTATAATATATAGACTGATTAATTTGTTTTGTGCAAGCAAAACATCACTAGCTTTGAAGGCATAGATTCTTTGCTTTATGAGTATTATTAAATGCTTTTCCATTGCGAACAAAGATTATGATGTTGTCGTCTCTAAAATTTCTATTCTCCTAATTTGATGCGAAATAAAAATGGTGAATCAATAGATAAGCATATATAGTTAAGTTCTATTTGTTGAATTAGTGAATCTCTTAACCAACTTGTGACATCGTCACCCTAGATCATGTCGACCACAATTTCAAAAGGCATGTCCTTTAAGTTTTATACAATATATTCAATTATTTATAAAATATTTTAATATTAAAAAATCTTCACACTTCATTCCCTTAACGGCAACATAATGGAAGTGCTTTGCTTTATTGTACAAGTATATATTTGGAGCGAATATAAATTATTCCACCACACTTATTAAACTTTTCTTTCAGTTTATAATTTTTATTTAGGAAGTTTATATTTTTAGAAAAGGTAGAACACGTGCAAGTTTATTTTTCAGGTCAAAATTATAATATCTTTCAAAAGATATATAATGATAATTTTGAACCATTTTATTTATAGCATATTTAAACATGAATAAGTTTTATAGAATTGGATTTTAAGAGAAATTTGTCTTTATTTATGTATTATAGTTTTTACTATTTAGTTACATTTTTAAGTAGATGTTAACTATTTGATTAATTATTTCATGTCGAAATTAGACATTCTAAATGTCATACTGAATAATTGTAATACCATCTTTATTAAGATAATTTTAAAAATGTATATAATAGATTAAACAAATTTTATTAGGATCAAGTTTAATATAATATTTAAAAATAAATTTAAGTTTAATTTAATATAATATTTTTAAAGATGGATTAAATAAGTCTAACTTCTGTCTTTTTATGCATGAAGTTAGAGGAACAACTAGATGATTCAAGGTGCCTTCCTTCTTTCTCTTTTGTTTTTAGGCATTTTTCATTCCAATTTGTTTACTTAAAAAACATGATTAGGAGTGCAAATCTTCGAATGAATGAATAGAATCCTTTTATGGACAACTAAGAAAATATTCCTCTAATATATTCACAAAATAAATTAAAGAAGGAATCTAAGATTTGTTTAAATTAATTAATACGGGAATTTGAATTCAATTTTATGGGATGCTTAGTTTTAAGGTAAGCATACTTAAAAAAGTAAGATACTAACAAGGTTTATTATTCTTTCAATTATCTATTTATTCAAAATTCTATTTCTGACTTCATTTATTATGTTTGTTTTTGTCTTTAATGTCTCTCCTTTTACGATTTTTTAAGGTGGTGGTATTTAGATACCAAATTTTGTGCATTTATTAGAGGTTTGATTGCAGGTAGTGAAAGTTTGACTTAACTTATCCTTTTTACTCTCGGTAAATAAGAAATGTGTATTTTATTTTATTGCTTATATGAGTTTTTTTGGGGCGTTAAAATATGTATTTACTTTTGAAATGTCCTTAGTATAATTTCTGAGTTTAAAATCTATTAAATAAATGATTTTACAGTATGTTTTGAAAAAGAGTTATATGAATAGGAGTTTCATATAAATAAAATTCAAATTGTAAATTAAATTTTGTGGATAATTAATAATATACCTAGTACAATAATCTGACCTTTATCAAGAGTAAAATCATCTGGTTTATAGCACACTTATACTATATAGATTTGAATTGAGTTACGTTCTTTATTTTAAGGTTTAATAGCCAATTTAGTCCTCACTTTGGTTGAAAAATCTCAATTTAGTCCCTCGTTATAAAAGTGTTTTGAATTAGTCCTAACTTTTAAAATAGTGGGTCAGATTGGTCCTTTCTGTTAAATATAAGTTAACAAAATTAATGGATGATGATGTGACAATACTTAAAGCTAACGAGGGACCAATCTAACACATCAGTTTTAAGCTGTGTCACATCATCATCATTAATTTCGTTAACTTATATTTAACGAAAGGGACCAATCTGACCCACTATTTTAAAAGTTAGGACTAATGTAAAACACTTTTATAACGAGGGACTAAATTGAGATTTTTCAACCAAAGTGGGGACTAAATTGGCTATTAAACCTTATTTTAACTATTTATTCAATTACTTCCATAGATATTATATCTCTTATAGTTTTTTTATTAAACTTTTATGTTATATATTTAGGATTTTATTGTTTATAACAACAATGTTTGTTCTTTTTATAGTGATATGTAACATTTTTTTAAAATAATTACATATTATATTTAAAACTAGGTTCATCTAGCGAGCATCCTTACTAACTCAACAAGTCACCCTTAGAGGCGAGACTTCAATTGCTCAACTACAAACCCCCTATAAGTTCTCTAGATTTTCATTAAAAGCATTTTGCTAAGTGAGATGATTGACTCACCCACTCACCAAGCATTGGAAGTTTTTACCAAAATATTTCGCTTGGACCAAACTCGCTCACTACCCAACCATTCTAAATTTTTGATAAATTGAATTTTGTAAACTCTTCATAGACTTTTTCAATTACTCGTTCAAGAAGTAAAATGACACGAGCTCTTTAAATTTTTAAAAAAATAATTTTTCCCAATAACTAGATGGCTTACACAGTAGGTCAACATAATTTTAAAATCCTTAACAAATATATAAGATTAATCACTTAGTCAAATTGAGAAACTTCTATTCCTTTCTTGTTTCAAGAAGACATATTTTGTTCCAAATGATTTTATACTAGACCAAATTGATATATCTCAATAATTAAAAACTCACACCACTAGTGAAACATAAAATGAATAAAGTAAGTCTTTATGCTAATCAATGTTTCCAAAATTCATGAACACGTGTCAAATTTCTCACATTAAATACATTAATGATATCACCTATACCACCTAATCATTTAAACTAAAGCACTAATAGAAAATAATTAGTTTTCCTTACTTAAACTAAGTCTCTTAAATCTAAAAGAACTAAAAAAGCTTATACTCTCACATAACACCACACATGTACACAAAAAAAAGTAAAATTCATTATATGAACACATTCTACTAATTCTCGACGAGATATTCATTTCAAACTACATACAACAACTTTCAACCATGTTGAACTTTTCGTTGAAAATAGAATGACTTGATTTCTCACACCAAGAGGGGGGGGGGGTGAATTGGTGAAATGTAAAAACAAAGTTTTCTTTAAATCTTTTTCGCAAAGTGGATGCCTTTAAAAGCTTTCTTAAAACGCAAGGAAAAAGATTTGTTTATACATCGAAAATTTAATCGATTTAAAACAGTATGCAGTCGACTAAATAAAAGTGCAGGGATGGGAAAATCAAACACTTGGTTTTTATACTGGTTCAGCCAAGCCTACATCCAGTGTCCTTCCAATCACAAGAAACCAATGCACTATAATGATCAAGGTTTTTACAACAAGGTTTTTATAGCGACCTCACGTCAAAAATATAAAACACCTCTCTAAACCTCTAATCAAAATATAGGCATGTACAAAACAGACTAGCAGCAAGAATCCCCTCTCCTGCAATCCAACCCTTTGAGCCACCCTCAAAGTCAAGAACGCAACACGCTCTTCTTCCTGTACTCACAACAGGAAAACAACAAACCAATCTTTACAAGATTGAAGCCTCTGATCTTTCAGTAACACCCAAATGTGCAGATATGATCAACCTTTGTAAATGCAGTTAACTTGCTCTTCAAGAATCCACAAGTAGATGAACACCACGGTCACTTCTTGTTTCTTGGAGCTTTTCCCTTTCTCTGTAAGAATGCACTTTGTGCAAAATATCACAAAACCGTTAGAATCACAAAAGTACTTACAAAGATCAAGTTTGCGTCAATTTATAGATATTCATAGTTCAGACGCATTTTAATCGACTTAGCTACGTCGAATGTAACAGTTCAGTCAAAGCAGTTAGCAGCAATTAATGAAATTAATTGAATGTGCAATTAATGCAATCGATCCATAATAAATGTTTGGTCAACATATATAAAAATATAGCCGTTGTAACATTTAACACAAGCATTAACAGAATTTCAAAACTGTAACAGACTTAATCGAATGCAAGTTGCATATAATCGACTATGTAACACAGTTAAACATAGTTTTGAAAAACTTCTTCTTTGAAAGTTCTCACAGCACACTTTTAACAAGTTTGTGTAAAGCCACGAGTTTTAATCGATTCACCCCATAATGAAGTCGGCTTAAAACTGTTGTTTTGCCACACAATAAAAAGTCCAATACAAGTGCTTGTGGTTTTCATTCTGTAAAACATCATACATGCATTCACCAATAAAATCAATTATATAGCACAACGAAATGCAATGTATCAACACAATCATGTTCTTCATGCTTTAAACAAATTTACACATTGATTAAAACAAGTAGCATGTAAGCAATAGAACATGTAACACATAAACATCACATGTGTTATTAATTATGTTGTCATCATCAAAACCCATAAGTTCTGAGATTGTAGATTCAGCTAAACCAGTGCTCTTCCTATCAACAATCTCAACACTTTTTTAAAAAGATTTAGTAAAAAATTATAAAAATGAACTCACTCATAAGTAGATTTGGTTGGCTTGAATTGCTTCTATATATGTCCATATTCTTATAACACTTTGATCTTAAAAAAGACGAACTTATTGATCAAAATCTTAAAGAGAAGCATGAAAAATAAAAGTAAATAGTAGTTATAAAGAGATAATATCATTATAAAAAAAATTGAATAATAATTTTGCTGTTATAAGTCTGACATTTAAAAACATTAATTTCTTGCTCTTTTATAGTATTTGATCTTAATTTTAAAAAATCACTGAATTTAATTTATAATTTTTTATTAAACTTTATTTGACGTCTAGAATGTTAACTACTTGATAATGTTTTGAAACTATTTTAATATTTTAAAATTTTTATTTTTCTTCTTTAGTCTGAAATGCATATATTTTTAACTTCCTTTAAATACTCGGTATATAAAGATAAGTTTAAAGTTGGATATATTAACCAATTTAAAATAGATTTAATTGTTTATTTAGTCCATAGATTCACTTATAAGTCTTAACTTCGTCCCCCTTTTAAAAAGGTCTAAATTTCGTCCCTACTTTGTATAATTGCACCAATCAAGTCCATTCTGTTAATTTTGCAGAAACAGAGTTAACTTTGTAGTGACGTGACAAAGAAGTCTGCATTTTTTCTCTCTCTTCTCTACTCCTCTACACGACATAGACCCATCTCTTTCTCTCTCTTATGATTCTTTTCATTCCCCTCTCTCTAGGGTTTTAATTCTCTTCATGTTTCCCTTTTTTCGTCTTCAACCTTCTTCTCAATGTCCAACAACAACTAAAATATAACCATGATCGATCTCACTTCTTGTTCTTTCTCATTCCTTTCTCAATTTCCTCTTTCTTTCTTTTCCTTAATCTTCTTTTTCACTTCAAATTTGCTGACCTCAATTGGTTTTCCTATGCAACTATAGTGCTTCCTTTTGAACCCAAAGGTCGCCTAGAGGATGAAAACAATGACTTTTATATCAAGAGCAAGAAAAATATGTGTATTTTTATAGAAGAGTATTTTTATTTTAAAAAACAAAATAAACTATTTGATTTGACAATCGCAGGGGAATCTGTATGATGATGAAACCTTGTTGAAAGCTATAAAGCAGGTAGATGTGGTCATATGCACCATGGGTCACTTGCTATGTGTTGATCAAGTCAAGATCATCGATGCCACTAAGGAGGCTGACAACATTAAGGTTTTTTTCTCCTCACTTCAATTCTCTAGATTCTATTTGTTTATTTGGACTCTGATTCGAATATACGTTCTTGTAGAATTTCATCCTTAGCATCTAAATCTTTGATGTTATAATTAATACACATTTAATAAGCGTATTAGCAAAATAAAAGCAGAGTAGAAAAATATCTCGCTAATTTGTTTAACAAAAATATAGTGAATTACTGGTGAATCATGTAGAGCAATTTTGAAGGTTAATTTTTGTTTACCGAGTGTGTTATCCAAGTTATGATTTTTGAATTGGTAGAGGTTTTTCCCTTCTGAATTTGGGAATGACGTGGATTGTGTGCATGCATTGAAGCTAGCAAAATCTGCTTTCGCAATCAAAGTCAAATTTCGCTTCAGAATTAAAACATGCACTTAGTTGTTGATTTGGAGATTTACTTTGACCTTTGGTACTTGTTGATGTTATTAATGCATTATTATTTTCTCTTTGACTCAAAGAGAGAGAAATAAACGAGTCTGCCTCGCGTAGAGGAGAGAGAAAAAAAATGCAAACTTCTTTGTCACGTCACCACAGAGTTAATTATGTTTATGTAAAATTAACGGAATGAACTCTATTGGTGCAATTATAGAAAGTGGGGATGAAATTGAGATTTTTTTAAAAGGAAGGACAAAGTTGAGACTTAACGGTGAATCTAGGATATGCAATTAAACCTTTACAATATTTAAATATAATTTGCTAACGTGTTTGTTTTAATATTTTAAGGCTCATTTCTTTGTTTTCCCAAAAATAAACATAACCTAGAGAAAGTGTTTTTAATAATATTATTAATTAACAATTTCTCGATTATGTATGTTAGTTTAAGGTAGTTTAGTTTTAGTGTTTTCATCATATTTATATCTTTTCATATATTTAGATTTGCTATTAGGATTATTGGTCATAAACTTCATTCATTTTTTTTTTCTTTTTCACGTGAATTCTACTTTTTGTATCATTATTATCCATGCCCATCGCATTCAAATATATAATTTGCCAATTTTGATTTGTGTTTTTGTACTCGCTTAGTCATGTGGTTAAAGTTAATATTAGATACCCTCTCTCTTTATATCTATATATTAGGAGACTTTATTTAGCTTGATTGGAATCAAATTATTGTGATATTCTTTTTAAAGATTTAGCGGGATATGTTGCTAAAATGGATATAGAAGTGACTTTTGATGACAAAATTTGAAGGAGTGATGATATCTATGCTTAAATATAATTTTTAGTTTATAGAGTTTGGGCTAATTTTGGTTGAGCCTCCGAATTAAAAAAAAACATACACTTTCAAAATAAGGTATAATTTAAGCACTAAGTTTACAGAGTTAAAGATAATTTGAAATCTTAAATATTAGATCTTAAAAATTGAACTTAAACCCTAAAAAATCAATATTGTAGAAAATATGATATTATTTACATACTGCTTTTTTTATTAGCGAAATGCTTCATCTTTGTATTGTATGATGATCAAACTATCATCTCTCAAAAAAGTTATCTTTGTGAATGTATGGATTGAAAACATGATGTAATTGTTAGTCCAAAAAAAAATTAACACTAATTATGAGTAATTTGGATTAAATTGTACATATTGTGTCATAATTAAACCATTATTAATTAAAAATATATTTTAAAATCTATAAACATAGATAGGAAATAAAAATGTATGTGATTGTATTTAATACATCGTTCATACTCGAATAACTAAATGTTTACTGATATCAAAATATCTTTTATTTGTATCTTTATAACTCCTCAAACAAACAGGATGAACACATGGACGATTTTACCAAACATTAACTTGAGAGTTTGAAATTAGACATCATACTTGGACGATTGATCTCAATCCCATACCAAAAATAATATTAAAATAATTTTAGTTATGTTATTTATTTTATTCGACGAACAAACAAACATGCAGACGATTTTACCAAACAGTGATTTGAGGATTTTAAATTAGGCATCACACTTGACTATTGACCTCAATCCCGTACCCAAAATAATATTAAATTTTTTTTAGTTATGTTATTTATTTTATGCAATTTTGTCTTTGTTAATAAAAAAGTTCAATCGAACTTATATTAATAAAGAGAACTATTAGTAGAAAATAAACAAACTGACCGAAAAGTTAATTGAATAAAAAAAAAATCTAAGACTAATATCATGATTAATCCAAATTTAACGATTAGCATCATAATTAAACTCGATTACTTGATAACATTTATAGAGCCCAAGTTTCAGTTATTTTGACTATGAAGAGAGGTAAGTGGTGTGCCCCGCTGAATGGGTAAAATCAATCTGGCCACACATTTCTTTAGGCATAAAGATTTGTGAAGCTTTTTCAACGGTGGAAATATATTTGAATAAACATGGTCACACAACATATTTAATATTTTATAGATGCATCGACGTACGATGTTGAGTTAGGGAAATAAAATGATTGGCCACGTATTTCTACTTTCACAAAGGTCTTACATAGAAGCAGGGTGACTGTAACTAAAAATGTTGAAATTCTTGATCTAAGAACATAAGTTTACTTTTGGCCACTTGCACACTAGGCTGGAGCAATTATTAGTTAAAGTTGACCAACAGTGTTAGTTAGTCATTATTTAACTTTTAACATAATCTCTATTATTTGTAGTTATCCTTTAGCCATGATAAAAGGGTAAGAAAAAAAAATGTAATAAGTATTTACTTTTGAAGGAGATTTGAAAGGGAGGGAATATATAGCATTTTGAGGTTTGAAAGTGTGCAGTTGTTAGTATATGTAAATATGCATTTGGAGATTTAATTTTGAAAGCATGGGACAGGTGATGAAAAGTGACCATTCATAGAGAAAAGAAGGGAGGGGGTGAGGTCTAGAGACTAGTATGTAATATTGGTTGGCCTAGACAAACCAACCCAACCCAAACCATGTTTCTATCATTTCGGAAGTCTCCTAAACCCCCACGCACCTCATCATTTTAAATTTATTAGCATTATCCTAAAATATTCAAAAACCAACCTACACTCTCCATTTTAAATGAAAATAATAATACTCTTGACCATTGATTTCAAGACTCCAAAGTCTACTGCAAATCTCATTTTCTATGATTATTCTAAGTAATAGTAAATAATAATTGGATATTTTGCAATGTGGTAGTTCGTGATCTTTGATAGGATGATGTGAGTGACTGAGTGAGTGCGGCGAGAGGTTTATTTTTGAGAGATATAATAATAATAATAATAATAATTAATTAATAGTAATAAAAAAAGAAAAATGTTAAATGTATTATTTCTGTGTTCCTTATTTCCTTCTCCTTGAAGACTAGCTGTCTCTGGCACTGGCAGCAGAAGCAGAAAAGTTCCAGAAATTCTGGTAAGGAACGAGGCAAAGGAACGCAGCGTTTCCTTTCGTGTCGCCATCATGGATGAAATGTACGGAGTGCCGGACTACGCCGACAAGCCACTCATGACTCCGGAGAATCTGATTTTCCCTCCGGACTACCCCGCCTTCCTCACAGCGGCCCGGATTCCTATCTTCGGATCCGACGACCTCTTCTCCGGCGAGCCTTCCGCCGCTTCCGCCTCTCCTGCTGGAATTCCGCGCCACCAGGACGATGACGTCGCAACCACTGTCATGAAGGCAAAAATCGCCTCCCACCCTCACTACCCTCGCCTCCTCCAAGCTTACATCGATTGCCAGAAGGTGAGTAAAGAAAACCGTATCGCTACGATCGTAACCGTTTCTTGGAGGAAGGGATAACGGTTATAACAAACTACGCAACTACTTTCCGCTGACGGCTGATACTTCTGCTGCTGCTGCTGCAGGTTGGGGCGCCTCCAGAAATCGCGCGTCTGTTGGAGGAAATCCGGCGAGAAAACGACCTGTGCAAGAGCGACGTTGTTTCCACGTGCTTTGGAGCCGATCCCGAGCTCGACGAGTTCATGGTCCCCCCCTTCTTTCTCTCTGCACACGCACGCACGCACACATATAATTATTTATTACAACTTTTGTCGCAGATTGTGATTGTGTCTCCGATTATGCGTTTTTCGTTTTCAGGAAACCTACTGCGACATGCTCGTGAAGTATAAATCCGACTTGGCTCGCCCCTTTGACGAAGCAACCACTTTCCTCAACAAGATCGAAATGCAGCTAAGCCATCTCTGCACTGGCGCTTCTGTTTCCACCGTTTCTGGTTTGTTTTTCTTCCCTCTCTCTCTCTCTCACTCTTTCTCTCTCTCTCTCGCTTCAGTATCTTACTAGCTGTAGCTCTCGCTCACTGCTAGTGCTATTATAATTTCTGAACTCGATGTTCGTTTTTGATATCTGCGCTGCTTTTTTTTTTTTTTTATGGAGAACAAAGCGAAGAACTAGTTTCAATAAACGTTGTGGGGCTTTTGTAGTCACAGGACCCTTAGCTGGCACATCTATAGCGCAGGATCAACTGAGAAGAAATTATTTCTGTCTAACAGTGATCTTAAATGAGTTTAGGTATACGCTTCTCGAGTTATGGGTCTTAAGCAGTAACAGTACCCTTAGCTGGCACATTGATGGCGGATGACACATGTATCAACCGATAAGAGGTTGCTTCAGTTTAACTCATGGTGTTAATTTTGAACGCTGGGTTCGAGATTTCCTAGTGGAATAAGTGTCCTTAGTTGGCTTGTAGAAGCCATATGGAGCAACAGTCGTTGTTTATGTTTTGTTGCTTTGTTTGATCTACCAGATCCTTATCCCCTTGGCTGTTTAACCATTGGTTGAAAACATGAATACCCCTCGCAGAATAGTCTTTATAAGTTAGCAGCAAATATGTGTTTGCAAGAATGAGATTGGGACATGACGCACAGCTTTTTTTCGAAGGAGCACGAGAAAAAGGAAAGGGAAACCCTAACACTTCTCTCTCTTTCTCTGGATTGGTGTTTATGCATGACTGTGCTGAATCTCGCTGCTCGCTGTTAATGTATGTGACTTTCTTTGTGTGCTTTCACTGTTAGACTGTGATCCATGCTTCTTTCGTCATATGAGGAAAAAAAAAAGTTTGGTTGTTTGGTCATTCCGGGATAGTAATGCTGTTTGAACCTTTCACCTTTTCAGTTTCTTCTTTATACGGGTCTTCGAATTAATTGCTAGCTCCTATGGACTTGTGTGGTTTGTTTTGTTTGGCCTTGGAGTTGTTCTCCCCGCACGCTTTTTTTTCCTTCTAATTTTTAAATTCTATTTTTTTTATGCTTTTCCTCCTCTTGAATGTCAAGTTTGACAACAGTCTTCTGCCTTTGGCTCTCCAATTTTGACATTGAAGATGTTCTCAATGACATCTTAAATAGTGGCCTCGATTTAAGACACTGAGCAAACCATAGATAATGCTTTTCAAACACCCAGAAGTTGTTTTTCGTACTACACCTTCCAGCTCACCCATTTGTATTGGTTTATTAGCGCATGCCTACTTTGAACTAGTTGTGTTGAAAAACTTTAGCGCAAAATTCATTCCAGTAAGGCTATGCCTGCTTGTGGATGCTAAACGCGTTATGAACTGTGACTGATAGCCCGCAGTCGATTATCAACGCCCGACTTATGTATTGGTTAGCTAATTGTTAGAGAACGATTCTTCTGTAATAATAGGTTTGTTTTCTTTTACTTAATTCAGTCAAAAAACAAATGCAGGCAGCGAGAATTTTGAAGCCGTAGGTTTACTTGCTTTTCCTCCTAAATTTTATTTCTATTTTTTTTTGTAATATATCATATTCAAATTTTTATCTAATTATAATGTGTCTAACTTGTGACTTAAATTAGGGGTTATGTCTCTGGAAGAATGTAGCTGAAATGGTATTTAAGATTTGTAGTAGTATAAACTAGAAGATTATAGTATATAGCGTGTGATTCATGTATGTTTAAATTATTTTATCGCTATGGAAGGTTGTAGGAGAAGTGCTGTCTAAAATTTATGGCAGTGGACGGTAGAAAATGTTTATTTATCTAACGTGTCATTGATCAATCTGAACAACGCGTTTCCCATATACTAGTAATAACTTAATACTTGTAAGCTTCATTAGTTGTGATGAACTACCTTCTTTGTTCCAGCACACATGAAGCTTACATGTTGAAGACTTATTATGAGAATAACGTTATTTAAATATTATACCTTCTATTAGTAATGCAGTAGTACCCATTTTGGATTAGATGGACATGATCTGACAGTAATGGCATGCAATGATTCTGCTTTCATACTTTACTAATTTATGTATCAAGTTCCAATAGAGCACAGGTAATGCATGTTGTTGGGAGATAAAAAAATGCTCATTGGGAATTGTCTACGGGGCTGATAGTCTGTCTGGAGCTAAAGTGCTCTCTGATTTTTCTAAATAAATGGAGTTAAGTTGCTTTGGGTTATCCTGTTGTTAGTAAAATTAGAAAGAGGAATGAGCTCAGCATTAATGAAGTTAGATTATCCTCGTGTGTGCTTTCATTCCAGAAAATTAAATTTAGGAGTTTACTGGTAAGGTCTTAATCTAGAAGACTCGGCTGATTATAAATTGGTCTTTTATGATGCCCTTTCATTTCTTTGGGATCTTGTTCTCTCATTGTCTGTTCAATCCATGATCACTGATTATGTTTCTCAGTATAATATTCCACCCTTTGTTGCGCATACGCATAATTTATCCTGAATCAGTGCATATGTATGTTTTGGGGTTTCAACTTTATCATTTGTGAATTTTATTTTGGTTACTGAATATTTTCTACGCCAGAAGATCAGTTACAATTCCCATACTGTTTTTGATAATGGTGGAGGATGGAATACAGTAGATTTTCATCGGCTATTTTTTTATTTTTTTAAATTTATAAAAGGGTAGTCATGATCAGGTGGGTTATGGTTGGCAAATATTATTATTTATGCCTGAAAGTACAGATTACCTTTTCAGTTGTGATGTTTATTGGTAAGTGGTTTTGTGCTGCATCCTTAATTTGATGGATTCTCCTTCATGCTTTTTTGCCAACCTATATTCCTTTAGCGGTTGCCGCAAAAGCAAGTTGACAGGATGTGAAATTCTTTGTTTTTAAATTTATTCTTTCTAGTTTTTCTTTTTCTTGTACTGAAATCACTGTGTCAAATTGGATCTTGAAATTGTTAGAAGCATGTCTTAAGGTTATTGGATTGACATCAACTTTATATATGGCAAATTCTTAGCACAACAGTGCAGCATGGTTACCTTTATTTTTGTTTTATCAGTGAAAATCTTATTGGAAAGGAATAGAAAAGGTACTCCCACCTATTTATAAATAGAATGTCGACATTGATTATATGAACAATGAAGTATCTCCAGAATAAATTTCCAATGAGATAATTAACAAACAATTTATGACCTCCTAGCCTGAGAAAATAAAAAATGTTAGCTGGTTCAAATATAGACCCCAACGATAGAGAAGCACCCGAAACTTTTGACTCGATTCAACTCCAGCTTCTAACTTTAATTAGTTCAACTACTTTTTTCCAATCAAAAGCATAGTTGTTTTAGATAGTTTAATTCCCATTTAGTTGAATAGAACAAATGCAGGAGAACTGTAGTAATTGCCAGGAGTGTTCTAAGTTCGTCGTTGTTGACATTTGTCATGAGTGATTATGCTGAACTTTTTTTGTGTATGTGATTTCCAGATCGTCCCAAACTATTTGAATATCTAGTGTGATTTCTAGATGATTTGAATACCTAGATATTTAATTCTTACGAAGCAAAATAGACCAGATGTAGGAGAACCATCGTAATTGCCAGCAATGTTTCAAGTTCTTTCTTCGTTGTTGACATTTATCATCGTTGATGCCGATAAAAAATCATGATTGATCACGCTATGCTTTTTTAATGTATTGCATTTTCAGATCGTCCCAGACGACTTGAACATCTAGTGTGATTTCTAGATGATCCCTTCAAATAAAAGTTTACTCAATTATGCTTCTAAATGGGCTTGATCATTGTGATATACTGCACTCTGATTTGTGTTTTTTGGGCAAAAGCTTGATAGATGGATGTGTTGCTCATAGTATAACGTCTTGCTGCATGATGTTGTTCAAGTCTGTATTTAACTGAAGTTTATTTCTTGACTAAAGGAATTAGTTACGTGCTAAAAAAATCTCCAGGATAGATAAAGACTTCCTTTAGATAAATAATTAGATGTGAACGAAAATAACGGGTTGACATGAAGGAATGAAGAACATTAGTTTTTTACTCATGACCTCCGTCTTATTTTATAATCTTTTTGAAATCACATGGCCAATGAATAAAATGTTATATTATTTATAATAATGTAATAGGTAAAATGAGTTTGTAATCGTTGATTACTGATTGATAGTAGGTTTGTTTCGCACCGCGCTTTCATGTTCATTATTTATATTTTAGTGCGAATAAAATGTTTTACACGGTTCAGGCGAGTCTATGGCGTGGTAGGTGAGTGCATCGGATGTTGGGAAATTGGAGTATTGAGATCCTAATATCACACTTGCTGAACCATTTTTCAACACATTTTATTGTTAAATAAATTTTCACCCAGTATAAGCACTTACGTAGGACATTTTGAGTAGGAAATAACACTTGCATGGCTTAATGAATCTATAACGTGAATTTTTCACCCACATAAGTGTCTTGGTGGCTTTATGTAGTTTGGAGATTTTTTGAAATAAAAGGAATTTGATTTCAGATTTGCTAATTATCTTCTAAATACCATGAAAACAACCAGGAGTGCTCTCTCGAACTATGTACATATATTGGATTGTTGTCTTCATCGGCTTGGATGTTGTGACGTTTTTATGGTAGCGTCTCCCTGTTTCAGTGTGACGTTCGTCTCTTCTGAGGTAGCGTAACATTGTGTTTCTATGACTTAGTTTGCTTAGTATGTTAACCTCTATTTTTTACTGAGTATTTAAGTTGAGTAATTGGTTAAACCCTAGGATATGCTTCTTGGCGGGGCCTAAATTAAAGTAGGAATGACAAGAAAAAATACAATGCCGCTGGATAAGTGGTAATAATTACCCGAGGGGTCAATTTTCATCTAAAATAGAAAAAGAAAATGGTAGCTTTTTAATGTTTGGATATACTAAGCATGAGATACATTTTGGTACTTGTTTGGGCGGAAGTTTCTCTAATCTCCAAAATAATTTGGACTTTTCAGAAGTACGTTATTGGGTCGTTCATTATCTTAGGAATTTGATAAATACATTAAGAAATGTTAGGAAATGGTTGTAGCGCACAGAGTTATTATAATATACGTTGAGGTGAGTGATTCTGATGAACTTAATTAGGACCTTTCAGAATAATCCCGAATGCAGCGGGTGATCGTAGAGTATTTATATCTTTCACATGCACTCCCGCAGATATCGCTGTGATCTTGATTCAGCCCTTTATTCTGAGAGAACGTTTTATTCAATGTCAATTTCATTTTGTATATACCTTCCCCACTGCCCTTTCTTCTGCCTGCTGGTTCTAGTGCTTGTCATTGCCATTTTCCGATATTTTGTTCTCTTGTGCCCCGTTGTGGGCCTCTGTCATTGACCCTTAGGTCATTACTTGATGCGTAACACTTGTCGATCCCAAAATGCTTCATCTTTTTATAAACCGGTCCCTCATCCTCCCTCTTAGTGAATAAAGCAATCGTATAGTTAAGGGTCATATTTTGGAAACCGAAATTGTAGATTCAATTAACTGAAGTAGTTATTCTAGTTCTTCAATATTTTTATTTTACATTTTTTTAATATATAGCGTCCTTAAACACACAAAGGGTATTATTGTTATTATGTACAATAAATTATTCAGTTAATGAGTGATTATATCTCGACAAATAGACACAAGTGCGATCTATCTTATAACGGGGGGATGATTTTCCGTACCGAGGCCCGAGAATTTTAAGGTGTTTATTATGTAAACAACTGTAATTTGAAACGGATACAGCGGAAGGAGTAGATCTGGGGTCATGAAATGGGTGATTAAGAATGACTAGAGCCGTACCGTGTGCCTCGTTGGAAACTTTGAGTCTCTCTCTGGTTTGGGTTACAGTGAGTGACAATGGATGGAACCAGGCACTGACACTGATATTTTCATTTTCTTTACTTTCTTTCCAACCTAGGTCTGCTCTGATCTGGTCTGGTGTGTACAGTGTACTCTCATGCGATGGTCAAATCCTTGTCGGATTGAGTGGGTGTCAGAAGTAATTTGTGGGTGCTCGTGGGCTCCTAGGCCTCTGTACTCAAACATTATTCGCCTTTGAGATAAGCTGGTCAGAAATGATGAGTGTCAAAAGTTTCTCGCAAGATTAATTTATATATCTTCAGGTGAAGTGGCACTAAGCATGAAAATCGGAAAATGATGGATTCAATAGGTTAAGTTTTGTGAGCTTTAAACTAGGTTTTTTTATGGTTTGATTTGAAAACTTTTTAATAATCTAGATTTTTCAATGTCTAATTGAAATACACAATAGGCATTTCTCTAACTAATTTCAAGTTGGAAAATAAATTTAAATTTCTGTGTAAATTCTAACTGTTGCAATAATTCATTATTATAATAATAATATTTTTATTTCTATGAATTCGTCAGTTCCTTAATCCGCTACTTACTGACTTGAATGTTTAATTGTGCCCTCAAAACAATAAATTTTTCCTTGGTTACATTTGAAAAATGTATTTTCTGATTTAAACCCAAATATAACCAACGCTACCGGGTAACTAGTATTCATTAACCAAAGGACCTTCATTTGAAAGTATTTTTTATTTATTTAAAAGTAACATTAAATACTAGATTTTCAAGGAGGAATTTCACTCATTATCTATAGTATATTCACATTATTGTAAATCAAAACCTTGTATTTGTTGTAACATTTAATTTTAAACTTGTCTGGTGTTAGTATTTATTAATTTATTAGTATTTTACAGCAAATAAGATTGTACTGTTGTAAGTTTTATTTGTAGTCAAATAACTTGTATACTTTCTTGTCATGAAAAGAAGAAGGTAATAAGAGATCTGAGAAAATGAATAAAAAATAGTTAAATTTCTATAGTCTTTGCTTTAAAAGTAAATAGAATCAAAGTAAAAGTTGAGTTTTTCTCTGTGGTCCTCTCTGGTTGGGTAACTACGTGGGGATAAATTCTTATAATTATAATTTGAACGGTTGTAGGATTTTTGCCTAGTTTGTTGTTTTCTTTTCCATCAAGGTAATTTTAGTTTGGAGTGCATCTCAGACGTTGTTTACTCTATTATGTAACCAAACATAATAAAACTACTTTTTTTTTATCTCATTTGCTTTGAAACAACGATAGTGCTGATGATTTTGCTATGGGTATTGCTGTTGCTTGACTAGATGATGGTGGTATGTCTTCAGACGAAGATTTGAGTACAGGAGATGGTGATGGTCAAGATGGGCAATCAAAGGGTGAAGATCGTGAACTGAAGGATAGACTCTTACGGAAGTTTGGGAGTCACATTGGTACATTGAAACTGGAGTTTTCAAAAAAGAAAAAGAAAGGTAAACTTCCGAAGGAAGCAAGACAAACATTGCTTCAGTGGTGGAATGTTCACTACAAATGGCCTTACCCCACGGTAATTAATGGTTCTTGCTTGTGATTTTATTCTCCTGTGCAAACTATCCAGTTCCCGCACACACGCACTCACGTGAGACATCAGCTATTAATATTTGTGTTACTTGATCATCATGTATAGGAAGCTGATAAGATTGAACTGGCTAAGTCAACAGGGCTAGATCAGAAGCAAATTAACAATTGGTTTATTAACCAGAGAAAACGTCATTGGAAACCATCCGAGAATATGCAGTTTTCCATGATGGAAAATCTTAACGGACGGTTCCTTGGTGATGAATGATGAGGTGCGTGTACATGTATTATTCTCAAATGTATATCCTGATTAATTAATTATTGCTTGTATTTTCTTTTGTAAATTCTAAATTAAAAGCAGATTGTTGACAGTAAAATGCGTACTTTCCTAAGAAGAGAAAAGGGAAATGATCATAGTATTCTTGATAAATAACTACTGACATTGTGCATGAAATGCTCATACTGTGCGGCACTGTCTTACTCCGTTATTAGCTCATTGCCGTTTCATTTATTTGTCTCCTTGCGTTTATCCACACATCAAATTAGCTTTTGGTTAATTGGGTATATGAATTAATATTGGTATCTTTTAATGTTTGGAAAACAGTGTTAAAGAATTGCAGTTATGAAATTCATACGCCGGAAACGCTGTCGCTGTACATTTGTGGAAAGAAAATCTTCAGATAAGTTAAACTTGATATATAACTTTGAAAGTATCGAAATTGACTATTCCTCAAAAAATTGGTAAAAATAATCAGTAGTAGGAATTATGTGTAAAGTAAACTCTTACTTGAAAATTTTAAGAGATATATTAATTACTAACTTTTACTTACAAAAGTTTACTCAGTAGAATATTTTGTCTCCTAAATCATGAGAAGTGATGTCTCGGACTGAAAGGATTATAAATCAAGCATAAACCGGTCATTTTACTTTGGTCTTGAGGGTCACAGTGAGGAAGGAATGCCCAACTAACTGTATTTTAGATAATTAGGAATTTGAATCCATATTTAATGTGGAAATTAGAATTGTAGTAAACTAGTTGATCACGGAAAATTTGCAACAGTTTTAACTCAATTTGAATAAATATCTATAAATGTTTATTGCTGAAAAAATTATAATTTTTTTAATTATTTTGGAAAACCTCATTTTCAATTTCTCTTAGAGTTGGATGTTCAATGGTAGCCCTGATAGCACCGTTGTCTTTTGATTAATTTTTGCAAGTAAATAGGTCTCGGTTTGAAATATTTGGTTGACATAAAGGCACTTTTAACAATTTATTGTGTCAAAATGATAAGTAAATTTACGATAATTAGACATTTGATATTTTGTTCATAACTTGTGACTGAAATAGGAAGTTTATGATTCCTTCCAGACACGTGATTACTAATTTATATCACAGCACCTAATTACTAATTTAAATGTAGTTAAAGGATTTTTTTTAGTCTTTATAAAAAATTAACGTGTAGAAAAGTAGTGGTAAGGATATAACATCAGTGAATACCTCGTGACTAATGTACTAAATTTTAACATATTTTATATTGAAATTGTTACATATGCTTCTGGACTATCTTCTGTCTGCGTACTTATTTTGGTATTTTCATTCATAAGACTATTTTTTTCGACAATAATAAGTGACTAAAAATAACAAACACAAATTCAAATAAGTTGTTAGATATCTTACATGTATTCACTTTTCAACAATATATCTCTTCTTTCTCTATCTATGTACGGTAGAAATTCAATTGTGTTATCAGATTTAAGATTTTGATTTTAAATAAACCATTTAAAAAAAATATGAAAACTTAATTGAAAATAAATTGATTTTTTTGATAATGCAGGTTTTTTAAGACGTCAATTTTTTTTTATCCGAAAGACGTGAATAATTAAACAGGTTAGCAAGTATTGGACAAACAATTTATCTCAAAACTAAAGTTACTTCGGTACTGTATACATAAAAAAAATAATGGTAAAGATCAAATTTAAATAACAATAAAATATGGGTAATTAATTAATAATTATTTTATCATAACTATATATAGTAAAAGGACAAAAATTTGAATTAAACTACTTTTAAGCTTTAAAATTTTAAATTATATTTTTTTATTTTAATGATAAATTTATTTTAAAATTTAGGGAAAGACATTAGTCAAAAGTTCATTTAAGTTTCCAATTTGTCTTAGTTTTAAGAAAATCCAAACCTATGAAAACGTAATGTCATTTTTAAAATTAATGATAATGTTTAGACTTCAATTGTGTATATATATTCTATTGTAATATCCCAAAAAAAAAAGTGCTTTATTATATAGAAGAGTCCTCACATTAGTAATATTAGAATAACAATTATATCTACAATATAAGGTCTAACTTAGAGTTATCCAAAAATAACTATAAAATTTAAACTATAGTTACTACTCGTCTATTACAAAACTATTTATATTACTGTTCTAACTAATCTATACTGCAGTATTATCTTGCAGCATTATCTTCATCCAAAGTCTGCTTTAGAGAAATATCTTCTCTCTCTGTTCATACCCACAGGATGATCATTGCCATGGAAAGAACACGCACATACAAAACACAATCACAAAAAACAGGGTATGCTAGATATAAAAAGATTCATACATTGATATAATATACTAAACACTATCAATCATGCATAGAGAATAACTGACTTCAAACATCCTAAGCATGTTATAACTTAAACTCGACTGTCCGAACTTAAAATGATTGTCGAGCTATGACGGGTTGTGCACTTGTGGTGACTCCTTCTGCTTTGCAAAGCCATTGCCAACGAGTTTCACCCTACCACACTTACAAGGTTAGTTTGTTCCGGGCCTTGAGGCATACTGGAAGCCCCCCAAGACTAAGACCTCTTACTACTCTTCACCACATATTCAATCCTCTCTACTTGAGAATGAAAGACTATTAGAGTTCAGGATAAACCCTAAGACTGAGCTCCCTGCAGTCATTCTAAACACACTTAAACCTCGCAAAGAGATTCCACTATAGAACTTACTTACATAACTTTTAAGCCATACTTTGAAACCACTTACTTTCACTTTGAATCTCAAATACATAACTTTATATCATCCACAAGAAAACAACACATAATTAAAAAAATTCAGTCAAGAACAAAGAAAGAAAGAGTAAAACCAAAATTGAACCAGTCTGATACGATGTCGTTGAAGCTATCAAATTAATACTATTTTTCAATGCAACTTCACTATTGCCCAATCAGTAGTCAATAAAGTAGATAGGGTTAAAGTAACCCTGAGTTGTCTCCCAACGAACACAGAATTGTTTTTCAATATTTGACTCTTACGAATGCTATGCAATGCTTAAGAATAAAAGTGAGAAACTATGCTAATGAAATTAATGTTTGAAGAACAAAGAGGAAACTTAGAAACAATTATGATGAAATGGGCTAATTCCACTGCTTTTCCAAGATAGATTCATCATCGGTTATCCATAGATCATTGTTCAATTGATTATTGTTCAAGTTTCAAATTAATTAAAGTACATTCTTAATTAATTTGAGGGCGATCATGCAATTAACCAAAGTAGGTGCTTTTCCAAGATAGATTCATCATCGGTTATCCATAGATCATTATTCAATTGATTATTGTTCAAGTTTCAAATTAATTAAAGTACATTCTTAATTAATTTGAGGGCGATCATGCAATTAACCAAAGTAGGTTCTCAATCAAATGCAAGACCTTTCTAGATCATGTCTGTTCTTAAATCTCCTAACCAAATTAAAAGTTAATTAATCAAAGTAAATTCTCAATTAATTATAGTTGAAATTATTACCACCAATCAAATTACATTTTCAATTGATAGCAAAAACTCGTTTAATCATATGAAAGTTCCTAAATTTAATCAAAGTATATTCTCAATCAAACCTAGAAACCCTTGAACTCATATGATTAATATGTACGTAGATTCAAACACCTTATGATGCAAAAATCATTACTTGTAATATGATTGAGAGATGAAAGACATAAAAAGAAGAATAACTCAAATCAATAATTAAAAGAAACAATTGCATTAATTCAACTTAACCTCAGAATCCATAATGAAATTACAGTGGAATAGCCTTATGAGCTTAGCCCTCCATGAATGGACTAGAATACATGATGAAATAAAAGTGAGAGGAGTGATGAATGATGGCTTCGAGTGGAGGAGTCAGAGAATGAATGAGTTGTCATTTTTTCCTCCCCTGGGTCTCTTTATATAGGGTTGATTGAGCTTGGACTCTCATTCTTCTATTGATAAGATCTTTTATCTTATATCCAATATCTTCCAAATATTTAACAGATTTAATCGGTTTTTGAGAATATTTGATAATATTTTTTCTAGATTCAAAAAGATTTGACAAATATTATCTTTTGATATTTATTGATATAGTTAAATAAGGTTACTATTTAAAAATATCAAATAAAATATCTTAAGATATGTTTTCTCCAAATTATCTTTTAAAATATCTAACAGATTTGAACTTGCCCAAAATTACAATTCAACCCTTTTTTATTTTATTCAAGATTGTACAGAAGTCTAGAAATTTCCTCTAATTGTACTTTAACCTTTTCTTTCTTTTCAAAATTGTAATTCAAACTTTAATTCCAACTGTAACAACAAACATTAGACTCTCCAAAATAATGTATGCAACTAAAATGACATTTTAAGTCTCTTTAATTCTCAAACCCGATAAAGTCAATCAAGCAAAATCTTATTCAAATCAATCATTTAAGCACAATTATTCCACTAAAATTTTGAAATTAAATATAAAATTTGGGTATAAATATACACTTATCACAGTCGCTCAACGAACCCCTCGCTAAACGACCCCAGAGTTCTCTCGCATAGCTAACCCAGCTCGCTACGTGAATACTCAAATAGTACCTCTAGACTCCAAATCACTCGCTCAGCGACCCAGCGTGCTTAGTGAATAAAACTCACAATACTCCCAAACCTCAACCTCTCGCTCAGCGACTCTGCTCGCTGTGCGAATCCCCAGACAGTGGTCTAGCCCCTCCAAGCATTCGCTTAGCGACACGACTTTTTAGGCGAATAAAACTCCAAGTGATCACAAACCCCAACCTCTCGCTCAGCTACCCAACTCACTGTGCGAATGCATGGACAGTGTGCTAGACTCTACAACCACTCGCTGAGCGACTCTACTCGCTCAGTGAGTCTGCATAATTCTACAACCCCAAATTGTTGAATTATAAACCTACCTCAAATTTTACCACTTGGAAATATTTTCCCCAACTTTTAATCCTCTTAGATCGTGTTATATACCTAATTTGGCTTGGACAAACGTTTCTAAACCTTATTAACCTCATTTTAAAGTGTTTCCTAACCACAATCAACTTCAAAGTCTACTAAACCTCAACTTATGACCTCAAATTACATTCTATCACTTTTGGCACAATTTTGAGTAACTTAAGAACCCTAACAAGTCCAAATTGACTTACCAAAACCATCTCAATTAACCAATTTAGCACCTAGCTCCCAATTCAAGATTTCAATAGTCCACTTCCTCCAAGATGAACTATAACCAAGACTAAACTATACCTACTCCTCATCATAAATTCTTCACACATATTTGCATCATACCATACATACAATCACAGATTAAACATTATACAATACAATTTACAATCATGGTTCATCATCACATGTTCCAAACGCACCCCTTACCTACTCCACAACTACTTAAGGCAACATTTCATACAACTAGTCAAAGAATTCTAACTTCTCTAACATGCACAATTGACATCAAACAAAGTAAACTCTAGCTTCCCTTACCTCAACTCAACCGTTCAAGATCTCTAAACGCTCCACCAATTACTTGCGACGCAAGGAACTTCTAGAACCTACAAATCACTGATTGATGATTGAAGACCAACCTCAAAACCTCAATTGAACTAAGATTCAAGGAAGATGGACTCTTGATTCATGCAAAACAGAACCATTTTACATAATCAAGAACCCTAAATACTAAGAAAAGGGGTTTACCACTTACCTGCTCTATTCAACAAATTGATCGGTCAGATTGGTAGCCCTTGACGTAAGGATCGTCTAGACACTTCCTGATCGTCAAACAAATGATCCAAGAGTGAAAAAGGTTAGAGAGATGTGAGAGGAAATGAAGAGAAAAGAGCTTAGAGAGATAAATAGTATTTTAGATAATAAGACGAGCTTTAGTAAATTTTATTTATATTATAAGATTATTTTATAATAAAATACTCGGTCTCATTATTTTAATACACCTATGTTCTAGGTTCTTACATCGGTTATGTGAGAAGAAGTCCTTAAAAGTTCTTATTAATTTAAGAAATGACACTCGTATTTTTTATTTAATTTTTAAATAGATGTATGAACTTAATTACTTTTAAAACTGAAGAATAAACATGTTTAGGTTTTGATATTATGAATAATCCTAGCCTAAATATTTATTTGGAGTTATTTTTTCTGAAATTTTAGACTCGTGTTAAGCGGTTGGTCTCAACAAAAATTGTTTTCCTTTGTTCTCTCGACTATTTATCTTTTGTTCTTTCTAAAAAAATTGTTTTCCTCTTTTCTCGACTATTTATCTTTTGTTCTTTCTACAAAAATTGTTTTCTTCTTTTCTCGACTATTTATCTTTTGTTCTTTCTTCTTCTTTTTATTTATTCTTGAGCACCTACACTCAACACTGTCAAACTTGACTGCATTTTCCTTTTTTTCCATTCAATTTGTTTTCTTACGCTTTTAAGTTGAGACTTCATCACAGTGTGAAGGTGACCGACCAGCTTGAGCCTTAATTGAGATTTCTGGTTAATTGTTAATTTTTCAAATATGAAGTTTGTAACGTGATATGAGTTCTCAATGTAAAGATGAAGATGATGAATCTCGTATATTTGAATTCTTTAAATTCTAACGAACTTAGTTGATTTTAGAAAAATAAAGGGTTTCATTAAAAACTAATTGATATTTATCATCGATCAATAAAAAAAACTTAGTTTATATCGATATATCTTTGAAAAAATATTAGAATAATAAATTACGTTAGCAATGGAATTTATTGAGATTACTGTCTAAAGACAGTAATCGGTTATTTCAGTTTTACTTTCCCGTTGTTTTCCCCTTTCCCCAAAGAACTCTATAAATAGAGTTCTCCATTTTATTTTCAGTTGTAATGTGTAACACAAAAACAGATTTATTACAGTGAATAAAACAAGAGCATTTTCTTACCTCCGAGGAAGCCCTTTGTGCCGGTTACGTCTCTTCCCGAATGTCCATGCACTGTAGCACACCATTCCACTTTTCTTCTCAGCGACCGGAAGAGCCCTAGGCTCTGTCTCTCACTCAGCTGTCTGAACGAAGGATGTCTCTTCGTCAACACGCTCGTCCAAGAGAGACATTAAGTCTTCTCACGGGCTTTTGCCACAATTGGGCCGCACAGTGCTCAAAGTTATGTTGGGCCATATTTTAATATGGTATCAGAGCAGATTTTAAATCTGCTCTGCTTCCGCTGCCCCTGTTTCCAAGTCTTGCATCATTTCTTGGACTGATTCTTGTTTCTTTTAATCTTTTTCTACTGCTATGGAGCACATAGATCAATCTGCTAATCCTACCAGCCCTTTCTACTTGCATCCTGGGGAGAATCCAGGACTCACTCTCATCTCTCAAGTTCTAAATGACAACAATTACTCTTCTTGGAGCAGAAGCATGAGGAGGGCTCTCCTTTCCAAGAATAAAATCAAGTTTATAGATGGGTCAATCAAGAAACCTCAAAGAAGTGAAGTTCTGTTTGATGCTTGGGAGAGATGTAATATGATGGTTCTTTCTTGGATGATAAAGACTCTCTCTCCAGAAATTGCAGAAAGCGTAATATACGTGGAAGAAGCCAAGGAGCTATGGGAAGAGTTGAAAGAAAGATTCTCTAAAGGTGACTATTTCAAAATTTCTGATCTTCTCCAAGACATCCACTCAATTAAACAGGGAGAGAGAGGTGTTAGCCAATTCTTCACAGATTTAAAAATTCTATGGGAAGAATTAGAGTCCCTTAGACCTATACCCACTTGTACCTGTGACATTCCCTGCAGCTGTGAGCTTTCAAAGATTTCTCTGAAGTACAGAGAAATAGAACATGTAATATGCTTCTTGAAAGGACTGAATGACACCTACAATACTGTAAGAACCCAAATCCTTTTGATGGACCCTCTCCCTAACATCAATAGAGTTTTCTCCTTAATCATGCAACAAGAAAGGCAAGAGAGACAAGATTTGGCTACTGTCAGTCAGAGCCAAACTGCTGAAATCAAAGTTCTGGCCAGCACTGCTGAAAGAAACAATAACTGGAAAAACCAAGGACGTGGTAATGGGCAACGTGGTCAAGGAAGGGGAAGAGGAAGGAACCCTAACTATGGAAAACAGTGCTCCTATTGCAATAAAATGAATCATACTGTTGATGAGTGCTATTCCAAACACGGTTACCCCCCTTGGTACAAGAAACCTGACAACAATCCGGACAGGAAAGGAGACTGGAGCTCTGCCAACGTTTGTCAAAACAGTTCTAGCGTAGAGGGTGTTCAATCTGCACACCAGGTCAGCACCAACGCTGCCCTCAATTCCTTTACCCCTGAACAAATGCAGAAGCTCCTCAAAATGATAGAGAAGGTTGATGAACCCACTCACAAAATTAACCAGGTGCAGAGAGACAGCACAGAGGTTAAACAAGGTATTTCTTCTTGGATTCTTGACACAAGGGCCACAGATCATGTGACCCATGACAAGAAGAACTTTGTTACTTTTTACAAAATTAAACCTATTTCTATCAGATTGCCCAACAACACTGTTATTACTGCCAAACATGCAGGGACAGTACAATTTTCTAAAGTTTTAGTTATTTTTAATGTTCTGTATATCCCAGATTTTTGTTTCAATCTGATTTCTGTCCAAAGTCTCATCAGAGACTCAAATTGCAATCTAACCTTTTCTTTTGAGGATTGTCAGATAAGGGAGAATTCTACATTGAAGATGATTGGGTATGCTAAACCGTCCAAAGGACTCTACTACCTACAAGCCTTTCCTAATCCTGATCAGAATTACATTTTTAAATCTGCTTTCTCTTATGAACATGTTGATGTAAATTTGTGGCACTATAGGTTAGGCCACCCTGGACATAATACTATGAAACAGATATGTGCAAACTTCCCTTATGTACAAATGGGTCCTGATATTGTTTGTGATGCTTGCCACTATGCTAAACAACATAAACTACCTTTTCCTAAAAGTAATTCTTTGACTACTGACTGTTTCCAGATTATTCACTGTGACATATGAGGCCCTCTTTCCACTTCTTCTGTCCATGGCCATAAGTATTTTCTCACTGTAGTTGATGACTACAGTAGGCATACTTGGGTTTTCTTAATGAACAATAAAGGTCAGACAAGGGATTTATTACAGAATTTTATTGTCAAGATTAAAAATCAGTTTGATAAAATGGTCAAAGTTGTTAGATCAGACAATGGTCCAGAATTTAACTGTGCTAATTTGTATGATTTATATGGCATTGATCACCAAAAGAGTTGTGTTGAGACCCCTGAACAGAACTCTGTGGTGGAGAGAAAACACCAACACATTCTTAATGTGACCCGTAGTCTTCTTTTTCAATCTAATATGCCTAGTGCCTATTGGTCCTATGCAGTTAGTCATGCTGTTTACCTGATAAATAGGTTGTCTTCTCCCATTCTTAATAACAAAACTCCCTATGATCTTCTTTATGATGCCCCTCCTACCTATTTGAATCTCAAAGTTTTTGGGTGTTTGTGCTTTGCTTCTACTCTTGAAAACAGCAGAAATAAGCTTGACCCAAGAGCTAGAAAAGGTGTTTTCCTTGGCTACAAAAGTGGGGTCAAGGGTTATGTTGTTCTTGATATAAACACTAAAGAGCTTTTTATAAGCAGAAATGTTGTCTTCTATGAAGACATTTTTCCCTACAAAGATCAATGTAACAGCAGAGATGTTGCTGACAAAGGAGAAGGTGGAGTCCCCTCTCTTAACGACCTCCTGGGCACTCATGACCTTATTGGTGATGCTAGATATCCGGAGCTGGATATCACTGAGCAAATAGAGACACAACAGAATGTCACTGAAAACAATAACAGTGACCATGCTGCTCATGATGAAGAGAATCATAACTGCAGGAGATCTAATAGGGTTAGAAAAACCCCTGAATATCTCAATGACTATGTGCATCAGGTCAATCAATCCTTGTCTGTGAAAAATACTTTCAAAACCCCTTATCCCATGTCTAATCTACTGTCTTGTGAATCTTTGACAGCAAAACACTTAAAGTATACTATGGCCATTACTGCCAATGATGAGCCTCGGTCATATAGTGAAGCCAAAGGTATGTGCGTATGGGAAGAGGCTATGCAAAGGGAAATCAAGGCCTTGCAAGACAATAACACCTGGTACTTAACACAGCTGCCTCCAGGCAAGAAACCCATTGGATGTCGATGGGTATACAAAACTAAGTACAATGCTGATGGTACTGTAGAAAGATACAAGGCACGTCTGGTGGCAAAAGGATACACACAACAAGAAGGGATAGACTATCTAGACACTTTCTCTCCTGTTGCTAAACTCACCACTGTTAGACTCCTTATAGCCCTTGCAGCCTCAAATAATTGGTTTCTCCATCAACTTGACGTGGACAATGCTTTCCTTCATGGAGACTTAAATGAAGAAGTTTATATGGAACCACCCCCTGGTCTTAATACCCATAAAGAGGGTCAGGTTTGTAGGCTTACTAAGTCCCTATATGGACTGAAACAAGCTAGTCGGCAATGGTTCGACAAACTATCCTCCTTTCTCATTTCTGTCAACTACACTCAATCAAAATCTGATCACTCTCTTTTTATCAAAGGCACTTCTACAGATTTCACTGCCTTACTTGTCTATGTAGATGACATCATATTGGCTGGAAACTCCATGACTGAAATCAACAGCATAAAGACTTTGTTGCACAACAAGTTTCAAATAAAGAACCTAGGAGAACTCAAATACTTCCTAGGCTTGGAGGTGGCCAGATCCAAGAAAGGTATACATCTATGTCAAAGAAAATATGCGTTGGACATCCTTAAGGAGACAGGAATGCTGGGATGCAAACCATCTTCTACTCCCTTTTTAAGTGATACAAGCACACTGTATAAAGCAGACAACTACTTAGATGACCCTGGCCCCTACCGACGATTGATAGGGAAGTTACTATATCTCACCAATACCAGACCTGACTTGTGTTTTTCCATTAATCTGTTGAGTCAGTTTATGAAATCTCCCACTAACCATCACTATCGGGCTGTCCAACATGTTCTCAGGTACATCAAATCTAAGCCCTCAGAGGGCTTGTTCTTTGGGGCTGATTCTCAAACTCATATAAAAGCTTTTAGCGACTCAGATTGGGCAACGTGTCCAACTACTCGAAGGTCCACTACAGGGTTTTGTGTTTTCCTTGGATCATCCCTCATTTCGTGGAAGTCAAAAAAACAAAGCACGGTTTCCAGATCTTCCACCGAGGCGGAATATCGTGCCCTAGCAGCCACTGTATGTGAAATACAGTGGCTTCACTATCTCCTACAAGACCTTCAAGTACGGGAAACTGGAACTCCTGCCCTATACTGTGACAACAAATCAGCGCGACACATAGCTCATAACCAGAGCTTTCACGAAAGAACCAAGCACATAGAGCTTGACTGTCATGTTGTTCGTGAAAAACTACAGGCCAATCTCTTACGTCTTCTCCCCGTTCGGTCGGATGAACAGCTGGCAGATGTCTTCACAAAATTTCCCCATCGCGTGCGGTTCAGATCCATCGTTCCCAAGCTTGGATTGGTGAGCATACACCATCCAGCTTGAGGGGAGGCTATTGAGATTACTGTCTAAAGACAGTAATCGGTTATTTCAGTTTTACTTTCCCGTTGTTTTCCCCTTTCCCCAAAGAACTCTATAAATAGAGTTCTCCATTTTATTTTCAGTTGTAATGTGTAACACAAAAACAGATTTATTACAGTGAATAAAACAAGAGCATTTTCTTACCTCCGAGGAAGCCCTTTGTGCCGGTTACGTCTCTTCCCGAATGTCCATGCACTGTAGCACACCATTCCACCTTTCTTCTCAGCGACCGGAAGAGCCCTAGGCTCTGTCTCTCACTCAGCTGTCTGAACGAAGGATGTCTCTTCGTCAACACGCTCGTCCAAGAGAGACATTAAGTCTTCTCACGGGCTTTTGCCACAATTGGGCCGCACAGTGCTCAAAGTTATGTTGGGCCATATTTTAATAGAATTTTAAAATATGTTGTTCTTACAAGGTTGAAAATGCACAAAATTAACAAACATAAAAAATATAAAATAATATTTAGTTTTTTTCTTATTTTCGTAAATTATTATAAGTTTCTAAGATTCTATTTCTTTTTATCCTTATGTTACATTGAGTTTTTATTTAATTTTATTTTTTTTAGTTTCTCGAATCCTGGTTGAAAGTAAACTAAATTAAATAATTTTTTGACATGAACTTTACATTTCGTTATATTTCATAATTGTTTTACCTGTCATTTTAAAACTATTATTAATAAACAATAAAGAATAAATATTCAATGTGACTTCAAATATTATCTAAAACATATTTGTTTTAAATTGAAATAAGAAAATCACTTAATTTATTATATGTTCAGCTTGGTATCACTTTATATTGTTATTAACTTTTTAAAACTATTTAATTTTATATTTGTTTTCATTTGTATTGTTAGAAATATTTATTTGGTGTTTAGCAAGAGTTCTAAAAATATATTTTATGCGTTCTAAAAAGTGTATTCTATATTACATTTTATACTTTTTAAAAAGCTTATTTTAAAAATCCTGTTGAAAGTTACTATTTTGGAATTATTTTTCCAAAAGTTCAATAGAAAAATATGATCTTTTTAAAATTTTAAAAAAGATTATTCTAGCAGATTTTTAGAACAGATAATTTAGAAGCCAATTTTGCGAAAGATAAAATGATGATTTTAGAAATTCTGGGAGTGCGGCTAGTATTTTGGGGTGCAGGAAAGAAAACAATCCAACAAATAGTCACGCATGCAATAGAAAATAAGCAAGTAAAAAGATATAAAGTGGTGGCTATCGTTTCCAGCACCCTATTAAATTTCTCGCTGCACCCCATCAAAAGAATAATTATAATTTAAGATACAATTTTATTAATATATATATATATATATATATATATATATATATATATATATATATATATATATATATTTATTGTTCTTATTTTGGCTTGTGCCTGATTTAATTATTAAGAGTGTGCTTAATTTGTCCATAGACAAAATATTTTATTTATTTTTTACCAATAAATCCAATAAGTAGATAGAGAAAACATATAGGAGTGTTAATAATAATAAATAAAATAATAGTTTTATTATTTCAAGTTTTAATGAGAATTAAATTGATGTGAATCAACCATACTGCTGTGTTGAACTTTATGCTCTTAAGTTTCATGAACTGATTCTAATCCATTTAAAACTAAGCTTCTTGTTTTTTTGTCCATTCAAGAGGAGAGTTTTCTGAAATCTCAAGTCCCAAAACCCATAGAAAGTGGATTGAGGTTGTTATAAGGTAGGGTTCATCCTTAAAACTTGTCCCTTCCAATTTATTAAAGCCACACATTCGTCGACTTGCATTCATGCACACATCGGAAAAGCAAAGGATTTCAAGGCTTCAAATGTACTCCTTGATGGTGTCAGAAACTTTTTTGTTAATTGATTTTATTATGTTGTTTGTTAATCTATCTTTTCCCTTATTTTTAGAGATGAAAGCTAAAACATTTGTCGTGTCAAATTAAGATGAATACAGATTTTACAATTTCAATCCCATTTTTAGTTTTACGAGCCAAACTAACGTTGAAAATAATAAGCTAGCAAACTTGCCACCATTCATTATTTGACAGGTCTAATAGTCTGGACCAGAACAACATGCTTTTTATCTTGCATTCTTTTTTAGAATCTATATGTAAATTCAACACGAGAAATTATTCTCATACATAATTTTTATTATATTTAACAGTATTCAACTACTTTTTAATCAAGTAATCATAATTCAAAAAATTACACCCAATAAAATAACCACAACTAAAAATAAAAAGTGATTTCTAAAAAAGTTATTTCCAAACTTGAAAATTAAACAAAAAGTAGAAACATTGAAAAAAAATCATAATTAATAAATTAGTGTACTGAATCAAAACTCTTTAAAAAAATATAAAAATCATCTATAAGCACGAATTAAAAAAATGTATTAAATGAAAAAAGAAATCAAAGTAAAATTACGCTGTACAAGAAGACTTCTTCGTTTTGTTTTTCCAAACACATGGTAAATTAAAAGAAAATATTTACGAAAAAGGAAATTGAACAGTTAATTTACACAACAAATTATCATCTCAATAGTCTGGAAAACCTAAAATGATCTTAACAATAAGACTTTTTTATTTATTAATATAATTACTTATATTAAAATGTATTATAATTTTATTTGAAATTTATTTTTCAAGTTTTTGTGATACAAGATTATATATTGTCATAATTAATTTCATTTAATATTTATTTTTCAATAAATAATAAAATCAATTGAGACATTATTAATCATAAATAATTTTTTATGGGTTTTAGGTTTTTGAAAATTGTTAACATTATTCCATAATATATATATATATATATATATATATATATATATATATATATATATATATATATATATATATATATATATATATATATATATATATATATATATATAGAGGTTTAATCTCACCAGAAGTTCATATTTTGGTTCGAAATTTTAAATAGGTCCATTTTCTTTTTGACGTATCAATTAGGTCTCTTTTCTTGTAAAATTGATTCAATTAGAGGAATGTCGTCAAATTCAACAAATGACCTTTTAAGTGTATTACAAACGTGGCATTAGTCAGAGTATACATTAATCACATGTGGCATTACAAACGAATTTTGTATTAAAAAATTTGAGTGCAGAGAGGTGTAATCAGCTTTTTTGAAGGACAAAGTGGAAATAATTAAATCACGCTTTTTGGCTCCTGGAATGCCATCTTTCATCTTCTCCAATAACCAAATCACACTTCCATGGTAGCCACCGTAGACAGAACTGCAAATTGCAGGAACCCAATCACGAGTTTGCCCAACATTTTCACCACTGCAAAAATTCCCAAATAAAAAACCAGAGCAACCCTAATAAGAAAACTAATGATTTTTACCTGAAGATGGCTCTTCAAATGATACAAAGTAAGCCCTAAAATCCCCATGAGTTTCATTACCGTTTTGAGTGTTGCCTCTGTAGAAAAAAAAATTAGCTCTTGGAATCATTCAACTAATGAATCATGAAATAGGAAAAGACAAGCAGAGAAAGAATAGAAAGATGAATCATTCAACTAATTGCTACCTCCAATTTCCACAAAGCTCAAGAACTCCAAATTCAACAGCTTAACATCCGAGGATTCCAGCCACACATGTCAGCACCAAATCTCAAATAAATGAAAACTCTAAACCCAACACTCTCGGCCGAAAGCATAAGCATTAGTGGTAATTTTTCCATTGAAGTTGTAACATGTATCACAGTACCGATCACCCACCAATTACCCATTGTCTGCAGAAGCCGTCTCACAAACTGAAGAAAGGGGACAAAAGAGTTCAGCTTTTTGAGGGTGAAAGTGAGATCTTTCAAGCGCACATCCATTTAGCAAAGAGGCATAGTCTTAACAGTGGAAGAGGAGATCAGTCCTCACGACTCTGACCGATTATTGAGGACGGCGTCGGAGGTGGTGATCTTGGTTCGTGCCGGCGATGTCGCAGGAAGAGACGAGATTTCTCTCTCGCGTGCGAAAAGGAGGACGAAGTTTGGGCTGCTCTTTCCGGCATGGGTGGCGTCGTCGGTGACACTCTTGGCCGGTGAAAGGAAGGCGCGACGGAGGGTAGGGACTGCCGCGTTGGAGGTTGAAGGAAGAGACGTTTCTCCCTTTTCCTTTTCGTGCATATCCCTTAAGATTTTAGGGTTCTGAAGAAGAAAAGGGATTTTCCCTTTTTGCCTATGAAGAGGTCTGGTTTAACCTTTGCTCAATCCATTTTTTAATACAAAAATTAATTCAAAATGCCACGTCCGATTAATGAATACTCTAACCATACCACATAGACCAAACTTAAACGGTCGTTTATTGAAATTGACGGCAGGCCCCTAATTGCTTCAATTTTACACAAAAAGGACCCAATTGATATACCAAAAATAAAAGAGACCTATTTAAGATTTCGGACCAAAATAGAAACTTCTGGTGAGATTAAACCTATATATATATATATATGTGTGTGTGTGTGTGTGTGTATGTGTGTGTGTGTGTGTGCACATATATATGTACACATATATCTGTGTACACACATATGTGTGTATACACATATATGCATGTGTGTAGACACACATATATGTATACACACATACATATATATATATACACATATATATACATATATACATACATATATACATATATATATATACATATACACATACATATATACATATATATATACATATACATATATATACATACATATATATATACATTTACATATATATGGATGTAAATGTATATATATATATATGTATATATGTATACATATGTATATGTATGTCTATATATATATATATGTATATATATATATGAATGTATATGTATGTCTAATATATATATATATATATATATATATATATTTATATATATATATATATACATATACATTCATATATATATGTATATATATGTATATGTATGTATATATGTATATGTATGTCTATATGTATATGTATGTGTATATGTATATGTATGTATATGTATGTATGTATATGTATGTATATGTATGTATGTATGATATGTATGTATGTATGTGTATGTATATATGTATGTGTATGTATATATGTATGTGTATGTATATATGTATGTGTATGTATATATGTATGTGTATGTATATATGTATATGTATGTATATATATATATATATATATATATATATGTATATACATATATGTATATACATATATGTATATATATATATATACATATATGTATATACATATATATGTATATACATATACATATGTATATATATATACATATGTATATATATATACATATATATGTATATATATATATATATGGGTTTGCTATGTTTTTTTTTAGTTGGTACATTTTATCGATGTATATTGGGTTTTAGTAGACAGAAACACTCTTATATATTATTCTAAGTTTTAAAGTTAAGGGTATTTGAATAATTTTTATTTTCAAAATTAAAAAACAAGAAACCCCTTCGGTAGTCCCAATTGAAAAAATAAAAAATACTCGCTCTTAAACTAGTTTTTACAAAAAATAATTTTATAATGAGTTTTCATTTTATAATTTGTCTTATTTAATTTTATCTAATTTTCTCAAGTATAATAATATTCGAAGGAATTGGTATGTACCCAACAGGGTGTTTATAGGGATGATGATTCAACATCCGTAGATGATGATTCAACATTCGCAGATGATGAAATTAGAGAGCTTAGTGAAGATGATGAAATTGAAGAGATCTTGAATGGACCTTTGCTTGAAGGCAAATATGCCAATGACTCAACTCTTTACAAAGGCAAATTGTTTGATGGTGAGTGTTTCTTATTTTTTTTTTCAGTTAGGGCTAAAGTAGGGATGACAGAGAAAATGTGAAAATGTTAGAGTCAGAGAGATGAAAGAGAAAACGTTGAGAGGAATGAGGGACTTTGAGTAAGGGTTTTAGGGTTTCTTGTTTTTTTAGCTTTGAGAATGAAAATTATTCAAATACCCTTGACCTTAAAACATAGAATCATAACATATGAGAGTATTTTTGTCTGTTAAAATCCGGTACACATTGCTAAAATGTACCAACTAAAAAAAGAGCGTATACAAATTAGCAAACCTCTCTATATATATAAATATTTTATTGGAAATTTATTTTTCAATTCTATAGTTTTCAAAATATTTAATTATATAAATAAATTTAATATATAAAGATCCAACAAATTATAATAATTTTTTAAGGTTTAAATATTTTTCAAATGTCTAAAATAATTCATTTAAGAAATCTGTGATTTTTAAAAGATGTAAAATAAGAACTTTACCTGAATTCCTAATATAGTTTGTTCATGTGGTGGAGTGAAGATGTTAATTCATTAAAAATAGCATTCCTAATGTTGAATAAAAAGATAATAAGTAAATTTGCTTTAAACCCTTTAGTTGTCCTTATTGTTGTGGGGTTTTCCCATTTTGATCCCCTTCTTATGAGAATCCCCAATTTAGTCCTTATAAGTGCTAATTTGAATCAATTGAGCCCCTGCCATTAAATTTAGTTAACGAAGTTAAGTTTTTACACAGGTGGGAGAATGACGTGTTAATTTCTTTAAATGTGACATGTTTGGAGTTGAAACGTGGCATTTGACCATCTTCTTCTCCTTTATACATCTTCTCGTCATTCCCAAACCCAATCTTCTTCTCCATTCTCAGCACTCTCTGTAAATAGGTACGCTCCCCTTCTAAAGCTACCAATCCAATAATCATCCTTTCTTTAACTTTAGTTACTCTCTTTATTTTTCGTGCAAGCGTTAGGTTTTCATTTCCTCTGTTCTGTTTCATTTTTCTTCTTGATCATTGTCGAGGACAGCAATAATAGGAGCGGTTTGTTCGGCTGGCATGCTAGAGAGAAGAGTTTTGACTTTTCTGGGATGCTTATAAAGGAAAATAGCTTTGTGAATTGTGGAGATGCTATTTTCATATTCTAGGTCTGATAGTGGTCAAGGTACAAAGCAAAAGAGGCACGACTCTGGGTTTTACAAAGAGGAGTTGTTTCGTGATTTCACGATTTGGGCGAAGGGAAAAGTTTCGTGATTTGCATCCCATGTGATTGCGGTAATGAAAAAACCTTGGTGGCTATTTGTTGCTCTGGTAGTGTGAGAAGCTCGAGGTGGCTGCTCATGATTTGCAGGTCAGCGAAGATGATGGCTCGCGATAAAGGAGGAGTTGCTCCGTCACGGTGGTTGGAAGATGAGCGAAGTTACAATTTAGGGTTTCTGGTGCGAAGAGATTTGGGGCTTTCTATGTTTCAGGTTTTGTAGGTTGCGAGGAAGTGTTTCGCGATAAAGGAGATGAAGCGAGGAGCTTCGTCTCGCGATGGCTTCTTCTTGCGGTGGCGTGAGGGTTTGCGTTGGTGGTAGAGGGGACAATGAGCTCTAGTGACTATATGAAAAATTGGAAAAAAGAATCAGAGAGGTTTACAAACACATAACTCTCACATCAGCATGCCACGTTTCAAAAAATTGACACATCAACCTCCTACGTGTACAAAAAGTTAACCCCATTAACTAAATTTAACAGCAAGGGCTCAATTGATTCAAATTAACATTTTTAAGGACTTAATTGGGGATTCTAATAAGAAGGGGATCAAAATGGGAAAACCACACATAAATAGGGACAACTAAAGGGTTTAAACCATTAAATTTTGTGGAGAGAAACCAACTTTTTAAAAGCAGACAATGACATTGAAAAATCTTGTGAGAGACTAATCTAGAGGTGGGAGCTTCCTCTTCTACTCTTAGGGTTTCACTATCTTGTTCTTTTCCATTGTACATCTAGTTTCTCCATGTCTATGAGGAACTAAACTCTATTTGTTGTTGGGGAATGATGTAACCTTGTGAACTCTCATGTATTTGAATTGATTCTTAATCATATATGCTTTATTTATTAATTGTTAGGGAATTCATATGTTTTAATGCTTGCTCTATTTAACTCATTTAGTTGCATGATTTATGAATTGAATGAGTGTTGGGAGGTTCCTTACAATTCAGGTTCTTGTTGAATTCTCCCAAGGGTAATATTTCTCAGGGATGAGGGTATGAGTACTTGGTCGTCTTAAGCTCTTGATCTTCAGACTTAATTTTCTAGGAACGCTAGGAATTGCACGAACTAGAAATTAAGGCAGACTTATTGTGCCAAGGGATTGAGTTCTAAGTATTTTAGTGAGTGACGTTAACATTAATGCATAAATAGGAATTCTTATATACATGAGAGGGAACTTGGTGAAATCTAACCCCAACAAGATATTAAACAACATCACTTCATCTCTGTGTTACTCTACTACTGATCAATTTGCATTCATATTTAATTTTTTGTCTTTGCAATGATCTCGTTTATTTTAAGTCTTAATTAAATAAGTTATCACACGACTGTTTAGTACCCTCTAGGATACGATACTTGGTCTTAGCATTTTATATTACTTGTGCGATTTGGTACACTTGCCAATCCTTTAACAAGTTTTTGGTGTTGTTGCCGGGGACTCACAATTTAAACTATTCTATTTGTGTGATTCTTAATTAATTTTGGATTTATTCTATTTTACTTTATTTTATTTTATTCTTGTACCTTTTATTTTTATTTTTGTTTTTGTGCTAACAATATTTTCTAGGGTTTTGTGTCTAATGTCTTCAAGATGCAATTTGGACAAGAAATTAATTATATGGGCACTCAATTCCACCAAGGCAATTTCAACCACTGGTGGGAACCTCACTCAAGCATGGATCAAAGTCAATTTGGGTATGCTGCCGGACAATTTTATAGAGAACCACAACAACAATGGCAGCAACAACCCTCTGTATCATAAAGATGGGCTAAGATGGATGACACACTTCAATAGATAATGCAGATGTCTGATTCTCATCATAAAAGAAATCAAGGAGCATTCACAAGGATAGGGAGCCAGCTTGATCACATAATTCAGAAGCTGGACGATCTTGGGGGCAATATGGAAGTTAGCCCTAAAGAGGGGTGCAACGCCGTTATCATTGAGAGTGGCAAGTTTTTAGATGAGAGAAAAGAAGAAGAAAGTGTGAGTGAAAAAGAGAAAGATGTAGAGGAAAAGAAAGAAAAAGAAGAGAGTAAGGTAAAAGAAAAGAGAAAAAGAGAGGAAGAAGATGAGAGAAAAATAGAGAGAAAAGAAACATAAAGTTTGAGTGAAAAAGAGAAAGATATAGAGAAAGAAGAAAGTAAAGGAAGAGGATAAGGAAGAAAAGAAAGAATTATATGAAAAACCTCTTCCCTACCCAAAGAATTATTATAGGGAGGAGAAGGAAAGACAGTTTAAGCAATCCATGGAAATCGTTGAGGAAGTGGAGATTACAATTCCTGTGACTAGGACATTGCAACAGGTCCCCAGTTATGTTAACTTCCTGAAGAAATTCAATAAAAAGAGAAAAAGTCCAGAGGAGGAAACAATTGAGGTACATAGCAATTGCAGTGTGATCTTGCAGAAGGCACTTCCTCCAAAAGCTAAAGATCCAGGAAGTTTCAATATCCCCGCACTATTGGAGTCATAAAAGAGGGAAAGCCTTAATTGATTTAGGGTCCAGTATCAACTTGATGCCCATATCTGTACTTAAAAAAATTGGTGGTCTTGAAGTCAAGCCTACAAAGAGGAAGCTGCTGAAGATAAGTTGGTGTGGAGACAGAAAGGAGAATACCAAGATTAAAGTTGGAATTGGGTGATCCAAATTGAGCTTATTGGTGTCAAGCTAGTGACGTTAAAGAAGCGCTTGTTGGGAGGCAACCCAGTCTCTAAATTTTTTTATCTTTTATTTTGTTTTATTTAATTTTTTATTTTTTTATTTAGTTGTGTGGTTTGGATTTGATTTTGTTTTTTGTGTGTTTGAGTTTTTTTTAGCTTATATGTTGCTTTTGATGGCAGTAATGACAGGATCTACTGATGGATGCTTCTACAACATCTACTGATGGATGTTGCTATGATGAGCATGATGAATAATAGCATCTACTGAGGGATGTTGCTATGGAAGAGGACGGTGACTAGACATCTACTGATGGATGTTACTGATAGTATCTACTGATGAATGTTATGATGATGAAGACTGTGTCAAGCTAGTGACGTTAAAGAAGCGCTTACTGGGAGACAACCCAATGTTTCACAAACTTTTATTTTATTTTTCTGTTTTTATTTTATTGTTTTAATTGATTGTATTTTGTTTCTGTTTTATTTTTTTCTTTTATTTATTGTACTTTGCTTGAATGAACTTCACTACTTTGATTCAATTGTGATTTTTTTGTGATAAGTATTGCTTTGTGATATTCTAGTGTATTGATTGATGTTGAAATGATGCATGATGTGTTGATATACAGGTGATGGCTAAAAAAGTATGAAATTGGTGCTTGAGGTAAAATTTAATTGAGATACTAAGCAGGATGTTTTTCTGAATTCTGGGACTCGAGAGTTTTACCTGTGTGAGTTTTAGGCTTCAGAATTGTTGTGAATAATTGTTATTACTTTGGAAGCATGAATGATTTTGTCCAAATTTTCTGTGATTAAACTACTTGTTTGCAGGTTTCATATGATCAAGGCCATCTTTTGTTATTCCTTAATTTATTTTAGCCTACTCATGAATTTTTCCAAATAAAAAGAGAACAGTTTGTTCCATCCTTTGAACCTTTAGCCTTAAGCATGCTTTGAAAACCCTGTTTTAAATTCTTTACCTTGAGTTGAGTTGAGAATATTTGTGAGGTATTGATAAAGGTTCAAGTTTGGGGTTGCTAAAAAAAAAATAAGTAATGAGCGAAAAGAAAAAGAAAAAGAGAAATCAAAAGGAAAGAAAAAATAAAAAGAAAAGCTCACTGCAAGGGAAAAAGTTGGGAATAAGAAAAAGATCTTCTTGAAAAGAGAACCTGTATGTAATTATTAAATTCATAAATATCTCTCTTAACTCAAGGATTTTGCATTCCTGAAAAACCATGTTTCTTCTTAGCCCAGCCATGTTACAAGCCAAGAAAAGCCCTTGTGATAAAAACCTACTTTTGACTGCTTGAGTGATAGCAGAGTGAAAGAAACTCCAACACCTCACTATACACTTTTGACTGCTTGAGTGGTACACCTTTAGTGTTGAGTGAAACACTTTCTTTGGTGAAGAGTAGTTCTCTAAATTTCTGATTACATCTTTGCTTGGTTGATTGATCATTCTTAAGAATAGCATCTATTGAAACATATGAGCATCAAATTAATTTTAATTGAATTAAGACACATGCACATCTTGACTGACATCTTTATGCTGAGTTGATAAAAGTGATCTCTTGTCGTGGAAGAAAAAGTTTTTGAAAAAGGTTGAGTCATTGTAGTAATTGTTCTGAAAAGCTACGTTACAATTTGTTTTGCTTGAGGAAAAGCAAAGTTCTAAGTTTGGGGTTGTTATAATGGTTTAAAATACCATTATCTGTGATGTAATTTTGATATTAAATACACCCTTTTTGACTTACAAACTTGCTTGGACTCCTGCTTTTTCATTAAGTTGTGTGAATAAGAGAGTTGAGGTTGAATTTGATGATTTTATGACTAATTCCCTTTATCTTGATAGAAAATGAGTTAATACAGGAAGCAAAGATGAAGTGCTAAGGATATAGAGCTCATAAAGGCCTAGAAAAGCACTAGAAGAGGGAACCACACGAAGCTTGGGCGACCTGCAGGAGGCTTGGGCGTGGAAAAATCGACGCCCGCCGCCCAAGCGGCCAAATGGGGTGCCCGAGCGGTGTGCGTTGCTGATCCGGCAAAGTTTTTGCTCTGTTTCGACTCTTTTTTGGATCGGGCCCTGTTTCTACTCTTTTCCAACTTTATTTAAAGGACCCAGACGCTCTAGGTTTTGTATCTGTGGCTGGAGCAACACAATAGCACACTCTTCTACTCTCTAAAGGCGGATCTGGAGGCGGAAGCTTCCTTTTCTACTCTTAGGGTTTCACTATCTCGTGCTTTTCCATTGTACATCTAGTTTCTCCATGTCTATGGGGAACTAAACTCTATTTGTTGGTTGGGAATGATGTAACATTGTGAACTCTCATGTATTTGAATTGATTCTTAATCATATATGCTTTATTCATTAATTGTTAGGGAATTCATTTGTTTTAATGCTTGCTCTATTTAACTCATTTAGTTGCATGATTTATGAGTTGAATGAGTGTCGGGAGGTTCCTTACAATTCAGGATCTTGTTGAATTCTCCCAAGGGTAATATTTCTCAAGGATGAGGGTATGAGTACTTGGTCGTCTTAAGCTCTTGATCTTCAGACTTAATTTTCTAGGAACGCTAGGAATTGCACGAACTAGGAATTAAGGCAGACTTATTACGCCAAGGGATTGGGTTCTAAGTATTTTAGTGAGTGACGTTAACATTAATGCATAAAGAGGAATTCTTATATACATGAGAGGGAACTTGGTGAAATCTAACCCCAACAAGATATTCATCTCATATTAAACAACATCCGTTCATCTCTGTGTTACTCTATTATTGATCAATTTGCATTTATATTTAATTTTTTGTCTTTGCATTTTAAACCAATGATCTCGTTTATTTTAAGTCTTAATTAAATAAGTTATCACACGACTGTTTAGTGTCGAGAGTCCTCTGGGATACGATACTTGGTCTTAGCATTTTATATTACTTGTGAGATTTGGTATAGTTGCCAATCCATCAACAGCAAGCAATCTTTTTAACAAAAAATAAATAAATAAAAGTAAAAATTAATAAAGATAAAAACTGGGATAACTTATTGAATTTGAGCTTTGTTAAGAGTTTCGAAAATAAAACGATCGTGATTTAATATGTGGACATGTTTTTATCAAAATAAAATATGATTCTTTATAACCTATTTTGAGTCTTAAAGAAAAATTCTTGAACAAGTCGGGTTGACATAATGTTATTTAAAAAGTAGTTCATCAATAATATTTTTTTAGTATAAAAAAGAAAGAAATGTTTTTGAAATAAAAATCAAAATTTCAAAACACAAAAAAAAAAATGAAAATGACAAACTTTTTTTTTTGAAGATTTTCATTCACGGTAACAAGAGGGTGTTGCTCCCACTACCACCACCAAATGTTCTATGCACCACCCCGTACCTAATTTATCCTTGTAATAAAATGGATGTCAACATCTGTTCACCTTCAACGGATGTTGACATCCTTGAATGGATGTTGACATCCGTTTACATATTTTAACTTTTTTTTTTTATATTTTAGTTTATTATTTTTATTTTAGATTTTATTTCAATAATATTTTTCATTTACGTAATATATTATAAAAACAAAAAAATTAATTATTTTATAAATTAATTAAAATAAAAAAAATTAAAATAATATTTAAATATTAATTTAAAATACAATAAATTAATAAACTAAAAACTAAAATAAAGAAAAACCTTAACGGACGTGCATCTCCGATTAAGTAATTATATAAAAAATATTTAAATAATTAATTAAATAATAATACATAAATTAAATTAATAGTAATTATTTTATTAAATAAAATAAGTTTAATTTATTTATAATTACGTAATAAATTAATTTATTTTATTTAATTAAATAATTATTATTAATTTAATTAAATTATAAAACTTTTTAAATAATTAGAATCAACGGATGTGCTAGAGGCAACATCCGTTTAAGTGTTTTTTTAGTTTATTTAAATATTATATTTTAATTAATTTATAAATTACTTAAATATTTTTATTTTTTTATAATATATTACGAAAATTAAATTTATTTTATTTAATTAAATAATTGTTATTAATTTAATTAAATTATAATATTTTTTAATTAGTTATATTCAATAGTGTGTCACATTGTTTATGTTTTTTCTTTTTTACTTTTTAATTTATTAAAATATTATATTTTATTTAGAATATATTACGTAAATTAAATTTATTTTATTTAATTAAATAATAATTATTAATGTAGTAAATTAATAAACTAAAAACTAAAAAACAATATTAAGCTTAAATGAATGTGGACATATCCGTTAACAGATGTGGCATATCCATTGGAGAATTTTTTCTTCAACGGATGTCGACATCCGTTGAAGAAAATAAGTGGAGGTGTAGGATTTTTTAAAATATTAAGATTAGTTTTGGAATTTTAAACAAAATGTTGTGGTACAGAGAACAATCTGGGGTGGTGTAGGGAGTAACCCTCGTAACAAGAACATTTTTTAAGCCCATTAGGTATAGTTTATAGTTTTCTTCAAATCCAATTTTTCGAAAAAAAAAACAAACGAATGCGATAAGAGAAAATAATAATAAAAATAATATTTCTCAAAAGGATTTATAATTTTCATTTCGCAAAAAAAAAACATTGAAAAGGAAATCATCACATTTTGAGTAATTTATTATCATATGCTTTTGTGACCAAATATTTTAAATTATTGATAGCATTTTCTGTTGAGATATGTGTGTGCACATTGCTTGAAAACACTCATCCTTCAGCCTTCCCCCAAAAGAAAAAGAGACTGGCTCTAACAAACAATAGCAGTACCCATAATATAATAAACATAAATCCTTAGACTAGAACATTTTGGTCTTTTGCTATTCGGAAACTCCCTAACTAGCCAGAAGCATGCATAAGAAAATCAAACCAATTGGGGCAATCCTTTTTCGGTAAATCCTTTCCATACTCATTCCCTATCTTGAACAAAACCCATGCCTAAAATTGGGGCATCTTTGACATTCATGGATCCATATCCCATACTTTTTTTCCAAACACCAACATCTTTTTGGTATGTCGTATCTCATATTGATATTCACATATTACATTTCCTTTTAAGGGCATATAGAGAACGACACACCAATGTGACTATCCCAATGTCTTTTAAACTTTTTTCTAGATAAAGAACTACGTGATCTCTGATTGTCCATCATAAATAGATATACATAGGAACAAGGTCAATCCTTGTCGGGTTCATAAAACAAAAAATAATTTTTATTTCTTATTAATTTATTTACATAATTATTTTTAGGGAAAATTAAATATTTTGAAAAACCACGTCAAGTTATTTAGGGAAAATTAATTATTTTGAAAATTAAATATTTAGTTAAAGGTACTGCCTTTGGGCAGGTGCAGTAGGGTGCTAACACCTTCCTTACGTGTAACCGATTCCCGAACCTAAAATCTAGTTTTCGTAGACCATGTCTTATTTTATGGTTTTCCAAAATAAATTATGGTGCGACTCCCAAAATATTTTCTTAAACCCATTTTGTTTTCAGTTCGTCGTCCCGTCGCGACCCCGATTGCGACAATAATAGTAATAACAATAGGATTCCTAATCCTCTAACATAACAAATCAATCAAACAAATTACTTAATCCTCGATCCTCGATTATCGATCCTCAATTGATGAGTGAACATTTATGCCCACTTTTTAGATTAAATTTCAAAATTTTAGTGGAATAATTGTGCTTAAATGATTGATTTGAATAAGATTTTGCATGATTGGCTTTATCGGGTTTGGGAATTAAAGAAGCTTAAAATGTGATTTTAGTTGCATAAATTATTTTAAAGAGTCTAATGTTTGTTGATGCAGCTGAAATTAAAGCTTGAATTGCAATTTTGAAAAGAAAGAAAAGGCTTATGTGAAATTTTAAAGTGCAAATTTTGAATAAAATAAAAAGGTTGATTGTAATTTTGGGCAAGTTCAAATCTGTTAGATATTTTAAAAGATAAATAGGAGAAAATATATCTTAAGATATTTTATTTGATATTGTTAAATAATTACCTTATTTAACTATATCAGTAAATATCAAAAGATAATATTTGCCAAGTCTTTTTGAATCTAAAAAAGATATTATCAAATATTCTCAAAAACTGATTAAATTTGTTGAATATTTGAAAGATATTAGATATAAGATAAAAGATCTTATCAACAGAAGATTCAGAGTCCAAGCCCAATGAAGCCTATATAAAGAGACCCAAGGTAGTCAGAAATCACAACTCATTCATTCTCAGACTCCTCCACTAGAAGCAAGCATCCTCTCACTTTTATTTCATTATGTGTTTCACTCCATTCATGGAGGGCTAAGCTTCTAGGGTTATTCCATTGTAATTTCATTATGGATTCTGAGGTTAAGTTGAATTAATGCAATTGTTTCTTTTGATTGATTTGAGTTGTTCTCTTTCTATGTCTTTCATCTCTCAATCCTATTAAAAGCAATTTTTTTTGCATCATAAGATGTTTGAATCTACATGCATATTAATCATATGAGTTCAAGGGTTTCTAGGTTTGGTTAAGAATCTACTTTGATTAAATTTAGGAACTTTCATATGATTAAACGGATTTTTGCTATCAATTGAGAATGTACTTTGATTGGTGGTAATAATTTCAACTATAATTAATTGAGAATTTACTTTGATTAATTAACTTTTAATTTGGTTAGGAGATTTAAGAATAGACATGATTAAACAAAATAGAATTTGATTGAGAATGTACTTTGGTTTAATTCATTGTGAATAATCTAGAAATGTCTTACATTTGATTGAGAATCTACTTTGGTTAATTACATGATCGCCCTCAAATTAATTAAGAATGTACTTTAATTAATTTGAAACTTGAACAATAATCAATTGAACAATGATTTGTGGATAACCGATGATGAATCTATCTTGGAAAAGTAATGAAATTAGCCTATTTCATCATAATTGTTTCTAAGTTTCTAATTTGTTCTTCAAATATTCTCCAAACATCATTTTTATTCTTGAGCATTGCATAACATTCATAAGAGTCAAATATTGAAAAACAATTTTGTATTCATTGGGAGACGACTCATGGTTACTTTAACCCTATCTACTTTCTTGAATAGTAGTTGACAATACTCAAGTTGCCTTGAAAAATAGTATTAATTTGATAGCTTCAACGACAATGTATAATCCTCGACCTCCAACCCTTGATGTAATGACTAACATCTTACACATAGACTCTTGATCTATCCACTCCTTAGCACCTATGTTAGCTACTTACTATACTCTTATAGTGACACCACTATCACATAACATCACTTGGAGTATCATACCAATTGTCAGAGTGACTGCAACAGAATGGTTAGCGTGAAATAACAAACCAAGAGGGTTTTTAATATGAACGTGTGCCTTTTAATTTCTACTCAATTAAACTTACCAAACAAATAAAAATAACAAAGAAAGAGAGTAAGGTTGAGAGAAATTTGCACAGATGATTTTATCCTGGTTCGGATCTTACCAATCCTACATCCAGTCGCTTATATCAAATCAAGATAAACAGTTCACTACTCACAAAACAATTACAAATTAATATCACAAAGAAACAATTTGTAAAATTTTAGAAACCACCTCTCCTCTTGTTACCCCAAGAGATGAAATTCACTTCCCCTATAACCCACAAGGGATGAACACCTCCTCTGAATCTTCACAAAGGATGACCTCTGAATGCTTCACGAAGGATGATAGGCTTTTAACTCAGCAACAACAACAAAACTCAATCACACTCCCTGTGAAAGTTCTCGCTCTATGCCAACCCACCAAGTTCTCAAAGCCACAACACAAGGGTTCAACAAACCCTAGAACACTTATCACCGCACACTACAGATAAGATTTTTCAAAATACACTTATTTCGTATTTTAGAATGAGAGTCCCAATCTGATTTATAGAGATCTCACTCAAGGATACCTCCAAAAATCCGTTGTCAACTAATTAACGTATGATAATCAATTATCCAATTATGGTAATTAATTATGCATTTAATGAATGCACAACAGTAAAAAAACTTGCTTAAAAATTCTCATAATTGCTCATTATAATCAATTATGGCAAGTCATAATTGATTACTGATAATCGATTATTATAAATTGATAATCAATTATCTTGAGTATAAAATGAGGTTTTCTGATTCAAAATAAATTTTAACGCAACCTAAGGCAAACAATACATAAAATCAAATATAAACCACATCCTATACATAAATCTACTAAATTATAAAAGCTTTAATATAAAAACAAGTCTTCATGAAGATCTTCCTGCAATAAGAGCACTTGTGACTTGATTTTGAGACATCATCAAAATTTCTACTCTTTAGCTTTATGCTAAAATCAACCACTATGATCACCATCATAGATACACCACCATCATGACTATCCCAGTCATGAAAAACACCATGAGCATCACCATACCATAAACACCACAATGGAAAGAATCAGTCACACTCTTGTACCCTACCTCACCGACTATAGTCGCTCCTACAGCCCCATCTGTAGATTACCTATACAGATACATTCGAGTAGTCCCGCAATCTAGCAATGAACATGTAATCCTGCCACACAAGGACAAGGAAGACACCTTCACCCCCACACAAGGAAGGCTCAATACCCGAATAACCTCCAATGCACACAAGGCAAAAGGAAACACCTATCCGTAGATAACACCAGGATCTGCTAGGTACAACAAGTCAAATACTATGGGTGTATGTTTTCTTGATCATAAACCATCCTTGTTGAAATTAAAGTTGTCTGGACATGAAACTCAATTTTTTAAGTGGAAAAGCTTTATTTAGAACTGAGTCTACCCTGGTGTGAAAAAGTCATAACGTAACTCCCAGTTATTTGAACTTTGGTCCCAAAGGTGTATTCCAGGTATATTTGTTATTTTTAAGTTCATTTTCTTACTTAGGGTGTATGTTTAATTGATCATAGACCATCCTTGTTGAAATTAAAGCTTTCTAGACATGAAACTCAACTTTTTAAGTGGGAAAACTTTATTTAGAAATGAGTCTACCCTGGTGTGCAAAAGTCATAATGTAACTCCCCAATTATTTGAACTTTGGTCCTAAAGGTGTATTCAATGTATATTTGTTATTTTTCAAGTTCATTTTTTTACTTAGGGTGTATGCTTTGTTGATGATATATCATCTTGTTAAAATTAAAGTTTTTCCGACATGAAACTCAATTTTTTAAGTTTGCATTGTGAATTTAACAGTTTTTTATATTTAAAATAAAAAATGTATATTTTAAAAAATTGAAAATATTGTTTAATTATTAAGTAAAATAATGGTATAAATACTTTTTTTTAGTTGAATTAAATTTCTATTATGATTTACATAGAAAAAACTCTTTTTTATTTGAGTACATCTAAACTAAATTGTATTTGCTTTTATTTTATAAATTGTAAACGTAAATAATACTATTTTTTTTTCACTTGTAGCCTCAATACCTCAACTAATGAGACTAACACAGCAACCATCATTCCAAAAGGATGGCCAACATCAAATGTAGGAGCACCCCACTCAAGAGGGTATGGAATCTTTATCCTGCCACAACACATTGAAGAGTCAAATAAACTTGTTATTTGTTGCATTCATGAACATGGTTATTTTCTAACAGTAAAAGTATGTCTTGAAAACAAAATCAAACATTAAAAAACATTATTCTTTGTTGTCCAATGGAATCTATGATTGTCAAAGCAGACATTATATAAAAGATATGTGAAAATAATCGAACAATAACCATAAACCTCCAAAAATTATTTTGCGTGTAAAAAAATATTAACTTTGTACCCAAAATGATAAAAAAAATTCAAATATTTAATACAAGTCAAAATCACCGAACAACAACAAGAAAAAGAAATCCAAAACAAACCACAAATACTTACAAACAATGCTTTTTCGTCTTCAATAGCGAAACTAACGGCGGAAAGCTTCAAAACTCACGTCAATGGCGGTTTCGGTGTTGAGAACGATGCTTTAAAATCAACGAAAGAAAAGGTTCTTCGAAACAACGGAACGTTCTGAATGACAACAGAGACAGCTCCACGGCGACAAACACAACTCCGGTGAACGACGGTGATTGTGGGTGAGAGGACATTCCTTATTCTCTCGTATATTCTCTCTAGGAAATGAAATTTCCAATTTTTTAAATCATTAAAATGAAACCCGCAAACTTAAAACCCTACAACCCCAAATCCTTTGCATTTCCACGTCATTTCAATTTCTTTAATCTTTTCCAACTGGACCAATCAAAACGCGACACGTGAATGGTGTCAAAAGTTTGTCAAAAAATTGTGTCAAAAGTATCACTATCTTTCTTCAAAATCTACAACACGAGTTTTGATATAGTTTTTATCAATTTATTATTTTATTAGTAAAGAATCAGGATTTTGAGTGACAGATACGAAGGCATATATTAAAAGTTTATTGCATGACATATTTATGAAACCATGCAAATAACAGAACATGATCAAAGATACTTGGTTTTCGAAGCTGAAGGCAGATTCTGAAGAAAAAAAACTTGGTTACTGAAAGAAGGTTGGTAGAAAGTTGGAAAATGGAATATGAGCATGGAAGAAGGTTGGAAACTGGAATATGAGAGAGTATACACAATTTCGTCAAAAGCAGTCATAAGGAGAGACTGACTTTTCAAATTTTCATTATTTATGAATAAATAAAGATTTAATTATTTTTTTTCTCTAATTTCATTACGGTGTGTCGAGTTGGTCTTATTTTTTAAAAAAATTTCAATTTCGTTCATAACTGATAAAATTTTCCTCAAATCCCTTCATTTTCTTCTCTCTCTCCTACGCGCGAGATAGAAGGAATTCTTTCTCTTTCTTTGACACAGACAAAGAAAAAATATTTTCTTTAAAACATATCAATCAGCGAATTCAACATTTAAACATCAATCCTCTCACAAGCTTCAACCTGGAAAACACATTTATGCACATGGAGAGCTAGGTTGAGGTGACCAATCTTCCCACAAGCGAAAGTCACATTACCATGGTCAACCATCCGACGCAAATCCCCACCTCTTCATATCAAGGCCACTTATTACAGCATTCCATAATAACATCAACCATGGCGCTGTCTTCTTTGTTGTTCCTCTCCTCTTACTTTTTTGTTTCCTTTGTATTCATACTTTCCAGTCTCAAGTTCCTTTTGGGAAGCAGAAGAGTGAGGAATCTGCCACCGGGGCCCACTCCTCTACCCATAATAGGAAACCTCAACCTCCTCGAACAACCCATCCACAGCTTTTTTCAACGAACTTCCGACCACCACTACGGGAAAATCATCTCCCTCTGGTTTGGTTTCCGTCGGCTCCTGTTCCCACGGTGACCACTAGCACAACCTCTGCCGCATCACCGCACTCGACATTCTCTCCACCCAGCGAGTCCACTCTTTCTCTGGAATCCGAAGCGACGAAACCAGGCGGTTGATTCGCAGGCTGGCTAGGAACACGCGCCAGGGTTTTGCTCGCGTGGAGATAACTTCCATGTTCAACGACTTGACCTACAATAACGTGATGAGGATGATATCCGGAAAGAGATTTTACGGAGAGGAGACTTACATGAAGGACATGGAGGAAGCCTGGGAGTTCAAAGAAACCGTGGCGGAGATGCTGCAACTCATGGGCTTGGCTTTTGCACCAAAGTAGGCAAATATGCCTCTAATATTACCAAAATAGGCAAATTCAAATCATATTACGAAAATGGGGAAGTCGTGGGGGGTCCAAACGACTTCAATTGAAGAAGTCGTGCCCCCCTGCACGACTTCACACTGTTGATATAAACAGTGTTGTCGTGCACTCCAAAAACGACTTTTGACGACGGTAATCGATTACAACGTAACGGTAATCGATTACAGAGTGTTGAAATCGTGACCACCCTACACGACGCCCGGGCGCGAGCTTCTCGCAAAAACTGGCGCCCGGCGTCCCTCTTTTAGTTGGACGAGCGTCCTCTCTTGTGTCCACAGGGCGAGCGTTCTCTTCTCGTTGGACGAGCGTCCTCTCGTGCGTCTTCGCTGGACGAGCGTCCACATCTGCTTGCAAGACGAGCGTCCACTGCGCGTCTTTGCTGGACGAGCGTCCTCTTCTGCTCGCTTGATGAGCGTCCACTGCTCGCTCAGAGCGCAGAGTGCTTCTTGCTACACAATCAAGCTGGTAATCGATTACCGAAATGTCGTAATCGATTACCAGTACATTTTCTGCCTGGTCACCATTTCACACTCTGTAATCGATTACCAAATCAATGTAATCGATTACAGGATCCAGAAGTCGTTTTTGGGGTGCACGACTTCAACACTGTACCTATGAACAGTGTAAAGTCGTGCAGGGGGGCACGACTTCTTCTTTTGAAGTCGTTTTGGCCCTCCACGACTTCACTTTCGGTCAAATTTTGCTTATTTTGGTAATAAGAAGGCATATTTGTCTACTTTGGTGCAAAAGCCCATGGGCTTCGATAAGAAGGCCAATTAGTTTCTTAAAATTCTTTATTAAAATATATTTTAAAATTTGAGAAATTAACATGTGAATTACAAATTATTGAAATATATGTCTTAAAATACTGTTATATTAAAACAAAAACCATAAGAACATTTTACAAAGATACTATAATTTAGTTGCGTAAAGTAAAACAAGATCCAATCAATATACTGGTGATTATAAGTTTTATTCACCAAAACTACTAAAAAACTTAATTTAATTATTTTATTCTCAACGTAAATTTAAATAAGTTACTGATTATATTTGGTTGATTTAATTATTTTATTCTCAACGTAAATTTAAATAAGTTACTGATTATATTTGGTTGACAAGTTTGGTAGAAGAAAATTCTTTTTGGAAGATTCAATGGTCAAAGACGAGAGAAAGAGAGAAAAAATTCACTTTCTGTCACACAGAAGAGAAGAAAATACAGAAACTTTTTTTAAAAGTACGAACAGAATTGAAATTTTTTTAAAAGGTAAGTGAAATTAAGAACAATGCAAGCAATTAAACTATAAATAAACTATATTTATAACTTTTCACTTTTCATTTATGAATAAAAAACTGAAGTCATAATGTCAAAATGTCTAACGAGATTTAAACTGCAGTCATGATAAATAATAAATAATGGATATTTATAACTTTTCACTTTTTTGATATAATTTATATTGAGCTAAAACTCTGAATTTTAGAGTGTAACTGAGTGGGTTAAAACTCAATGGACAAGCAAATTATGAATAGTAACATAAAATTTTCGACAACCTTTATAAAAAAATTTCATTATCTATGAATATATGAAGTTATGAATAAATAAACTATATTTATAACTTTTCACTTTTCATTTATGAATAAAAAATAGAAGTCATAATGTAAAAATGTGTAACGATATTTACATTGTAGTCATGATAAATAAATGATATTTATAACTTTTCACTTTTGATATAATTTATATTGGACTAAAACTGTGATTTTTAGGGTGTAGCTCAGTGGGCTAAAACTCAATGGGCAAGCAAACTATGAATAGCAAAAGAAAATTTTCGACAACCTCAACTAATATGTTCCAATATATATGCCCCAAAAAAATATTAATTGTATACAACAGAGATGAGCCAGCAAAGTAGATTGAATACCAGTATGAAGTCTAACACACAGTCAATTGCATCCAAAACATAGATACAAATCCAACAGAAAGTACAATACATAAATCCACAATAAACATTAAATAATAGATTTCAAACAGTTCCAAATTACATCACTCATTTCTCAATTTTGATATTTTTCTTCCTAAAGGTCTTCAATGGTAACTAATCCTTTGGTACTTCCGAAGTAGTAGAACAATCTCTTTTTCAATAATAAGTGATGTGGTGGAGGTTAACACATTTTTTTTATAATATTTTAATGCTATATATATCTTATTTTTTTCATCTAATGTAAATATTATAATAAATAAATAATGAATCAATATATATTATAATTTTTTTTTTGTCAAAAATATCTTTTTCCATAAGGTCGCATTGTCACCTGAATTATATTACTATAAGAAAAACCAAAAACAAAAAGATAGGTTAGACATCGAGAAAGGTAAGTTTTGGGTCATGGGTCGGCCCACGAAGCGTGGTACAGCTGTTGTGTAATCGCAACTGGTACAAATATGCATATATGAAATGTTTTGGGATGTGAATTCGAATTGAAGTACATGGCCTCGTTAGTCCCTTCTTCTTCCATTTTCCGACCAACATTGGTTCGGTGCACCAACGAGCGCCGGGCGCTGTTTAATCGCATTGCTCCTGTCTATGATAACGTGCGCCACTATTCTTTTCTTCCTTTCTTCTATTAGCTAATTTATAACTTACGCTGTTTCTCTGTATGTTTTTGAACAGCTGAATGACTTGCTGAGCCTTGGGCAACACCGGATTTGGAAGCGAATGGCGGTGTCGTGGACTGGGTATTCCTCTTTCTTCGTTTTTAGCCTCGGCAGTTTCTTCAAAATATTGTAACAATTGTATTTTCATTTCTTAATTGGGTGTTTGTATGAATTTGGACACAGTGCGAAATTGGGAGATCGTGTGTTGGATGTCTGCTGCGGAAGTGGGGATTTGTCATTTCTCTTGTCCGACAAAGTAGGCTGTGATGGCAAGGTGTTTGATTTTAGTTTCACATATTTCAGTTGCTTTCCTACGAATAGCAAGGGCTTTGAATTCCTGAGAGAGAGAGAGAGAGAGAGGAAAAACATAAAAAAAAATTGATTTCTTTATAAAATCATAAACTAAGTTAAAATAAAAATTTGGAAAAGATATAGGGAAGACTGCATATACTTGCAGAGTTTATTTATATATATATATATATATATATATATATATATATATATATATTTATTTATTTTATACACACACTTCTAAATTAACAATTTTGGTCTCCAAGTTCCCCTTATGTGCTAATTTGGTTATATCATTATATGTTTTCAACATGAGAATGTAGTTTCTTAGACACGTGAGTAAACTAAACATTTAACAAATCCCAAATTTCCATTGATAGAGGAACTTAAGTAACATCTTTACAGTAGAGGATTTTACAGTTTCATCTAATTGTTTATTTTCATCTAATTAAGTATTATCATGTATGATAAACTTATTGACTTTTGTAATATCTATATTAAGAATTGTCCATGTCTAGCATGATTTCTCGTTGCTAATAGGACATTGGACATAAATTAAATTCATGTATTACTATCATTATTATTAGGCCTAAATATTTCTTTTAATTAATCCGGAATTATTCTAATTTTATCTTTTAAGCTTTAAGGTAATTATTATAGACATGATTGCACCTGTTACGAATGACAGTATATGAATGAAGGACACTCTAACTTGAAAAAGAAAATGATTTTATTATGTAATTAAATTATTCTATCTTTATCTGTAAGAATCTAATTTTTTAAAAAAGAAAATAAGAAAACAAAATAAGTTAGAAGATCATACACATATAATTAGGAAGATTGTATAGAAAAATTTTATAGATATTTCCTCTAATTATAACATTTAAAAAAAAAAAAACTTACATTGTAAGTAAAAGTATATTTTAATCAATTCTTCCTATTGTTATAGCATTTGAATTTTATAGTGAAATTAGGGTACATCAAATGTTTTGCGGTGCAGGTCATTGGTCTTGATTTCTCGAAGGATCAGTTATCGATTGCTTCATCCCGGCAACAATTACTTTCAAAGAAGTGCTTCACGAATATTGAGTGAGCATGGGTAAATTTTGCAGTCTGCAGACATTAATTATAACCTGGGGATTTTTTTAATATAATTTTAAACTCTTTTTCTATTTTTGAACCTTCAGAAGAACTTTTGGTGTAGAATAAAGATATTAGCAGTGTGTATAGTAGAGTTCTTATTATGTTTGTGTTGTATATTAGTATCATTGATGCTCTGGGAAGGTAGTAATGGTTTGTTGCGTCGTAGGTGGCTTGAAGGTGATGCACTTGACTTGCCATTTATGGATGGTTGGTTTGATGCTATCACTATGGGCTATGGTCTTCGAAATGTGGTTGATAAACATAAGGCAATGCAGGAAATTTTCCGTGTCCTAAAAGCCGGTAGGTTTTGTATCTCTATCCATTAACGTGATAATTGATGTTTATATTAAATTTGATACATTTTATGGTTTATTTTGCTTTCCAGACTCTACAGTGTCTATACTGGACTTTAATAAAAGCAATGAGTCACTAACTTCTGCAATTACGGTATATCTCAGTCTCACTTGTTGCTTTATATAGGATCTAATAATAATCGGCACATCAATGCTCCTTCATTTTGGACTAGTATTTCTGATCTTTTCAGTAAATTGAAAGGTTTGTCTTTAGACTAAAAATCAAGGTGAAAGAAAAATGCATTCATTCTTTTCAGCAATGCTTTTGACAGGATAGGACCGACGAAAATCATGTTTGGTACTGCTAAATTTAGGGAAAAATTTTCAATCCACTTGTCTAAACATATATTACCACATCTTATTCGTACAATTTTTTTTTTTTAATTTGCTGTTGCCGTTTTCATTTCGTGGTGCACTGAAGGTAACCCCACGTATTTACTTATGATAGGAATGGATGATTGACAATGTTGTTGTACCTGTTGCGTCTGGTTATGGTCTTTCAGAGGAATACATATACCTTAAAAGTTCAATAAGAGAATTTTTAACAGGTTTGTCTTCAAATGAATTTTTTTATCAGATCAGACTTTTTATAGGATTTTTACATTGTATGTCTCGCCCGTTTCTTCTTCTCAGTACTTGAGATATATTGAGAAACTTTCTTTGTAAAGGATATATTCTCAGTGGTTATAGAATGCCATTAGTGTGGCTGTGACTTGGATTTTAATCGTATGGCTTGCCTTTGTTTCTGTGAATATTATAATGGTTGGGATCCATCATACTTATTTGGATTGAGCGAATTACTTAAAGCTTTAGATTCAATCCAGTCTAATCAGCTATCAGGTGGTAGAAATGAGATAGGTCTGGCTATACTTTTCCTTAAAATTAGGCCTGGTATATTTCCTAAAATATAATATTTTTTATATTTTTAAGGTCTAACTTTTTCTAACAATGTGACTTCTTGAAAGCCTATCCAAAAGCCTATGTTATAGCAGGGCCTTTTTAAAGGTCAAAAACAAACTTTTAAATAGACTAATGGCGTAAGGCTTTGTGTATAGATATATATTTTCATAAGGTTATAATTCAATACAATAATAAAACTATTATATTATATTATTTGCATCTGCTTAAATAGGTTGGTTTATTAGTTCTAATCTAAGTGGATTTTCTAATGGCCTAAAGTCTTGACCTTTTCTTGCCAAATAAGCTTTCAAAAAGGTTCTGCCTAACTTACTTAATGTGCTTAAATGTGGACAAAGTTCATATGCCCCAATGAATTACCTGGCTTATTCCCATTCCTATAGTAATTGTTATAGCCTCAATATCAGACTCACTTAACTTGTTGGCCAACTGAAAAACCTCACTTAAGAATTAAAAGGCTGATTTCATGGTACAAGTGTAATGGAGGGAAGGATAGGTCACGAGTTAAAGTTTTCCTACGAACAAAAAAAAGATAAACATATTAACATAAGGCATGATAGGATGCAATGCTGCCAAAATCCTCTAAGCTCAAGATTTTACGGTATTCTCGTTAAATTTAGTTCACCTATCTTACTCTCAAAAGTGGGCCCAAGTTTGGAGCCTCCAAACTTTTGGAGACTTCTGCAAACAGCTTCAGTTTTATTGATCCTCACATTGAAATGGTTACTTAGGATTATGGATGCTTGTTTAGTAAACTGTCCTAAGCACAAGCATAAAAGTTTCTTTTGTTCTATTACACAACATGAGCACATCTGACTATATGTTATGCTATACTTGATACTATATTATATGCGGGTGAGTGGTGGGGTGCTTTAGTCATCAATTTTTGCACCTGTGTCCATTTAACATTGTAATCTTGCAAGTTTTCATTTTGTTGGGGGTACGATTGTCATTCCTTGTTATGTAGTTTGTAATTGTGATGATTAGAGACATATAAATTATGTTGATAAGATTGATTGTCTAATTTAAGAATCTTCCTGTGATGCAGGAAAGGAATTGGAGAAACTTGCCTTGGAAGTAGGATTTTCTGATGCCAGACATTACGAGATTGGTGGAGGCATCATGGGGTGTCTGGTAGCTAAGCGTTAGATATGGGATTTATGTATTTTTTTTAACCCTTTTGTATTCAGGTTGTAAAAACATAATCCATAAATGCTTCAGTAAGATTTTCATATGATCTTTCTCAAATGGTACATTCCTCCATTAAATCCATTATCTCAAGTTTTGGGAGAAAATTGAGTTATTTGGGCTTGGGCCCTGGGCAAACTGCTGGGTCATAGAAAGTTCATTTTTTTAAAATCAGAAAGAATATCCTTTTTTTTCTCTCTTACATGATATGGAATTGATAATTATCTTAAAGGAATAATGCAATCTAATACAAAACATTTTTTATATTCAAATTTAAAAATATACTAAAGAGATATTAGATTGCTTATAGATAAAGAAAACTAAAGGAGGAGGGACTTGAAAGCCTTTTTGTCACTTTTTAAACTCTTCATGTCCGGTTTATGATCATATCACAAAAGTATTAGTATTTATGAGCTGTCACATAAATCAAATTAATCTATAATTCTTATAATATGGAACTGTACAATATGCATTGTTTGCTTCCCATAACCAAATTGGACATTTGGATTAAAATCTCTTCGTAAGTATGCATCCTAAATAGAAAAACATCTGATGCTTGGTGAGCAACCTTAAGCGTCATAGGTCTGAGGCAGACTAAGTTATTTGCCAATCACAAGCAATGCTGCAGACATGCAGTGTGTAGGGATTCTCTGCATTCTCGTGGTCACCTGGGATAGAAAGAGCTATGGGACATGGTAGCCACTGAATCAGGTGCATTAAGAGGATAAAATGGGTCCGCACTTGTGTCATGAAGTTCCATGGTACTCTCATCTAGGAAGGGTGGATTAGAAGGAGCAATTAGATTCTCCTCCTTCTTTGTTAGCATCTTTAATGTCTTTGACATGATTGGTCGTAACGAAGGGACCTCTTGGGTGCATAGAAGTCCTATGTGAACCACTCTTAAAATCTCATCCTTAACCTCGCTGTTGTTGTCTTCCTGTAACTCTATATTTGGATCAAATAATTGTTCAGCAGTCCCTGCCTGAAAATGCTTCCATGCCTGATATTGCCAGAATATTTTTGGGTAAACAGAAGAACAAAATTGTTTCGTCAGTTATTTATTTTGTTAACCATAATCAACGTACAGAGGAGCAACAATTAGAAGAAACAACCAAAGAATCTGCTACTTACCACTGTAACTAAGCTGTCTGAATACTCCGATACTATGCTCCTGTTGTTCTGTCTACCAGTGACCATCTCTAGCAGCAACACTCCAAAACTATACACGTCTGCCTTTTCTGTTAACTGACCATGAGCTAGGTACTCAGGAGCCATATACCCCCTGCAGGGCCAAGAGTAAATGGTTATCTCAGATAAAATATTGCTTCAGTTTTCTGCAACAGCACCTGGCTCTTTCCCTCGTACTATTATTTCTTCAAAACTAGGCAGTGATTTATGAAAAGATACTTACAAAGTTCCTGCAATAGCTGTACTTATGTGGCTCTTGTCCTCTTGAAAGGACCTGGCCAGACCAAAATCTGCAATTTTAGCACGAAACTTTGCATCCAATAGGATGTTGCTGGCTTTTATATCTCTGTGAATTATCTTTGTTTTAGAGTTCTCGTGCAGATAAACTAATCCTTCGGCTGTCCCGATGATAATTTCAAATCTCTTTTCCCAGTTTAATTCTTTGCCCTTGTTTTTATCTGTCATGTATAACTTGACAAATATTAAATTCAGTTCCGTAATTACCAAAAATTTATAATCACTTTGTGATCAAAATGAGGTGAATAGGTGAAAAGGGTAGTCAAGCCTACTGCATGAGTTCCGTAATTACCAAAAATGAAGCGATCAAGACTTTTATTGGGCAGGAATTCATAAACAAGCAGGCTTTCAGGTCCTGAACAACTGCATCCTAACAGTCTGACCAGATTCTTGTGTTCCACACTACTAATTATGTTGACTTCGTTGTAGAAATCTGCTGCTCTATGTCTGTTGTTGAAATATAACCTCTTGATAGCAATCTCTCTTCCATCAGCTAGAACTCCCTGCAATAGCAAATTGTAAGAATGCGATGATTCGTACAATGATGGATAGATATTTGTCTTCAGAGAAGAGAAGTACTTTATAAACTGTTCCAAATCCTCCTTGCCCTAACTTGTTATTTTCATGAAAAGATCCAGTAGCTTTGTCCAATGTAGAGTACTTGAAGTTCAAGCTTTTGTTCTGAAGAGATTTTGCTAACTTTTCTGCATCATTTGAACCTGGAAACCAGAATGATCATTGGAATCGCTAAATATTCTTCAATAGTTGAGTGGTATCACGTGATGTTTCATCAATTTGTTTATAGACAAGGTGAATAATCTCTTCATAGATAAAATAATTCATAAGCAAAATTTATCTTTGAGAGCAGAAGGACTATCTTATAAACACGCAGCTGAAACAACCAATATCTGGTAGTCTAAGTGACAAGGTACTAAATTGTTCCTAAGCAAGGCTCAAGGTTTGAAATTTTTGAATAAAGAAAATAATCACTGAAAACCTTAGCTCAGCTCGAACTGGTTTGGCTCAAAACGGCTATTTAATCAAACCAAAAAATTACAGTTAGACATTATCGGTTGGGGAATGGAAATGATTATAAAATTTGGGTTTCTCATTCTCAGGCTAATAAATGTACTTAACAAATAAGACAATTACCTCTTCGTTTCTTCTGAATGTATCTTTGTTTCCATATATAAACTCCAATAGCTACTCCAACCACCAAAACAATCACCGAACTAACTACTGCAACCACTATTACTACCACGTTACCTGCACAAATAATCAAAATGAACTATACTCAAGATTCACCATTACTCTCTAAAAATTTTTCAATGCAGGATCCTGCATCCAAGCACAGATTGTTCGTCAATTATGAATTGTGAAGAAATCAACAATTTATTTACCTCTTGAACTCCCATTTTCCTGTTCCTTGTTAAGAAAATCTGTGTCTGAGTACCTCATGAAGCAGCCGGTGTTGAGTGCTCGCCCTTCTGACCAGGGCAAGCATCCCTGTAAGGAAAAATATGCATTCTCAAGACATGCTTTGCAAGACCTTTGGTCCAAAGTCCTCCAACAATCCGCCAGAACATAAACAGATTGGTTAGTTGTTCCTGCGACAGCAACATTCCCTCTAGCATATCCTTTGTTGTTGGGTGCATCTTGAACTGCTCTTAAAACTGCTTGCTTTGCCGCTGCTTGAAAACTTGAATTCTTCTTGGTCGTGTTCCCACATACAGCTTTGTCTCCTGGTCCTGTATACTCATTAAAGAAACTATAATTCCCAGCCCTCATGAAGCACCCATCAAGGAAAATGCGACCAGAGTTATAAGGGTAACACTGAGGAAGAACAGTACGTGCCTCAGCATAGCACAATACACAGTCAAGCAATGAAAGATCCCCATAACACTGGGCCAGGCCATAGTTAGTATCAGGTCCTGTCCCTACAACTGCTGTGCCAAAGCCAGTTTTCCGCATCTCATCACTGATCTTCTCCATAGTTGCAACAAAATTGGGAACAAATATAGTAGAATTATGCTCTCGTACATTGCCACATGTTACTAGGACCGTCTTGGCCCTTGGTTCTGCTATAACAGTCTTTGATAGCAGTAGTAACTTCATCACAACAAGGTGGCATAAAGAGATGAGAGAGACTACTTTCTTCATTTTTAGGACGATCCAATCAAAATAGATTTCTCTGGTGAGCTATTCACTACAAACTGTGGAAAAAAAGGGGAGGGTTTAGAATATCTGTGTAGCTATAGGTCTGATAAAAAAAAAGTCATTCCATGTTCGAACTTTACAACTTCTTTTAGTGAATCAGAAACAAGCATAAAGTTTGTCTAACAGGCGCAACAGATTGTTAATGCTTAAGCTAAAATGTTCACAACATGTTTCAACAACTATATCACAATTTCACACATAATCTGAGGTTGAATTCCAAAAACTTATCTGTTCCTGAGAAGAAAGGCAAGTTGAAGACCCAGAGGGACTTTGGAAGAAAAAAATCGTGAAGTAACCAAAGAGGGCAGAATCTCAAGTTCGTACTTCCCTTTTCTGTGCATCCTCGAATTCTCAAAGAATGAAAGAAAGTACTGCTACTTTGGCAGCAATCATCATTAGAAAGGTAGATTTTGGTTCTTTTTCCATGTTTATCACAGAGATGTAAAAAAAACTAAAGTTTTAAACTTGCTCTCACTTACATGACGTATGAATGATGCTGATGTATATGGACCAACAGTTTGAAAAATGAGGAGCAGAATAGAAGCCACTCCACCCGAAGACCCCACTTTGAATTAATAGTAATAATTTATTAACAATCGTTTTTTAATCAACTTTTTAAAAATGCAGCTAAATAAAATAAAATAAAATTGTTAAGACAGTTGGTGGAGGTCGTCTGAAACACAGACAGAGTATGAGATTGAAGGTGACGAAAATAGGAAAAGAATATGACAAAACTTATGACAGCTGTTTATGTTTTTTAAGACATTTGCTTAGCAATTTTTTTTTCAAATTTATAGATTTGAAGGAGAAATTCATTAATGAATCACATAAAATTGATTTTCAAATAAATGATTAGAAAAAAAAAGTGAGAAGAGAATATAAAGATAATCTTATCTAACTTTCTCCACAATAATATATATATATATATATATATATATATATATATATATATATATATATATATATATATATATATATATATATAAATTTAAAACTGATACCTTTAACTTTCTCCATAATTATATCTTAAACTCAACCAATATGATTATAATAAATTAGGAAACACTAAATTATGTTTGTTCAATTAGATCTTGATATCCTAATTTAACTTATGAAAAAAAATGTATTAAAAACAGTTAGATAGATTTTGAGTACTAAAATAACGAGTAGACAATTATTTATTTAATTGCTTATGATTTTATTATCATTAAAAAATATCAATTGGTTATATATATGAAAAAAATTATCAAATTTCTTGTAGGTTTTACTAAGAATCGAAAAAAAAGAACGAACATTTATCTCTGTATGGACTTCCTTTCTATGTTATCTGTTTATAAAAATAAAAACTTCTATTTTTTGCTCGGTTACTAGAAAATAAGAAAAATATGAAGAAAAAAAGATAAATACAATAAAAATATACTTATTTATTAAAAATAACTTAAATAAATATAATTTTATTATTATTTTAAAAACAAACGGATTAACACTAAAGAAAAAAAAAGTGGGTATTTATTGGAACGAAAACTTCCCCCACAACAAAACCTAACCAATTTATTACGGACCCCACACGTGTCAACAACCATTCATATCAGCCCACACGAACCAAACCAGTGATCAACAACACAGTCTGAAGAAAACCAAAAAAACAAGAATGAACCAAAAATAACTCTCGTTGTTCATGTCGCTTAGTTTGTTATACAAGAACTCGAAGCAAGTGTTGTTAAATATAAAAATACGAAAGGTTGGGACAGAATTTCAGAGGAAATTGTTACTTACCTATGATTCGGTCGGTCTGCATAGAAGAAGAAGCACTGGAAAATGGGAAGTGAAATTGAAGTTGGTGGTGTGAGAGAATGGGAGGATTTAACGAAGAGACAGGTCAACGAAAGTTGAGACAAAAAGTGAGTAATGTAAGTTTGAAAATTGGAAGTCTTTTGGTATGCAGAGAGAGAAAATTGAATCAGTGGAAATAAAACAGAGTATGACAACGATACGAGTAGTGTATGCAAGAAAACCAATAGTGTAATCAAATGTAGCTGCGTGGTAACATCGTACCTTTGAATCGTTCTACATTTTTGGAAGTCGTCAATATACACTGAACTTACCATCTTGCCCTGCAATTTAATCTATTTTTTATGTTCAGTTTCTTCATTTAAAAAACATATTTCTACGTTTTTGAAACTATTTTTTAGTTTAGAAACAAATGCTGATGTAACACAAATGTCTGATTCTAATCCTATATAATATTATATGAACAATCTCATTTCTACCAACTCTTGTGGAAGAAAATATAGAAAATTGTCTGAAATTATTTTAGTAGAGTAAGTGATATGAACCATAACTTTTAATCTGAAAAAAAAAAAGAAACTTAACGTGTAGGGTTTTGGAATTAATAGTAAGGAGAAACTTCCATGCATTTCACTGTATTTGCTCACAGAAGCACTCAATTTCTTGGTCATTAAAAGGACAAAGGAAGTCAACTATAGAACTAGTGATAGATGTTAAGTGTTTAAAATAAATTGAAAGTTTCACGTTATGAAAATAAGTAATATAATTAATATATAAGTAGAATACCTTATAAGTTTGTTGAAAGTGATATTATAATCTTTTATATAAACTTGTTTATGAATTATTAGTGTCAAATTTTTCGTTCTCAATCATCTAAAAATAGTCAAATACAAACAATAACAATGACTCTAATTCTTTATTTGGAAAAGAAGGCATCTTTTATGTTTACCCAACCCCAATGTTCACTTCTCAATGGATTTTTGGATTAATAAAATGGAATTTTTTAAATTATTTAATAGAATTTTTAATTCTTATATTTATATTTATAATTATTTAATGTTTCCTTTTCTATTTATTAAATTAACATTAATATCATTTCTTCCATTTTGTTCCTAGAAATAAATCATAAGCATGTAAAAAGAGTAATTATATTATCAAACTTTGTTTTATTATTATTATTATTATTATTATTATTATTTAAACAACCTCAACACAGATCTACCTTAAAAATCATATTGAATGTTTTTAAAAACATAAAGAATATGTTGAATAACAAATAAATAAATATATATGAAATCATATTACAATTATAAAGACAAAATTGCTATTAATTCATATTAAAGATGAGGATATATATACAGAAAAGGCTTTAGACGTATGTTATTTTGGACTTTTAACGTCTAATATCTATCCGACGTCTATATGGGTGATGTTAATGAGATGTCAGACCTAATAAGTTAGACGTATATAGACGTCCGATCCATACAGGTCATACGTCTATATAAATGTTTGACACTATAGATCAGACGTCAAAAACATTGCCGTATTTGATTGGATCTTTTTCCGCTTGAGGCCTCTCGGGTTGCTCCTAGCTCATGGTGATTCGAGTTTAGAACAAAATATTTTAGTTGAAGAGAATGTATTATACGTTTTTTTTTTTGTATTGGATGGTTTTAAAAACGTAGTGAAGAGAATTTGAGGAGTGCAAAACACAAGAAATCGCCGCCCAAGAACGCCGCCCAAGGACACAAGCAAAACTGCACCAAAACCCAACGAAAACGTATTTTAATCGGTTCAAATAAAAGATAATTCATCAAAGAGTGATGTAATCGGAGTAAAATTAATTTAAAACGGTGCAAAAGTGAGAAAACGAACCTGAAAAGCGTAACCCTTAGAGAGAGAACGCGAGGAAGATGATGAACATTAAGTGCGCGTAACTACTGCCTCGCGTTCGCGATGTTTTAATGCAGCCATATAGAAGTCGGGTCCGCCCACATCAGACGTCTATATGGCTTTAGAAGCCGGATTGGCAGGATCTGACGTCTAAATGGAGTTAAAAGATGACATTTTAGATTTAAAAAATGAGTATATAGAAGTCGGTTCCCCCCACATCGAACGTCTATATGGCTGTAGAAGTCGGATTGGCGGGATTTGACGTCTAAATGGAGTTAAAAAGTAACTTTTTAGATTTCAAAAATGAGTATATAAAAGTCTGTTTTCCCCATATCAGACGTCTATATGGCTGTAGAAGTCGGATTGGCGGAATCTGACGTCTAAATGGAGTTAAAAAATGACTTTTTAGATTTAAAAAATGAGTATATAGAAGTCGGTTCCCCCCACATCGAATGTCTACATGGCTGTAGAAGTCGGATTGGCGGGACCTGACGTCTAAATGGAGTTAAAAAGTAACTTTTTAGATTTCAAAAATGAGTATATAAAAGTCGATTTCCCCCACATCGGACGTCTATATGGCTGTAGAAGTCGGATTGGCGGAATCTGACGTCTAAATGGAGTTAAAAAGTGACTTTTTAGATTTAAAAAATGAGTATATAGAAGTCGGTTCCCCCCACACTGGACGTCTATATGGCTGTAGAAGTCGGATTTGCAGGATCTGACGTCTAAATGGAGTTAAAAAATGACTTTTTAGACTTCAAAAATGAGTATATAGAAGTCTGTTCCCCCACATCAGATGTCTATATGGCTTTAGAAGTCGGATTGGCGGGATCTGACGTCTAAATGGAGTCAAAAAGTGACTTTTTAGATTTCAAAAATGAGTATATAGAAGTCTGTTCCCCATATCAGATGTCTATATGGCTTTAGACGTTTGTTTAGTGAAAACAACATAAAAAATTATTTGATGAGTATTTATGAATGTAAAAACAAAAACTAATCATCAAAGGGAAGATATATTGACTAATTATATGAATGGGAGTCAAACTAACTTTGTAAATTTCTAACAAACGTGAAATTCCCCTGTCAATTAAATAAAATAAGTTTAAACTAATAATGTTTTTATTTATATTGATTTGAAATTTATTCATTTCAAAATAATTTAATTAAATTAAAATTAACTTGGGCGTACATATACTCATATTTAGAAAAGGTTTAATAATTTCGGACGTCCTTATTTGTGCAGAATCATCTCAAATAGGTTCTCGTATTTTAATTGATCTTAATTAGGTCCCTTTTTATGAAAAATTAACTCAATTTGGACCTTGTCATTAAGTGGGCTGGACGATGTTAAAAAAATTTGTGTCGTGGTTTGGTGACTAAGCAATTTTTAATTACGTGGCAGAGTTTGGTTGCCTTAGGTGAATTTTTTTTATTTACAGTTTTAAATAAGTTACATTTAATAAAAAAAACATAGCGTTTTACTTAGGAAAAGGTTATTAAAACTTAGGGATTTGTTGAGTGCATGCAAAATTAGGAAAATTTGGGGAAAATAAGGTTTTTCGTGGCTTGGTTGTTCTGGTTGGAAATTAGGGGAAAATAGGAAACGTGGTGAGAAATTAGTTGTGAATGAAGGTTCGTTTTATGAATTTGGTGTGATCTATCGATGCTTTTTCGGTGGAATCGACAACTTGTTGGTAGTGAATCATGTGGAAGGCAGTCGCGAAGGTGTTCGAGGTGAATCACATGTTGAGGTTAGTAAATGGGCTTTTCATTTAATTGTTCGTTGATTTTGTCCTTTTATGGTTGTCCAATAATGTTGCATGGTCATTCATGTTTCATTGTTGATTGCAATGTGGTTCTTCATGTTTAAAGTGTTGTTGGATTCTCTTTTTCAGTGGGTCGTGATTTAAATTTTTATTAATTTTGGTTGTTGTCGTTATGTTATTATTTTATATGTTAAATATAACTTTTTTACGTTATGGAGGAACATTTTGAAGTTGTATTCCACCACAGTGAAAAGTTCATAAATGAGAGGAAATTTAAGTAGGAGGGGGAGAGTACAACTTTATCGTTTGACCCAGACATGTGGAGCTAGTTTCTTCTAGTCAGTGTAGTAAAAGGATATGGATATGATGAGTTTAAGTTGTGGTACTGTGTAGGTTGTGGTTTTGTGTTAGATAATAGATTGGAATCTTTGTTGCATGACATAGGAGCACTGCACATGATTAACTTAGCTAGGCTTAATGGTGAGATTTATCTATTTGTTGTTAGGTTTACATGTCAGCACCTCTTTACAATTTAGTAAAAGTATATTACTTTTTTATTTTTAAATGTATTACAAAATATATTTATAGTTTTATTCAAAGCATATTTATCATATCAAAATAATAATATAAGTTAATTAAATCTTTAAGATATATCAAATTATTTATTCAATTACTATTTTATCATTTAATAAATTAGACAGTTATGACAATAAGCCTTTGTTCACTTAGGGGAGAGGGAGTAGATGAATTTGAAGGGATTTGAGGGTGAATTAATTGTTGTTTATTTGAGTGAATTTGGAGGCAAATGAGAGTGGATTTGGAAGTAAAGTTTATGAGAATTAGTTTAGAATTTGATTGATGTGACAAATACAAAAAATTTGTTTAATTGGTAGAAATTAAAGATTACCAAAATGCCCCTATCTATTAATGTAATATAAAATAATATTTGTTAATGTTATATTTAATAAGTGAAGGTGATTATTGTGCTGCATGATGCATGATGCATGATGCATGATGCATGATGCATGATGCATGATGCATGATGCATGATGCATGATGCATGATGCATGATGCATGATGCATGATGCATGATGCATGATGCATGATGCATGATGCATGATGCATGATGCATGATGCATGATGCGATGTGTTTCTAAAATGGACACGCAAGCATGCACGTTGCACGTGATCATCTTTAGTGCTCCCTCCCTTCCTTCAAACATAACACCAACAACGGGCTCTTTCTTCCACACTACTATCATCGCTACCTCCTTTCTCGCTCATTCTTCACCGACAAACTCATCCTTTTCCTTTTCTCGGAATATTATTTTCTCCTCTTTTTTTTGTAAAGGAAACCAAAAAAGGCTCAATTTTTGCCATTCCTTTCCTTTACCCTTTCGACCGCACGCACACGCTCTACATTCTCTCGCACCTAAATTCATCCAATGTCTCATGCTAATCCAACCTTTTGAAACTCAATTTGGGATCTCCTTGGCGGGTCTCAATTGTTGAAATCCAAATGCACAGTTACCGCCTGGGCAGAGCAGCGCGTTTGTCGCTGTCGTCGCCGCGATTCTGCCACAGCCAGAGCAAGAACGAAAGCTGAAATTCATCTAAGGAGAGCAATTCCATGGAGAAGTTGGTCTTTATTCTTATGTCGGCAGTTTTCAGAAGGTGGGGTTGCTTCTATTTGCATCTTTGTTGTACATTTCTAGAATGTTGTTGTATATAGGTTCCTTCAGCTTCGATGTTGTCAGTATAAATAATGGTGTCGTTCTTGTGGCTTGTAATAAGTTTTTGTGATCTGAAGAACTACGAGATGCTGCCGGAGGCTGCGATTGTAAGTGGTTGTGTTTCAGGAGGAAGACGTTGTATACGACCAACATTATGGCGGCGGTTCCCACCACCACAAACCGTAGTACAACATAGGCATGTTGTTGTTGTCGGAAGAGGAAGATGGCGAAGGAGAGGATGAAAATTTGAAAGGGCTTAGAACACACGGTAGAACCGAATACGACGGGCAGAACCGAATACAACGTTGTATGCAATTTATTGTAAGCACTGGAACCGAATACGCGATATCTGGAACCAAATACACCACCCTTCAATATTCCTTGTTGAAGCGGAACCGAATACTCCTCCTGCGTAACCGAATACAGCTTCCTTTGTTGGCCTTCATTCTTCCTCTTCAACCACATATATGCTCTGTCTTTACCCATCAAACTCGTTACCTTCAACAGAGAGCACCCCCTTCTTCGTCTTCATTTCCAACAAAAGCCTCCAACCTGCAACAACAACTCAAGATCTCACAAAAAACCATTACCTGAGATCAAGCATGGAACCGAATATCACCATTGGGAATCGAATACTACTACAAGGTAGTCGAATACACCTCTAGTTCTTCCTCTTCAAATGCTTCGAACTGGTCTTCATCTTCAACCATCAGCCAGGATTGGAGTTGGAATTATAAAATGTGCAAAGGGTAAATTAGACATTGTATTGTAAATCTTTACAAATCTCTGCACTCCATCGAGTGATGAAAAATACCACTATCCCGCAAATCTGTACCTTTTCGTCGTCGCATTTACGTTGAAGTGGACGCACATCGTCCCGTAAATCTACACTCTCATTCTTTTTTTAACAGTAAAATCAATTCAAATGAGCAAAGAAGTTGAGAAGTAGGTTGTAACTCTGCCGTTTGAGTTTTTATGTCTACTTCCTTTAGACTTTCTTTGGTTCGAGTCCAGAGAATGATTGATTTGGAAAGTACATGAAAATAGTTTTGTTGAATAGGAAGATACTGAAATTAAGTTGAATTTTTATTGGTATATGTGATTGTTGAGTCTAATGTAGTGTGTAGTGTCCAAATTTCTTTTACTTGTATTTTTTTCATAATATAAACAGTTTTTGTTAGAAAACACATCAGACTAGAAAATAAAATAAACTATTTATTAAAAAATTATTAATGATTTAGAAACACTATTTATTAATATTTAATAACAATTATAAAAAATTAAATGAAATTTTAATAGTTATTTTAAAAAACCAAATGTTGGATAAAGGCAAATCATTATATCTACACATGATGATGTTGAAGAAGTGCATAAGAGTCTAGTAGATAATTATAGTGAGAGACTTGTGTTTGTAGGTTTATTTTCTTATATGTTATTCAATCTTTTTTTATTTAATATGATATTTTTAACTTATATTTTGAATTCTACCAAAACTTATATAAGATCTCATTTAGCAAAAAAAAATTAATTTAGTTTTATAATCTTAGATAATTATTTTTATATAAGAGTTACCTCGGGATGATAACTTGTTATATATGTTTTTGAATTTCATAATTTCATATTCACACATATCAAAAATTCACCAGTCTTTGCAAATTTCGGTAGATGAACAGTAACCATTACGGAATGATTATTTAATAACATATAATGTATAACCGATTTACCACACCTTGCTTTACGTTTTGTTTGTTTCGGATTCGGTATTCTACCCTTAAAATTAATAAGATTCAGTGTATAACGCCGGGAGAAATGAAAAGATTTGTTTTATCGGAAATTAATCACAAGGAAACTGATTTTTAGTTAGAACTTATTTCAATACTTATCGATATTAAAGTAATTTCATAGAATAAATATATAACGGATCTTGATTTACATCAACTGTAAAAAAAAATTTTAACTAAAGGATAATATAGAAATGAGGAGGTGTAGGGAGAACTTGTGGTGGTGGAGGAAGTAACCCTCAAAATATTACTTCAAAATGGATAACTCGACTTGACCCAGTTTAGTCCATCACAAGTTGATCATTTAGTTACTCAATCCAATTCGGCTCACTTATTAGAAAGAAAATTTTTTTTTGAACCCGGCACAGCTTATCAGGGATTGGTGAGTTAAACTGTTTGACTTGACTCACTTAATTACAAGTTTTCTTTTTCAAATAAAAAAAATTACATTTTTTAGGTAATTCAAATCTAAATAAATTTCAATCTAAAACTATATTAAACTAATTCAAAATAAATAAAAAGTACCATACAATCCAAATGTAATCCAAAAGCAACTACAAAAAACAAGCAAATAAGTTTATAATATTGATAATTTTTGTATCATTTATCCATTTATAAGATTAGAGTCTAAAATAGATAAATCTATAATATTTTTCTTTTTTAAAACATCTTTTTTTTTATCTTCGTTTACAATGCAATAAAAAAAATTAAATTAATAATATTAAAACACAAAATAATAAATAATTAAATTAAATTAAGTGGATCGATGATAAACTCGACTCACGGCATATTCATTTCATGTGTACAAATTTTAAGTAGATCAGGTTAAATATTAATCCATATAAAAAATTATATATTTTTCAATTTCAACCCAAGTTACCAAATTGTTTCTCGAATTCTAACCTATTTTACCAACCAAAAAATATATAACACGAGAAGAGAAGAGGTAATTTGGGTGTGCTTAAGGAGAGTTTTCCTGGATTATATAAACAACATAAGACATAATTAAAGAACATAGAGTAGAGGAGTGGCCCCACCCGCGTGCTAGAACAAGACAAAAAAACCTAGTAGCTGGACACTCTTTGCAGCACATACAACCAATAATGTCTCCATTTTAGGCTCACTCTACAATTTCATTCAGCTACAAACTGGTTTTTTATCCACTAAATATACGTGTAAACCACTTTCCCATTCTATATATAATACCATAAAGCTACCATTAAATTAACTGAACTAGCTCTTACTTTCTTTATCCACACCATGTTCATCTTCTGAGATTAGTTTAGACACTTTTTTCTGTAAACTAACATGAAAGAGTATTCTAACCAAAATGCTTATTAGGATAATGTCAAATCATATTACCATTAAAATTTATTTTTAAGTCAATTATTCAATTATACTTCTATAGAATATATATAGTATTAGTGGAAATTAAAATATGAGTCTAAATTGTATATTAAAAAAATAAAAGAATATTAAATATAAAAGAAAATATATAAATTATTATCTTAATGTTTTGGATTTAAAATAGTATTAATTTTTTTAAGTTTTACCCGTATCTTATTGATGTGTCTTTCCATATATGTAGTTTATTTTATAAACTTATAACTACTATTTATAACAAACTTATATTGATAAAGTTAAATATTAAGTTTCTTATTCACCAACAAACTTAAATTTTAATAGATTTGTAAATTAAAAAAAATAAAAAAAAGCCGCAAATTTAAGTTTGTTATGATCATATGAGACTTAAATTTACTTTTTTTTTTCATTTGAAATTATTTTTATTTGGGACAAAATCAAAACCTGAGAAAATTTTCTAGAATAGAATATATATTTTAAATTGTTCATTTATTTTTGTTTGGCACAAAATCAAAACCTAAAAAATCTTCTAGAGTAGAATATATATTTTAAATTGTTCAATTTCCAGTATATAATAAACCGTTCTAAAATAAAAATAAACAATAAAATGTTTAACTTAAAATTGATATTCTAAAATTTAAAATATAATCTAATCTACACATTGAAGACGATAACTTGTCCATTGATATATATTAATTGGACTATGATCACCTTTGATATAAATGATAAATCATTAAACACCTAAAACAAACATAATGAAATATTTCAAAGCATAGAATTCATACATTAGTTATAAATGTTTATTGTTGTTACCATAAATTTATATCTGAATGATACTTAAATTTAGGTATATGATTTTGTTGACACAGTTTAGTTCAATGTATTAAGATATATAAGACCCTTGAAGGAGTCACTAACATGCAATTCCTCTTTGAAAAGTATACAATTATGATTAGGTAAATGTGGAAATACAGATACCTTACTTTTCCATGTTATTGATGAAAGAATGATGCTTGTAATTAATTAATAGTGTGTTCTTTAATGGTCCATTCTTATTTGTCTGCAACATAAACTCCTAAAAAAGGCTTCTTCTGTGATACATTGTTATACAATGGATGGAATAACAAGCATTTTTCTGCTCACAATAAAGCCGGTATTTCAGAGAAGATAAGGGTTTAATTTAGTATGCATATATAATTGGGTAAGCTTTCCTTAATTTATTGCCATTACAACCAATTATTCAAATGATTGCATGATTCTCATCCACCTTATATAATTGTGGTGAAATGGTGCTATAAATATATATATATATATCTTAAGGAAAAAGGAGCCTCACGTAAAAACAACAAAGCTAGCCTATGAAAAGGTTATTTATTTTTATAAAGAATGAAAATATTATTTATTTGCCACCCCCTCAAAAAATGAGGACAATAATACTATATTACGATATTCCAACAAAAAAAGAGAGATTATTATGCGACTAATGATTAACAACAGTATAAAAATATTGGTCTGTGTTTATATATGCACATTCTGTCATTAACTTACTGCTTTACCGGTCGTTATAGATACAGGGAGAATTCGTTTGATTTTTTTTCCATGAAACGATGAGACAACTAATCCCACTTAATTCAGTATGAATCGATGGGAATTTTATAAAAAGAGATTGAATATTATAATTTTAAGTCAAACCCTAAATTCTTATTTTATCTCATAATACGTTAAGTTTAGTAAGATTGATTTTTTCTTTTTAACTTCTAAAAGTCTCGTTCGTTTCTATTGACCGTGTCGTGATAACAGTAGAAGATAAATTTGTTCAATAAAAGTTGTTTAAAGAAGTTTGAAAAAGTTCTTTGGCTAAATACTGATTCGTGAACATTATTATTATAATATGTTTTGAATAATTTTAAATTTGTAAAAATAGTATAAAGTATTTCATATATTAATGTATTTTATTAACACATTATGCTATAACTAAACTTATTATAAGATATTTTTTTTATCTTTAAATACTAAACATCTTTTTTAATATTAGTGACGCTATAAATTATATTTTTAATAAAAGAAATCCGTAAAGTATTGAGTACGTTAAATATTAATATTTTATCTTATAAATGGAAATAATTTTCTCTCTCAGGTGTTTTTTGTGCTGAATTATTAATGTTATTGAATTGGAAGGACATGAATAGGGATAGGACAAGAGAACCAATAGGGAGGATAAGCTAAATTCTGGACCTACTAAAAAATGGCAGAGTTGTCTTGGCCATGCTTAAAGAACAGCTTATTACTACTAATTCTAGAATTGTTCATATTTGATGAAATTTTTGTACGAATATTTTTTGAAATTTACAAAACTAACAATGTTTTTTTTTATAGAAACTCATTTCATACACATAATTTCGTAGGAAAAGTCTTACTAGACATGAAAAATTCTAATAGTTTGCTGTGTCGTCTGTGTTTTTCACAGGCAGCAAGAATATTATTCACTGCAGAAGGACAACCATGAAATTCTGTTCTGCACTTGTTTGACAAAAGTACGATGAAAAAGAAAGCATAAAATATATAAACAAAATACATATGACTTTTCTAAAGTACACTGTTTGTGTAATACTTATGGGAATCTTCATATTATATGACAATGGTATCCACTTTTCTTTCGATTAATTAAACTTATCTTAAGCATTAGTGATTGAACAATTTTTTGAAAAGCTTACACTAAAAAATTAGAATCAAACACACTATTTTCCATCATATATTCCACTATATAAACCCTCTATAACTACTATATGATCACTTCCCTGCACATTACCAACTCAAGATCCTAGAACTCGTTGCTAGAGCTGAATTTCTATCAGTGGCAAATAAAAGGGTCGTGAAGGAATGAAGAGAAACAAGAGGTTTTCCTCACTCTTTTTCATCTCCTTGTTGGTGATTGTCTTTGTCACCTTCTCTACAGTTTCTGTGGAAGCAAGGAAGACTAAGAAAAATCTTCACAAACGTCATAAAGATAGTCACAGTGGCAATGGCCACGGTCGACGGTCACATTCTCCATGTCCAACACCAACCCCTCCGCCTTATTATGGTCCTCAAGGGAGCATGTTTGATGTTTTGTCTTTTGGTGCCAAGGGTAATGGAGTTTCTGATGATTCAGAGGTAAATAAATAAAGGAAGAGTCATGCTATGAATTCAAAGACACGGTGAGTTTTAACTGCTAGAGTTATAACATTGTTGATGATGCTTATAAACCAGGCACTTGTAGCTGCATGGAAAGGTGCATGTAAAGTTGCTGGTGCTACAGTTAAAATTCCAGCACAACGCAAGTTCCTCATCAAACCTGTTACTTTACAAGGCCCTTGTATGCCTTACCTTACTCTTCAGGTTTCACTTTTCTTTTTTGTTGTTGCCGAGTCAAGTTATTTTTATTTGGATAAACATTTCTGAAAACAAAACAAACTCAACTTCATACAAATTAAATTCATTTTATACACTTGATCTTATGAGAAAACTTGGTTTGCTTTATGTCTTTATCTTTTTAATTTTGTTTTGTTAGAAGTCCCATATGAATCCGATAAAACGTTA